>NW_021823154.1:2217200-2524700 GCF_901001165.1 Salmo trutta
CCAGCTGCCTCTAATTGGAGATCATCCAAAAACAAAACCCCAACATAGAAATACAAAACTAGGACCTGACAACATAGAAATAGAAAACATAGAAGAAGAAAAACCTGTCACACCCTGACCTACTCTACTATAGAAAATAACATCTTTCTATGGTCAGGACGTGACAAATACAGAATATATATGCCAAATTAGCCAAAAGCTACATCAAGCAGAGATTTACAACTATTTAACCATGTTAATCATTACTGAAACATGCAAACTACAAACATTTAACCAGTTAAAGACAATGAATACATGACAACTAGATAAAAAATATGAATTAAAAAGTCAAGAGTTTGCAGTAACATGAGTACAAACAAAGTGAGTGTGTGTGTATATGTGTGTAAGTGTTTGTGTGTGTATGTATTATGGTGTGTATATTCCCCAATCGAATACCTTAATCGATACAACAAAACCCCTCCAGAAAAAATCTGTATTTTTTCTCCAATCTGGCAACCCTCATAAAATTTGATATAGCCTTGTATAAAATGCATTAGCAAAGAAATGATGTAATGAACACGGAAAAGTAGAGCCTTGTATTAAATGCATTATGACATTTTTTTTGTAATGTAGGTTCCACGAAATATCAAATGTGTTATGAAGAAAATTGTGTAGGCCTACTGTTGCCTCCACGATAAAATGGCCTGTCTAAGTTCAAGTGCACCACTATGCCAAAGTATGAAGTGAAAACAAGCATAGAAAACAGAATTGGCATTCATTTAAAAAAAAAACTAAGGCTATTAATATCTATAATTATTTGTTGGTGACAACCTGGTTGATTAACAAATATTTATATTTTATATAAATAAATGTGGGACACAACAAAAAAAGAGAACACATTGCTGTCACGGTCTGGGCGTAGTGGGGTGCGGAGTCAGGCGCAGGAGACAGAAAGTTCAATGGAGCGCTTATTAGCACCAAAGTAATTTGCCTAAAATATACTATCCACCACACAGAACACAGTGGAAGGATCATTAAGCCCACACAAAGAACAGGCAGGCTTACTGACTTAAATAGCCCAACTAACAAGCCTAAATGAAAACAGGTGAAACTAATTAGACAAAACAAATAGAAAAGGAAAAAGGGATCGGTGGCAGCTAGTAGGCCGGTGACGACGACCGCCGAGCGCCACCCGAACAGGGAGAGGAGTCACACTCGGTAGGAGTCGTGACAATTGCCCATCACGCATTGCTCTAATAACTTTCAAAAGATTGTTCCAAAGTTTGCCCCCCAAAAATGTATTTTTCTATGAATGAAGTCGCACAAAAATGTGTGTATTTTCCTAGGAATTTAGCCACACAAAAAAGCACAAAACTATTCTTAAATACTAGGTCTAGATTATTGATGGATCAATCAAATAGAAATATAAACATTTGTTTCTGTCCATTTAGAAATATAAAAATATTTGTTTTTTCTGTCCCTTTAGAAATATACAATTATTTGTTTCTGGCCATTTATAAATATCCAAATATTTATGTTTTTGTCATATATAAATATCCAAATATTTATGTTTCTGTCCATATATAAATATCCAAATATTTAGGTTTCTGTCCATTTAGAAATATCCAAATATTTAGGTTTCTGTCCATTTAGAAATATCCAAATATTTAGGTTTCTGTCCATTTAGAAATATTAAAATATTCATTTTTTCTGTCCATATAGAAATATCAAATTATTTGTTTCTGGCCATTTATAAATATCCAAATATTTATGTTTCTGTCCATTTAGAAATATCCAAACAGTCAAACATGAAGATGGATAGTTATTAAATTCTGCAATTCACACACTGACAAACCCCTCCTTGATCTTTCCACAGTGGTAAACGGCAGAGGGTGTGGTCACCGTGTCTGTCCATGAAGGAGTGATTGGTCCATGGACAGGCTTGGAAAAGATGCCAGGTAAGTGAAGAACAGTTTCCACATTCCTGTAAATCTAGTAGGTTAGCCCTGTATAATAGTCTTTAAAAACAGCTTCCACATTCCTGTAAATCTAGTAGGGTTAGCCCCTCTATAATAGTGAGTCTTTAAAACAGCGTCCACATTCCTGTAAATCTTGTAGGTTAGCTCCTGTATAATAGTGAGTCTTTAAAACAGCAACCCACCATTCTTCTACCACATTGTGTACAGTGAGCTGACAGCCAGTCTACTGACAGAGGACCACTTCAGATGTTCAGTGTGTACAGAGGTTCTCAAAGAGCCAGTCTCCATCCCCTGTGGACACAGTTACTGCAGACAGTGCCATTGAGACCCACTGGACCCAGACAGGAGACTACGACTGCCCCCAGTGCAGCAAGAGATTCAGAACACGTCCTGACCTCCTCACTAACTCAGCCTTGGAGAAGGTGATTGAGAAACTCCACCAGGCAGGGTTCAAGGTCCCTGCTCTTCCCAAGCACTGCTACGCTGGACCTGGAGATGTGGCCTGTGATCTCTGCACTGAGAAACAGCTCAAAGCTGTGAGGTCCTGTCTGACCTGCACTGCCTCGTACTGTGAGAGCCATGTCAGGCATCACTACACTGTAGCAGCTCTGCAGAGACACACCCTGGTGGAGGTGACTGGAAACCTGGAGCAGAAACTGTGCCAGCTGCACCACAGAAACCATGATGTCATAAAGAATGAGAGAGATACTGAAGAGGTGGGTGTGTCTATAGTCTGGACTAGTGTGTGTTAGATACTGAAGAGGTGGGTGTGTCTATAGTCTGGACCAGTGTGTGGTAGATAGTGAAGAGGTGGGTGTGTCTATAGTCTGGACTAGTGTGTGTTAGATAGTGAAGAGGTGGGTGTGTCTACAGTTTCTTCTTCCACCAGGACATTGGACAGTATATAATTTATTTTAATTTCATTTAACCTTTATTTAACCAGGAAGGGCTCATTGAGATGTAAAATCTCTTTTTCAAGAGCGTCCTGGCCAAGATAGGCAGCGCCAAGTCATTACAAAAATTACAGACAAACAACATGAAAAACTACAAGTAATCTAGTACAAACCATAGAATTCACAAGAGTATAACAAAATCAAAAACAGCAAATTAAAAACATTGACAGGTCAGGGAATCAGACTCAAGATCATTCATCAGTGATTTAAAAATACCAATCGGGACAAGTTCTTCCAGTTTAAAAGTATTTTGTAAGGCGTTCCAAGACAATTGCGCAGAGTCCATAAAAGGCCTTTTACCAAATTCAGTTAAACATATTAAACATAGTGATGCAGTGGGTTAAAAAGTGGGATGTTTCAGTTGTGCATTTTATTCCCTTTTAGTTAAATGTGCCTTTCTGCCTGTCTTTCAGTAAGTCTTAGTTTAATATAATACTAAAGTGTTGGCTGTAATTGTCTATCAAGGAAAACACCAAAACTCAGGAGGAAGAGATTGCCTCCAGGCTGGAAGCTAGACTCCAGAGAGAGATCACGATTCTACAACATAATACAGAGGAGCTTCCTGCTGACAACTCTGAGCAGGTACCATTTATGTCAATACTTTACCTTCTGGAATACAGACAAACAGTACTGGTAGCTTAACAATACTTAACAATAATTTACCTTCTGTAATACAGTACTGGTAGCTACCTTAACAATACTTTACCTTCTAGACAGACAGTACTGGTAGCTACATTAACAATACTTTACCTTCTAGACAGACAGTACTGGTAACTACCTTAACAATACTTTACCTTCTAGACATACAGTACTGTTAGCTACCTTAACAATACTTTACCTTCTAGACAGTACTGGTAGCTACCTTAACAATACTTTACCTTCTGGAAAACAGTACTGGTAGCTACATTAACAATACTTTACCTTCTGTAATACAGTACTGGTAACTACCTTAACGATACTTTACCTTCTAGACATACAGTACTGGTAGCTACCTGAACAATACTTTACCTTCTAGACAGTACTGGTAGCTACCTTAACAATACTTTACCTTCTGGACAGACAGTACTGGTAGCTACCTTAACAATACTTTACCTTCTGTAATACAGTACTGGTAGCTACCTTAACAATACTTTATCTTCTATACAGTACTGGTAGCTACCTTAACAATACTTTACCTTCTAGACAGACAGTACTGGTAGCTACCTTAACAATACTTTACCTTCTGGACAGACAGTACTGGTAGCTACCTTAACAATACTTTACCTTCTATACAGTACTGGTAGCTAACTTAACAATACTTTACCTTCTATACAGTACTGGTAGCTACCTTAACAATACTTTACCTTCTGGACAGACGGTACTGGTAGCTACCTTAACAATACCTTACATTCTGGACAGACAGTACTGGTAGCTACCTTAACTTCTCTAGGGTAGGGGGCAGTATTTTCACGGCCGGATGAAAAATGTACCCAAATTAAACGGCCTCCTACTCAGACTCAGAAGGTAGGATATGCATATCATTAGTAGATGTGGGTAGAAAACACTCTAAAGTTTCCAGAACTGTTTGAATGATGTCTGTGAGTATAACAGAACTCATATGGCAGGCAAAAACCTGAGAAAAATCCAACCAGGAAATGAAAATCTGGTGCCTCTAGTCCTTGCCTTTCTAACACACAGTGAGTTAGGTTCATTTTGCACTTCCTAAGGCTTCCACTAGATGTCAACAGTCTTTAGAAAGTTGTTTGAGGCTTTTGCGGTAAACACAGACCGAACAAGAAGTCTGGGAAGTTAGTGACTCAGAAAATCATATGAGTTCATTGCGCGCATTGACGTGAGAAGATACCCGTGTTCCAAAACGTTTTTCAAGACATTGCAATGGTCCGGTTGGAATATTATTGAAGTTTGAAGTTAAAATGGCCCTAAAGATTGATGCTATACAACATTTGACATGTTTGAACGAACGTAAATATAACTTTTTTTAGACTTTTCGTCGTGACATTTTCCTCGCGCTACCTACATTTTGAGTAGCTTACTGAACGCGCAAACAACATGGAGATATTTGGACATAAATTATGAACTTTATCGAACAAAACAACATTTATTGTGGACCTGGGATACCTGGAAGTGCCTTCTGATGAAGATTATTAAAGGTAAGTGAATATTTCTAATGCTATTTATGAATTTAGATGACTCCAAAATGGCGGGTATCTGTAATTGCCTTTTGTATTTTTCTGAGCGCAGTACTCAGATTATTGCAAAGTGTGCTTTCCCCGTAAAGTTATTTTGGAATCTGTCAAAGTGGTTGCATTCAGGAGATGTTAATCTATAATTCTTTGAATAACAGTTTAATATTTTATCAACATTTATAATGAGTATTTTTGTAAATTGTTGTGCTGATTCACCGGAGGTTTGGGGAAATACATTTTCTGAACGTCACGCGCCAATGTAAAATGGGGGTTTTGGATATAAATATGAACTTGATAGAACAAAAAATGCATGTATTGTCTAACATAATGTCCTAGGAGTGTCATCTGATGAAGATTGGCAAAGGTTAATGCATAATTTTAGCTGGTTTTCTGCTTTTGGTGATGCCTGTTCTTGCATTGAACATGGCTTTGTGTAATTTTTTTGTCTATGTACTGTCCTAACATAATCTAACTTTATGCTTTCGCCGTAAAGTCTTTTGAAATCGGACAACGTGGTTGGATTCAGGAGAGGTTTATCTTTCAAATGGTGTAAAATAGTCGTATTTTTGAGAACTTTGAATTATGACATTTTGTGGTTTTTGAATTTGGCGCTCTTATTTTTCACTGGCTGTTGAATCGGGTGGGACGATAGCATCCCACCTGCCGAGAGAGGTTAACAATACCTTACCTTCTGGAATACAGTACTGGTAGCTACCTTAACTTCTTTGGGATAGGGGGCGGTATTTTGACGTCCGGATGAAAAGCGTGCCCAAAGTAAACTGCCTGCTACTTAGGCCCAGAAGCTAGGCTATGCATATAATTGGTAGATTTGGATAGAAAACACTCTAGTTTATAAAACTGTTAAAATAATGTCTGTGAGTATAACAGAACTGAAATACCACTGATTTCAATGCCTGGCACTTTTATAATAGGGCGAAATCGTCCCCGATTGCAGTTCCTAGGGCTTCCACTAGATGTCAACAGTCTTTAGAAAGAGTTTCAGGCTGTTTTTTGGACAAATGAGGGAGAAATTGTAGTTTTTCTAAGTGGCTCCCATTTTGGATGTAGTGTTTCCAAGCGCGTAGATTATTGACTGAAGTGCGCCAGCTAAACTGAGTTTTTATAGATATAAAGAAGGACTTTATCGAACAAAAGGAGCATTTGTAATGTAACTGGGACTTTGAGTGCCAATAGGCATATATTATATCGCTATTTCTGACTTTCGTGTCGCAACTCCCTAGTTGAAAATGATTTGTTATGCATTTGTGTGCTGGGCGCTGTCCTCAGATAATCGCATAGCTTGCTTTCGCCGTAAAGCCTTTTTGAAATCTGACACCTTGGCTGGATTAAGAACAAGTTACCCTAGTGAGGTTATGTGGGAGGCTAGCGTCCCACCTGGCCAACATCCAGTGAAATTGCAGAACGCCAAATTCAAAAAATGTAATACTCATTATAAAAATTCCTCAAACATACAAGTGTTGTACATCGGTTTAAAGATTAACTTCTTGTTAATCCAACCACGGTGTCAGATTTCAAAAAGGCTTTACGGCGAAAGCATACGATGCGATTATCTGAGAACAGCGCCCAGCAGACAAATCATTACAAACAGTAACCAGCCAAGTAGAGGAGTTACACAAGTCAGAAATAGAGATAAAATTTGTCACTTACCTTTGATGATCTTCATATGGTTGCACTCTGAAGACATTCATTTACTCAATACATTTTCATTTTGTTCGTTAAAGTCTCTATATCCAAAAACCTCCGTTTTGTTCGCATGTTTTGTTCAGTAATCCACAGGCTCAAACGCAGTCACAACAGGCAGACGAAAAGTCAAAATAGTATCCGTAAAGTTCGTAGAAACATGTCAAATGATGTTTATAATCAATACTAAGGTTGTTTTTAGCCTAAATAATCGATAATATTTCAACCGGACAGTAACGTCATCAATATAAAAGCTAATCAGGAAAGGTGCGCTCTCGGTCTCACGCATGAATAATCTCTAGGCTACTGTAGTGTCCACTCATTCAGACTGGTCTTACTCTCTCATTTTTCAGAATACAAGCCTGAAACAATTTATAAAGACGGTTGACATCTAGTGGAAGGCATAGGAAGTGCAATTTGAGTCCTAAGTCAATGGACACTGTAAAGGCATTCAATAGAAAACTACAACAAAAACATCCTACTTCCTGGATGGATTTTTCTCAGGTTTTCGCCTGCCATATCAGTGCTGTTATGCTCACAGACATTATTTTAACAGTTTTGGAAACTTTAGAGTGTTTTCTATCCAAGTCTATCAATTATATGCATATTCTAGCTTCTGGGCCTGAGTAACAGGCAGTTTACTTTGGGCATGCTTTTCATCCGGATGTCAAAATACTGCCCCCTACCCCAAAGAAGTTAAGCTTTATTTTGATGTATTGCACTTGTGATTTCATGAAAGTTTAATATTTATAGTAATTTAATTCGAATTTGGCGCTCTGCCATTTCACCGGATGTTGGCCAGGTGGGACGCTACTGTCCCACGTATCCATAAGAAGTTATTAACAGATGAAACGAATAACTTGGATAGATTTGTATATTTATTTATTTCAGCATCTCAACTTAAAAACTATTGTTGTGCCTGTTGTAACAGGTTGCACCACTACTTTGATACACTTTCCTTTTACCTTTCCTGTCAAAGTTGAACTATCTCTGTCTGTTCTTATCAGTTTAATATCAGTTCAGTAAAATACAGAAAAGTGTTATCTCCCACTATCCTTTGTTACTTAACCTCAAGTGATGACATGTGTTCCTCAGAACGTCAAGACCACTACCATTGAGCTGAACAATCCTGCCAAGCATTTCTGCAGAGGCCTGACTGAAGGTGAGTTACATTACTGCTGCTGAATGATTATCTTTAATGACCTGTACCACAACATGTTATCATGTGTTTTCTGTGATTGTCAGATTGGACATCAGACAGTGTTGTGGTGGCTGCCCTCGGTCGTCCTTTAGACCTGTATCACAACATGTTATCATGTGTTTTCTGTGATTGTCAGACTGGACATCAGACAGTGTTGTGGTGGCTGCCCTCGGTCGTCCCTTAGATCTTGGGATGTTGTATGACTGCCGCAGTGACTCATTTTGTTCAGGTACCGTATGCTTTTCCAGTTTAAAGACTTCAAAGTATTGAGGATGTCGTTATTGTTTTGTCAGGTATGTGTAGAGTGCATAGTTTAAAGACAGCTGTTATATCTAATGTTTAAAAGCATGGCCTGCGTCAGAGCTGGGCTAGCAATGGTATCCATTTTGTTGAGTGCTGGACTTTATAGTTTGTCTTGTGAATAGTTCTTATTGTGAAATATGTATTATGATATATTGTGAAGTTCGGCAGTGAATGTAATATTGTTTTATCTCCTTAGATGTCAGTCTTTGGGATAACAGTACAATAGCCTTCATGCGTCAGTCTCTACCTCGGCCTCTCACAGAGGTGAAGTGTATTGAAGGAGACTCCCTTCAGGACAGATTCAGGGCTCTGGATGTGACCACTCCTCTCAGAGCCAGTGTCCTGTCTGGACTGGTGGAGGTTGGTGGTGCTGCTGGATACCTGAACCATCCTGGTCAGTCCACATTGCAGGACCGGGTCACTCTACAGTACAGAACAACTACCAGACTGGACATGCTCAGTCACAGGGTGCTTCAGGAGGAGACAGACAGAACACAACGAAAGGCAACTCATGTGGTCATGGCTGTTCTCTATGGAGCTCAAGCATTCTTTATCTTTGACAGCAAACACATCAACAGACAAAGGAATGCAAGACGAGAGAAAACCGAGATGCTAGATGTGATTAAGAAGATGCTCAATACCATCAATTCAGAAGATATATTCTCAAGTTTGACAGACTCAGAGAAAGTAAACAGTTTGTTGTATCAATGCACCTTGCACAGTGACGTAAACCCGACAACCACAATGGATTATAACACAGCAGTAGAGGTGTACCAGTCCCTGCCAAAGCGTCTGGGGCAGCGAGGAGAGAAAGCAGTGCCTGTTCGTGTCTGGCTGCACCCTCTGAAGAATCTGGACCATGCAGCGGCTTGTGTTGCGTTTCAGATCAGTGAAGACCTGCTCCTCAGAGCTGAGAAAGTTCTGGAACACCTGAGACAGGTCACAATGAGGTGCCAGGAAATTATGTCAGACCCCACCAATGCCTATGTGATGAAATGTTTCCCTTATGCGAAGGACAAACTGACACAGTTTTCACAGTCACTGTCAGAGTATCAGGCAGAGTTTCAGAAAGCACTGGCCAAAGCCACAGAGTTCATTAGAGAAAATGGTGAATCAGGTTTGTTGTGGTTGAGAGAGATTCTGAAGAAACACGATCAGTCACCATTCACTTCTCCGGCTTTAGATCACTGGCTTCACTATAAGGAAGCTGAAGTGAATGCTGTTAACATCTGCAAAACCAAGAACCTCCCCATAGTGAAATCTGAGAAGGAGCTGGAGACAGTCTTTCTAGATTCACAGACAGACAGGGTACTGTGTTTCACTCTGACCTCCCTAGAGGATGAAGATTCATTCCTCTCCACCATGGAGCAGCACAAACCCTCTGTACAAGAGAACACCATGAACCAAACTGATCTCACTGGACAGCAGGAGACACAGCAACCATTCAAACCTCCAGATTTAACTCTGAAAATACAGTCAGACCTCAGCTTGTTCACCAAATCCTATGAAGACAGAAGAGATGGAGAGAACATCAAGTTCATTGCAGCAGTTATACCAGATATCAGTGTTCCTGGATCCTCCGTTCGTCTGTATCAACAAGGCAGTCTCATCACCACCAACTTCCTGCTGGGATTAAAACCTGATCCAGTCCAGGTAGCAGAGATAAAACAGAGCTGTGTCCTCCTGAAGTTTCCACAGTCAACCATCAGAAGACCTGAGAGATACAGAGTAGAGTACAGAGTCATGACTACTGGTCTTATCAAGGTTATCAAACTGCCATGGAATGTGGTAGTGACCCTGGCTCCTGCAGAAACCTGTGTAGTGCCAGGTTTGAAACCATTCACACTGTACCAGATCAGGTACTCTGTTATAGAAAACTCTGGTATGAGTGACTTCAGCAAGGTCATTGAGGTCAAGACCCTGAGATCCCCACCTGAACATCTGTATGTGAGCCGGCTGCTGAACAAAACAATGGAAACCATCAAAGTGACTTGGTTCCAGCCTGAGTCTGAAGATGGTGCCTCTGTACTCTACTACAAAGTGGACTATAAAGAGGCAGGGCTGGAGGGCTGGTCTACCATGGTAACAGAGGGACCTGAATGTAAATGCATCATATCTCTGAACCTCAGTACCTGCTACAGAGTCAGAGTGTCAGCTGTCTATGGAGAAGGAGACACCAGTGAAACCACCAGAGAGACAGATGTCCCAGTCAATGGTGAGCTACATCAAGCCAATCTAACTTGATATGCATGTGAATACTATTTTATAGCCCACCCAATCTACCTACCTCATCCCCATATTGTTTTTATTTTATTTGCTGCTCTTTTGCACACCAGTATCACTACTTGCACATCATCTGCTCATCTATCACTCCAGTGTTAATCTGCTAAATTGTAATTACTTCGCTACTATGGCGTATTTATTGCCTTACCTCCTCATGCCATTTGCACACACTGTATATAGACTTTATTTTATTTTGTGTTATTGACTGTATGCTTCTTTATTCCATGTGTAACACTGTGTTGTTGTTTGTGTCGCACTGCTTTGCTTTATCTTGGCCAGGTCGCAGTTCTAAATGAGAACTTGTTCTCAACTAGCTACCTGGTTAAATAAAGGTGAAATATTTTTTTATTTTATTTTTAAACTTGAGACATCGTTCTGGCTGAAACTAAATGAAAATAATGAGCATCTGTGTATATATATATATATATATATATATATATATATAGTATATATTGTATATAAATATAGTATATATATTTGTCACGACTCCCACCGAAGTTGGCCCTTCTCCTCGTTCGGGCGGCGTTCGGCGTCACCGGCTTACTAGTTGCTACCGATCGATGTTTCACTGTTCGTTTGGTTTTGTCTTTATTACCTGTTTTGAGTTTCCCTAATTATGTTCATTATTTAAACCTCTGCATTTCCTGTTTGTCTTGTCGGTGATTGTTTGTCCGTTTAGTGTAGTTGGAGGTGTTTGCTCCAGACTATGTAGTTTTAAGAGAAGATGGATTGAATAATTTTAGTAAATACGTTTTGTTTACCTTCATCCCTGTGTCCTGCGCCTGACTCCTCCACTTCTCTAAGAAGATCCGTTACAATATTAGTATATATATATATATAGTGGCAAAACTCTTCAAAGTTAAGAGCGTTTGTCACAAATTAAGTGGGAAACTGTCACCAAAGTCAGCCCAGAATGAAAGTTCTTTCGAACATGACAGTACCTGTATGTTTGTTTCGCTGTCCTGGTCCACCCAGGCCGCAGGTAAGGTCAAGGATAGCAGGGTTCGGTACACAAATCTGGTTCTCGGTAGGTCCAGGTCTAAACGCCAACAGGTAAGTCCAAAACAGTCCAGCTCGTACACGGTAAATCCAGCCAATGTAGATTGTCTCTTTCTCTATGGTTCATAGATCCTTCCCGCCCTCTCTCTCTCTTCCTGGTTTTTCTTGACCTTTTATCTGTGGGTCGGCTCCACCTTCTGAGGGTTCCCCTTGCTTCTGGGAATTGTAGTTTTGGCAGTCGGCCATTTTGTGATCTGTAGTTCTGATCGGGGTGGCCATTTTAGTGATCGGGCAGAGCCCGTTTATAAATTCTGCCCTCACATATCTGCCATTTATCACTCAACCCCCTTCTTTGCCACAATATATATATATATATATATATATATATATATATATATATATTGGACATAGTAGATCAATAATCAACTGTGTTTTTTTTCTATTTGTGTCATGACTTGACTTTAACAGTAATCTGAAGATTTATATAATTACCTAAATATGTCTAATCGTGACCCGACTAAATTAATCATGTAACAATTAACTCATTAGGATCTGGGGCACCACGAGAGCGGTTCTTTAACCTCTCTGGGCTAGGTGGGACGTCCCACCTTAGTCAACAGCCAGTGGAATCCCGTGGCGCGATATTCAAATACCTTAGAAATGCTATTACTTCAATTTCTCAAACATATGACTATTTTACACCATTTTAAAGACAAGACTCGTTAATCTAACCACACTGTCCGATTTCAAAAAGGCTTTACAACGAAAGCAAAACATTAGATTATGTCAGCATAGTACCCAGCCAGAAATAATCAGACACCCATTTTTCAAGCTAGCATATAATGTCACAAAAACCAAAACCACAGCTAAATGCAGCACTAACCTTTGATGATCTTCATCAGATGACACTCCTAGGACATTATGTTATACAATACATGCATGTTTTGTTCAATAAAGTTCATATTTGTATCAAAAACCAGCTTTTTACATTAGCATGTGACTAGCATGTGACTAGCATTCCCACCGAACACTTCCGGTGAATTTACTAAATTACTCACGATAAAATTTCACAAAAAACATGAATTATTTTAAGAATTATAGATACAGAACTCCTTTATGCAATCGCTATGTCCGTTTTTAAAATAGCTTTTCAGTGAAAGCACATTTTGCAATATTCTGAGTAGATAGCCCGGCCATCACGGGCTTTCGTTGTAAAGCCTTTTTGAAATCGGACAGTGTGGTTAGCTTAACGAGAGTCTTGTCTTTAAAATGCTGTAAAATAGTCATATGTTTGAGAAATTGAAGTAATAGCATTTCTAAGGTATCTGAAGTCAACTTATTAATGATAACATCATATCATTATTCTGAGCAGTCGTAACCTCCTTGCATCTGGAAAAATCACAGCCTTACTTATGATTCAGTACTACAAAAATTGGTTTCATTATTTATTAACTAGCTAATTAATTGGTAACACAGGATAAACATACACACCAAATACGTTATAAACAGGTCCCTAGCGGACTGACCACTATATGGCTACTTGTTACAAAAGACATGAAGAGGGCGAGAGTGAAAGAGACAGACACTTAACGTTGGTACATTTACAGTGGCTTGTGAAATTATTCATCCACCTTGGCATTTTTCCTATTTTGTTGCCTTACAACCTGGAATTAAAATGTATTTTTTGTGGCATTTGTTTCATTTGATTTACACAACATGCCTACCATGTTCAAGATGCCAAAAAAATTGGGGGGGTGAAACAAACAAGAAATAAGACAAAAAAAACTGAAAACTTGAGCGTGCATAACTATTCACCCCCCAAAGTCAATAATTTGTAGAGACACCTTTTTGCAGCAATTACAGCTGCAACTCTCTTGGGGTATGTTTCTATAAGCTTGGCACAAATAGCCACTGGGATTTTTGCCCATTGTTCAAGGCAAAACTGCTCCAGCTCCTTCAAGTTGGATGGTTCTGCTGGTGTACAGCAATCTTTAAGTCATACCACAGATTCTCAATTGGATTGAGGTCTGGGCTTTGACTAGGCCATTCCAAAACATTTAAATATTTCCCTTAAACCACTCAAGTGTTGCTTTAGCAGTATGCTTAGGGTCATTGTCCTGCTGGAAGGTGAACCTCTGTCCCAATCTCAAATCTCTGGAAGACTGAAACAGGTTTCCCTCAATAACTTCTCTGTATTTAGCACCATCCATCATTCCTTCCATTCTGACCAGTATCCCAGTCCCTGCCAATGAAAAACGTCCCCAAGGCATGATGTTGCCACCACCATGCTTCGCTGTGGGGATGGTATTCTCGGGGTGGTGAGAGGTGTTGGATTTGCGCCAGACATAGCGTTTTCCTTGATGGCCAAAAAGCTCAATTTTAGTCTCATCTGACCTTCTTCCATATGTTTGGGGAGTCTCCCACATGCCTTTTGGCAAACACCAAACTTGTTTGCTTTGTTTTTTTTAAGCAATGCCTTTTTTTTCTGGCCACACATCCGTAAAGCCCAGCTCTGTGAAGTGTATGGCTTAAAGTGGTCCTATGGACAGATACTCCAATCTCCGCTGTGTAGCTTTGCAGCTCCTTCAGGGTTATCTTTGGCCTCTTTGTTGCCTCTCTGATTAATGCCCTCCTTGGCTGGTTCGTGAGTTTTGGTGGGCGGCCCTCACTTGGCAGGTTTGTTGAGGTGCCATATTCTTTCCATGTTTTTCTAATGGATTTAATGGTGCTCCGTGGGATGTTCAAAGT
Organism: Salmo trutta; assembly: GCF_901001165.1. Taxonomy (NCBI): domain Eukaryota; kingdom Metazoa; phylum Chordata; class Actinopteri; order Salmoniformes; family Salmonidae; genus Salmo; species Salmo trutta. Next base: position 2,231,533 of record NW_021823154.1, read on the forward strand.
TTCTGATATTTTTTTATAACTCAACCCTGATCTGTATTTCTCCACAACTTTGTCCCTGACCTGTTTGGAGAGCTCCTTGGTATTCATGATGCCGCTTGCTTGGTGGTGCGCCTTGCTTATGTCACGATCGTCGTAATGAGCGGACCATTATGTTGAGTTCCACATAATTTGAATATAAAGTGAAACTTAAGCAAAGATACCACAAATAAAGAATAAACGAACCGTGATGACAAATGCAGTGCTAACAGGCAACAAAAACATAAACAATATCCCATAACCCACAGGTGGAAAAAAATGCTACTTAAGTATGATCCCCAATTAGAGACAACGATAACCAGCTGCCTCTAATTGGGAATCATACAAATCACCAACATAGAAAATGAACCTAGAACCCCACATAGAAAATATAAACTAGAACAACCCCCCAGTCACGCCCTGACCTACTCTACCATAGAAAATAAAAGCTTTCTATGGTCAGGATGTGACAGCTTAGTGGTGTTGCAGACTCTGGGGCCTTTCAGAACAGGTGTATATGTATATATATACTGAGATCATGTGACAGATCATGTGACACTTAGATTGTACACAGGTGGACTTTATTTAACTATTTATGTGACTTCTGAAGGTAATTGGTTGCACCAGATATTATTTAGGGGCTTCATAGCAAAGGGGGTGAATACATATGCACACACCACTTTTCCGTAAAACATTTTTAATTTCACTTTACCAATTTGTACTATTTTGTGTATGTCCATTGCATGAAATTCAAATAAAAATACATTTAAATTACAGGTTGTAATGCAACAAAATAGGAAAAATGCCAAGGGGGGTGAATACTTTTGCAAGGCACTGTAGAAACTACTCTCACAGCAATCATATACTTTGCACACAAACCGCCGCCCGCTTGGAGTAAGAAATCATGATTGTATTAATGATGAAAATGCCTGGCTCGCTGTGTATCTCTTTGAACTGGGCTGCCTTGGAAAGAGGGTTGGGCCTTTTCGCAGTGGCGTGATGAGGGTAGCATAATACGATGGTTTGAAGATAGGCTAGCCAGCCGTATCGATGGTTCCCCAGTGGGGTGATGAGGGTAGCATAATTCTATGGTTTGAGCAGTAGTAGAATGGTCCCACTTAAATTCACTTTGGAAGATACTTTACTTAGGACAGCTAATCATACGTACCAGTGATTGTCCGGGAGCTGAGTTTTTATCGTATCTACCTCGTTGAGATTCAGAGTTCAAACCACTGTAAACATAAATGCTGCAGCTCTACGTCTCTCTGGTCTGATGTGTTCATTCTTAACCCATCATTTTATACAGTTTGTTCAGAAGGGAGGTTCCGTCAGGCTGACACGCTCTCTGACCTCACTCAGGGGCGTGACTCGTCACTGTGAAAAGTTGATGTAAAACAATTGTCTCTTATGGTTCGTAAAATCACATCCTCCTCTTAACAAAAACACTTTAATAATTCTTCATATAACATGCACAACGCATCGGATTGAAACTTCATCCACGTAGTGTATATACTTTCCAAGTTACAGTATTTCCTTCATAACCTTTTTAATGACATCACAAAATAACAAACAAAATGACGTCAGTGTTCTATAGATCTCCTGTGACCATACCCCACGTTCTATGACATCAGTGTTCTATAGTAGTTCTATATGTTAGAAATATTGTTCAAGTAGTTGTTTTTTTGGTCTGGTTGAAGTTATTCACCTGATCTATTTGGATTCTCATGGATAGCCATGACAACTGCTTGATTAGCATATCGTTACCGTTGTTACATAGGGACATGCATATCATTGATATAACATGTCTATCATTAGTTTGTTCATTGTTCATTGCATCGAACCTTGCCAAAATTGTGTTACATTGTAACGGCTGTCTGAGGAGTGAGTAGACCAAGGCGCAGCGGAGTTAGTGTTCATCATAGATTTTTAATGGACGAAAGAACACTATACAAAAAAACAAGAAAACCGACAGCCAAACAGTACTGTCAGGTGCAATCACGAAACAGAATACAATTACCCACAAAACCCCAATGGAAAAACAGGCACTTATGTGTGACTCCCAATCAGCAACAACCAACTACAGCTGTGCCTGATTGGAAGCCACATGGCCAAAATCAATGAAACAAACAACATAGAAAATGAACATAGAACGCCCACCCAATGTAACACCCTGGCCTAACCAAAATAAAGACCAAAAACCCCTCTCTATGGCCAGGGTGTTACATACATAGGGATTTTAATCTACAATTTACTTTGCAGTCTGGTCCATAGACCTCTCAGAGAGAAAGGCCTCCCTCCTCCTAGAAGTGCTGAAACTCCAACCAGAGAAGAAACCAGTAGAGCTGAAGGGCTGGTCAGATGAAGAGAGTGAAGTGAGGAGTTTCCTTCAGTGTCTGTCCTTCATCTCACAGCTGAGGTGAGTTGGTTTTCATAGTAATGTTTTCTCATTATTATGATGTAACAATACAATTAATATCTACATGTTTCAACATGTTAATTTTGTTCCTTGTTTATCCTCAGTTCAGTATCAGCTAATATCAGAGTTTTGTTATTTACTAGTTTAAATAGATGTTGTACACATAATACAGTGTCAGATTGTCTGGATCAGTTTTTACTGTCCTTGTTGCAGTTTCTGTCTATGGTGGCCTGATCCCTCAAAGCAGATCACGTTCCTGGTGAATCTCCTGTCTCAAGCAGCAGAGTGGGAGGAGCAGACAGGAGAGAAGACACTGAAGCTGGTATCATCAGTGTGTACTTACAGCGCTTTCCCCTTCTGTGACTGGGTTTATGATGATGATGGTGATGTGATTAAGGAAAATCAGTGTCATTTCCTGTTGGATCTTTACTCACATGTGAAGGACTATGAGACTCAAACAGGCAGGAGTGTCCTTCCAGCATTACAGCCAGTTTACCAGTCAGTTCCTGCAGTCTGGTCCATAGACCTCTCAGAGAGAAAGGCCTCCCTCCTCCTAGACGTGCTGAAACTCCAACCAGAGAAGAAACCAGTAGAGCTGAAGGGCTGGTCAGATGAAGAGAGTGAAGTGAGGGGTTTCCTTCAGTGTCTGCCCTACATCTCACAGCTGAGGTGAGTCTGAACATGTGTGGTGGTTAGTGATTATGTGATGCTAGTGGTTGTTATCTTGTAGAAACATTTAACATATCTAAATTCAAGTGTTGGTGAATCTGGTAACATTTATCAGACTATTTCCTGACATCACATATATTGCATTACTAATTGTCACACACAGATCATGTGAATGTCTCTAAAATGTAATAATTCTACATATAACCGAAGCACATTATGTAAATGTATAACTACTTCATATATCTTTAACTATGACTGGTTTCATGTGTTCATCCATGTCTGAATCAGCTGTTACTGTCCTTGTTGCAGTTTCTATCCATGGAGGTCTGATCCCTCAAAGCAGATCAAGTTCCTGGTGGATCTCCTGTCTCAAGCAGCAGAGTGGGAGGGGCAGACAGGAGAGAAGACACTGAAGCTGGTATCATCAGTGTGGACTTACAGCACCTTTCCTTATCGCTATGGAAACAATTCTAAACAGAGTGATTTCCTACTGGATCTGTACTCACATGTGAAGGACTATGAGACTCAAACAGGCAGGAGTGTCCTTCCAGCGTTACAGCCAGTTTACCAGTCAGCTCATACAGTCTGGTCCATAGACCTGTCAGAGAGAAAGGCCTCCCTCCTCCTAGAAGTGCTGAAACTCCAACCAGAGAAGAAACCAGTAGAGCTGAGGGGCTGGTCAGATGAAGAGAGTGACGTGAGGAGTTTCCTTCAGTGTCTGCCCTACATCTCACAGCTGAGGTGAGTTGGATCAGTACAGTTCAGCGATTGTAGTTGTCTGTCATTGTATTTCCCTTTAGAGAGGAAGTTTGTAGCTCACTGCAGTAACTTAATATACTAAACATTCACTACCGTTCAAAAGTTTGGGGTCACTTAGAAATGTTCTTGTTTTCGAAAGAAAGCAAATTGATCAGAAATACAGTGTAGACATTGGTAATGTTGTAAATGGCTATTGTAGCCATGGAATATCTACGTTCAGAGGCCCAATATCAACAACCATCACTCCTGTGTTCCAAGGGCACGTTGTGTTAGCTAATCCAAGTTTATCATTTTAAAAGGCTAATTGATCATTAGAAAACCCTTTTACAATTATGTTAGCACACCTGAAAACTGTTGTTCGGATTAAAGAAGTAATAAAACTGGCCTTTAGACTAGTTGAGTATCTGGAGCATCAGCATTTGTGGGTTCGATTACAGGATCAAAATGGCCAGAAACAAAGAACTTTCTTTTGAAACTCGTCAGTCTATTCTTGTTCTGAGAAATTAAGGCTTTTCCATGCGAGAAATTGCCAATAAAATGAAGATCTTGTACAACGCTGTGTACTACTCCCTTCACATACCTGCACAAACTGGCTCTAACCAGAATAGAAAGAGGAGTGGGAGGCCCCAGTGCACAACTGAGCAAGAGGACAAGTCCATTAAAGTGTCTAGTTTGAGAAACAGACACCTCACAAGTCCTCAACTGGCAGCTTCATTAAATTGTACCCGCAACACACCAGTCTCAATGTCAACAGTGAAAAGGAGACTCCAGGATGCTGGCCTTCTAGGCAGAGTTGCAAAGAAAAAGCCATGTCTCAGACTGGCCAATAAAAAGAAAAGATTAAGATGGGCAAAAGAACACAGACACTGGACAGAGGAAGATTGTAAAAAAGTGTTATGGACAGATGAATCTAAGTTTGAGGTGTTCGGGTAACAAAAAAATCAAATCAAATCAAATGTTATTTGTCACATACACATGGTTAGCAGATGTTAATGCGAGTGTAGCGAAATGCTTGTGCTTCTAGTTCCGACCATGCAGTAATATCTAACAAGTAATCTAACCTAACAATTTCACAACATCTATTTTATACTGTACACACAAGTGTAAAGGAATAATTACGAATATCTACATAAAAATAAATGAATTAGTGATGGCCGAACGGCATAGGCAAGATGCAGTAGATGGTGTAGAGTACAGTATATACATACAGTATGAGATGAGTAATGTAGGGTATGTAAACATTATACACTGCTCAAAAAAATAAAGGGAACACTTAAACAACACAATGTAACTCCAAGTCAATCACACTTCTGTGAAATCAAACTGTCCACTTAGGAAGCAACACTGATTGACAATAAATTTCACATGCTGTTGTGCAAATGGAATAGACAACAGGTGGAAATTATAGGCAATTAGCAAGACACGCCCAATAAAGGAGTGGTTCTGCAGGTGGGGACCACAGACCACTTCTCAGTTCCTATGCTTCCTGGCTGATGTTTTGGTCACTTTTGAATTCTAGCAGTGCTTTCACTCTAGTGGTAGCATGAGACGGAGTCTACAACCCACACAAGTGGCTCAGGTAGTGCAGCTCATTCAGGATGGCACATCAATGTGGCAAGAAGGTTTGCTGTGTCTGTCAGCGTAGTGTCCAGAGCATGGAGGCGCTACCAGGAGACAGGCCAGTACATCAGGAGACGTGGAGGAGGCCGTAGGAGGGCAACAACCCAGCAGCAGGACCGCTACCTCCGCCTTTGTGCAAGGAGGAGCAGAAGGAGCACTGCCAGAGCCCTGCAAAATGACCTCCAGCAGGCCACAAATGTGCATGTGTCTGCTCAAACGGTCAGAAACAGACTCCATGAGGGTGGTATGAGGGCCCGACGTCCACAGGTGGGGGTTGTGCTTACAGCCCAACACCGTGCAGGACGTTTGGCATTTGCCAGAGAACACCAAGATTGGCAAATTCGCCACTGGCTCCCTGTGCTCTTCACAGATGAAAGCAGGTTCACACTGAGCACGTGACAGACGTGACAGTCTGGAGACGCCGTGGAGAATGTTCTGCTGCCTGCAACATCCTCCAGCATGACCGGTTTGGCGGTGGGTCAGTCATGGTGTGGGGTGGCATTTCTTTGGGGGGCCGCACAGCCCTCCATGTGCTCGCCAGAGGTAGCCTGACTGCCATTAGGTACCGAGATGAGATCCTCAGACCCCTTGTGAGACCATATGCAGGTGCGGTTGGCTCTGGTTTCCTCCTAATGCAAGACAATGCTAGACCTCATGTGGCTGGAGTGTGTCAGCAGTTCCTGCAAGAGGAAGGCATTGATGCTCTGGACTGTCCCGCCCGTTCCCCAGACCTGAATCCAATTGAGCACATCTGGGACATCATGTCTCGCTCCATCCACCAACGCCACGTTGCACCACAGACTGTCCAGGAGTTGGCGGATGCTTTAGTCCAGGTCTGGGAGGAGATCCCTCAGGAGACCATCCGCCACCTCATCAGGAGCATGCCCAGGCGTTGTAGGGAGGTCATACAGGCACGTGGAGGCCACACACACTACTGAGCCTCATTTTGACTTGTTTTAAGGACATTACATCAAAGTTGGATCAGCCTGTAGTGTGGTTTTCCACTTTAATTTTGAGTGTGACTCCAAATCCAGACCTCCATGGGTTGATAAATTGGATTTCCATTGATTATTTTTGTGGGATTTTGTTGTCAGCACATTCAGCTATGTAAAGAAAAAAGTATTTAATACGATTATTTCTTTCATTCAGATCTAGGATGTGTTGTTTAAGTGTTCCCATAATTTTTTTGAGCAGTATATAAAGTGGCTTTGTTTAAAGTGCCTAGTAATACATTTTTTACATCCATTTTTCCATTATTAACGTGGCTAGAGTTGAGTCAGTATGTTGGCAGCAGCCACTCCATGATAGTGATGGCTGTTTAACAGTCTGATGGCCTTGAGATGGAAGCTGTTTTTCAGTTTCTCGGTCCCCGCTTTGATGCACCTGTACTGACCTCGCTTCCTGGATGATAGCGGGGTGAACAGGCAGTGGCTCGGGTGGTTGTTGTCCTTGATGATCTTTTTGGCCTTCCTGTGACATCGGGTGGTGTGGGTGTCCTGGAGGGCAGGTAGTTTGCCCCCGGTGATGCGTTGTGCAGACCTCACTACCCTCTGGAGAGCCTTACGGTTATGGGTGGAGATGCTGCCGTACCAGGCGGTGATACAGCCCGACAGGATGTTCTCCATTGTGCATCTGTAAAATTTTGTGAGGGTTTTTGGTGACAAGCCGAATTTCTTCAGCCTCCTGAGGTTGAAGAGACGATGCTTCTCCTTCTTCACCACGCTGTCTGTGTGGGTGGACCATTTCAGTTTGCTGAGGAACTTAAAACGTTCCACCCTCTCCACTACGGTCCCGTCAATGTAGATAGGGGGCTGCTCCCTCTGCTGTTTCCTGAAGACCACGATCACCACGATCATCTCCGTTGTTTTGGCCCTCACCAAACTCAGATTTACTATAAGAAAAATTGGATTACCTTTGCTGTTCTTTGTCAGAATGCACTCCCAGGACTTCTACTTCAGCAACAAATGTTGTTTTGGTTCCAAATAATCCATAGTTATATTCAAATAGCTCCGTTTTGTTCGTGCATTCAGGTCAGTATCCGAAAGGTGACGCGCGAGCGCATATCGTGACAAACAATTTCAAAATATTCCATTACCGTACTTCGAAGCATGTCAAATGGCCGGATGAAAAAGGTACCCAATTTAAACTGGTTACTACTCTTGCACAGGAAATAGAATATGCATATTATTAGTAGGTTTGGATAGAAAACACTCTGAAGTTTCTAAAACTGTTTGAATGGTGTCTGTGAGTATAACAGAACTCATATGGAAGGCAAAAACCTGAGAAAATTTCAACCAGGAAGTGTAAGGTCTGAGAATTGTAGTTCTACTTTTCTATCCCTAGAGAAACTACAAATACTTAGGGGTCACGTTGCACTTCCTAAGGCTTCCATTGGCTGTCAAATGCCCTCCGAAAGTTCTTTCATATATATCCATTAACCAGGCAGAATATAGGAGCTCAGTTACTGAGTGGACTGCCTGGAGACAAAGGATTTGGATATGCATGGTCATGCGAGCGCGCCTTTCCTTATTTTTCTTCTGAAATGAATACGCTATTGTCCGGTTGGAATATTATCGCATTTCTACGAGAAAAATACCATAAAGATTGATTTTAAACAGTGTTTAACATGCTTCTAAGTACTGTAATGGAACATTTTGACTTTTTATGTCTCAAATTACGCTCGCGCGTTATGCATTTGGATAGTGACCTGAACGCACGAACAAAACGGAGGTATTTGGACGTAAATATGTATTATTTGGAACAAAAACAACATTTCTTGTGGAAGTAGCAGTCCTGGGAGTGCATTCTGACGAAGATCAGCAAAGGTAATACAATATTTCTAACACTAATTCTGAGTTGAGGTTCCCCGAACTTGGCGGGTGTCTGAAAAATTTGCCGTGATGGCTGAGCTATGTACTCAGAATATTGAAAAATGTGCTTTCTCCGTAAAGCTATTTTAAAATCTGACACAGCGGTTGCATAAAGGATTAGTCTATCTATAATTCTTAAAATTATTGTTATGTATTTTGTTAACGTTTATGATGAGTATTTTTGTAAATTGATGTGCTCATTCACCGGTAGTTCTGGAGGCTAAACATTTTCTGAACGTCACGCGCCAATGTAAAATGCTGTTTTTGGATATAAATATGAACTTTATCGAACAAAACATACATGTATTGTGTAACATGATGTCCTAGGAGTGTCATCTGATAAAGATCGTCAAAGGTTAGTGCATAATTTTAGCTGAATTTATAGTTTTTGTGACCTCTCCTGCTTGGAAAATGGCTGTGTGGTTTTAATTGTGTTTTCACTCTCCTAACATAATCTAATGTTTTTCTTTCGCTGTAAAGCCTTTTTGAAATCGGACAATGTGTTTACATTAAGAAGTGTACCTTTAAAATGGTGTAAAATAGTCGTATGTTTGAGAAATTAAAATTATTAGATTTTTGCTATTTTGAATTTCGCGCCACGCTATCTTGTCAAGCAATCATGTTAATGAAATCCTATCTCGAAAGGGTCCCCAACAGGTTAACAAACAGATCACTGACCATTTCGAATCCCACCGTACCTTCTCCACTATACAATCTGGTTTCAGAGCTGGTCATGGGTGCACCTCAGCCACGCTCAAGGTCCTAAACGATATCGTAACCGCCATCGATAAGAAACAGTACTGTGCAGCCGTATTCATTGACCTGGCCAAGGATTTAGACTCTGTCAATCACCACATCCTCATCGGCAGACTCAACAGCCTTGGTTTCTCAAATGACTGCCTCGCCTGGTTCACCAACTACTTCTCAGATAGGGTTCAGTGTGTCAAATCGAGGGCCTGTTGTCTGGAACTCTGGCAGTCTCTATGGGTGTGCCACAGGGTTCAATTCTTGGGCCGACTCTCTTCTCTGTATACATCAATGATGTCGCTCTTGCTGCTGGTGAGTCTCTGATCCACCTCTACGCAGACGACACCATTCTGTATACTTCTGGCCCTTCTTTGGACACCCTCCAGACGACCCTCCAGACGAGCTTCAATGCCATACAACACTCCTTCCGTGGCCTCCAACTGCTCTTAAATACAAGTAAAACTAAATGCATGCTCTTCAACCGATCGAAGCCTGCACCTGCCCGCCCGTCCAGCATCACTACTCTGGACGGTTCTGACTTAGAATATGTGGACAACTACAAATACCTAGGTGTATGGTTAGACTGTAAACTCTCCTTCCAGACTCACATAAACATCTCCAATCCAAAATTAAATCTAGAATTGGCTTCCTATTTCGCAACAAAGCATCCTTCACTCATGCTGCCAAACATACCCTCGTAAAACTGACCATCTTACCGATCCTCGACTTTGGCGATGTCATTTACAAAATAGCCTCCAACACCCTACTCAACAAATTGGATGCAGTCTATCACAGTGCCATCCGTTTTGTCACCAAAGCCTCATGTACTACCCACCACTGTGACCTGTACGCTCTCATTGGCTGGCCCTCGCTTCATACTTGTTGCCAAACCCACTGGCTCCAGGTCATCTACAAGACACTGCTAGGTAAAGTCCTGCCTTATCTCTGCTCGCTGGTCACCATAGCTGCACCCACCCGTAGCACGCGTTCCAGCGGGTATATCTCACTTGTCACCCCCAAAGCCAATTCCTCCTTTGGCCGCCTCTCCTTCCAGTTCTCTGCTGCCAATGACTGGAAAGAACTGCAAAAATCTCTGAAACTGGAAACACTTATCTCCCTCACTAGCTTTAAGCACCAGCTGTCAGAGCAGCTCACAGATCACTGCACCTGTACATAGCCCATCTATAATTTAGCCTAAACAACTACCTCTTCCCCTACTGTATTTATTTATTTATTTATTTATTTATTTTGCTCCTTTGCACCCCAGTATTTCTACTTTGCACACTCATCTACTGTCAAATCTACCATTCCAGTGTTTTAATTGCTATATTGTATTTACTTCGCCACCATGGCTTATTTATTTCCTTTACCTCCCTTATCTCACCTCATTTGCTCACATTGTATATAGACTTATTTTTCTACTGTATTATTGACTCTGTTTGTTTTACTCCATGTGTAACTCTGGTGTTGTTGTATGTTGTCGAACTGCTTTGCTTTATCTTGGCCAGGTCGCAGTTGTAAATGAGAACTTGTTCTCAGCTTGCCTACCTGGTTAAATAAAGGTGAAATAAAAATAAATAAATAAAACTTTTCCTGACACCACACTCCGAGGGCCCTCACCTCCTCCCTGTAGGCCGTCTCGTCGTTGTTGGTCATTTTTACATAGTTGACAATGAAGAACATTCGTGAGACTCAGAAAAAATGAAAAGATGCTGGAGGAGTGCTTGATGCCATCTGTCAAGCATGGTGGGGGCAATGTGATGGTCTGGGGGTGCTTTGGTGGTGGTAAAGTGGGGGATTTGTACAGGGTAAAAGGGATCTTGAAGAAGGAAGGCTGTCACTCCATTTTGCAACGCCATGCCAATTTCCTCCTACAACAGGACAATGACCCAAAGCACAGCTCCAAACTATGCAATAACTATTTAGGGAAGAAGCAGTCAGCTGGTATTCTATCTATAATGGAGTGGCCAGCACAGTCACCAGATCTCAACCCTATTGAGCTGTTGTGGGAGCAGCTTGACCGTATGGTACGTAAGAAGTGCCCATCAAACCAATCCAACTTGTGGTAGGTGCTTCAGGAAGCATGGGGTGAAATCTCTTCAGATTACCTCAACAAGTTAACAACTAAAATGCCAAAGGTCTGCAAGGCTGTAATTGCTGCAAATGTTATTTGATTAAAGGAATGTTTGAAGGACACAATTATTATTTCAATTAAAAATCAATATTCATAACCTTGTCAACATCTTGACTATATTTCCTATTCATTTTGCAACTCATTTCATGTATGTTTTCATGGAAAACAAGGACATTTCTAAGTGACCCCAAACCTCTGAACGGTAGTGTACACATAGTGTTTAAAAAGATGCAATCTTACTTTGTGGTCAGGATTATAAGGAGCAATTTAAGTGGATGATGAGTTTAGAAAGATAGTCATTGTATTTTACCCACCATAATGTGACCATCAGAAATGCATATCACATCTCTCACATATTCATCTATTTGTTGTTAAACAGTTCTTGCAGTTTTACTCCACCACAGGATCAGAGACGGTCCCCTGAAGAGAGGAGAAAGAGAGAGAAGACATTCCTACTGAATCTGTGTCTTCAAGCAGCTCTCCATGAGAGAGGAACCATACAAACAATTGTAGAGAAAGTGTTGTCACTGTCTAAAGTATATCACAATCAGAATTGGGATTTCCTGCTGGATCTGAGCTCATATGTGGTGGACTATGAGACTCAAACAGGCAGGAGTGTCCTTCCAGCATTACGGCCAGTTTACCAGACAGCTCCTGCAGTCTGGTCCATAGACCTCTCAGAGAGAAAGGCCTCCCTCCTCCTAGAAGTGCTGAAACTCCAACCAGAGAAGAAACCAGTAGAGCTGAAGGGCTGGTCAGATGAAGAGAGTGAACTAAGGAGTTTCCTTCAGTGTCTGCCCTACATCTCACAGCTGAGGTGAGTGAGTTTATCCAACAAGAGTCCATATGTCATTGAACTGGTGTAGATAGTATTTATGTTTTACACTGTCTTTATCTTTTTAATACATGCACATATGAAGATGCTGTAGAAACTCTAATTCAGTAGGAATTTAAGTTGAACGACATTCTAATTCATAGTTGTATTGTTTTAATAGATGGAGTCATATGGTGCTATTAGTTTTCAGTTCCCCTACCCTGTTACTCATATCAGTCCTCATCACTCACCTGTATATCATCTGTGTTTTAAACTGTTTGTTCAGATTTCTTCCACTGATGGACAATATAGAGAGGAGAAAGAGAGAGAAGACATTCCTACTGAATCTGTGTCTTCAAGCAATTCTCCATGCTAGAGGATCCATACACACAATTATAGATAAAGTGTTGTCACTGTCTGAAGTATATCACTATCAGAAATGGGATTTCCTGCTGGATCTGTACTCACATGTGAAGGACTATGAGACTCAAACAGGCAGGAGTGTACTTCCAGCATTACAGCCAGTTTACCAGTCAGCTCCTGCAGTCTGGTCCATAGACCTCTCAGAGAGAAAGGCCTCCCTCCTCCTAGAAATGCTTAAAATCCAACCAGAGAAGAAACCAGTAGTCCTGAAGGGCTGGTCAGATGAAGAGAGTGAAGTGAGGAGTTTCCTTCAGTGTCTGCCCTACATCTCACAGCTGAGGTGAGTTGGTTTTCATAGTAATGTTTTCTCATTATTATGATGTAACAATACTCTATTAATATCTACATGTTTCAACATGTTAAGTTTGTTTCTTGTTTATCCTCAGTTCAGTATCAGCTAATATCAGAGCTTTGTTATTTACTAGTTTAAATAGATGCTGTACACATCACACAGTGTCATATTGTCTCAATCAGGTGTTACTTGTTAAGTTCATGTTTTAAGTTGGGAAAATGTCACAAGTGGATCCTGCAGTCTTCTATTGGCTTGATCAAGACTCCAATGTGACTGGAGTACTTGCCTGTCATGTTGGTGACTTTATCTGGGGTGGCTCACAGACCTTTGCTGCAACGGTGATTCCACACCTCAAAGCTTTTTTCCAGGTTGGCCGTGAGGAGCATGATCATTTTTGTTATGTTGGCATAGAGTTTATTACAGTTGATGGGAACAATACTGATGCAACAGGAGAGATATATCAAGAATCTTCAACCAATTCACATGGATTCTTCAAGAATCGTACAAAGGAATTCCCCTCAATGTGGAATTGAAGCTGATCAATTGAGGTCAAAGAGAGGACAAATTTTATGGGTTGCTAGACAGAGTAGACCTGATGTAATGTTTGATGGTTGCAACGTGGCATCTAACACAAAACACGCCACTACAAACCGTTCATGAGGCAAACAAAGTTGTTTGTAAACTGAAATCACAACAAGTGACTTTAAAGTTTCAGCATGTTGGAAAAGATGACTCTCTGAAACTAGTTGTCTTCAGTGATGCTTTGCTAGGGAACCTTACAGATGGAGGCACACAAGGTGGACATCTAATCGTGTTAATGGGTGAAGGAGGAACATTCTCACCTATCTGTTGGCAGTCAAAAAGGATCAGAAGGGTTGTCCGAAGCACGCCTGCTGGAGAAACACTTGCTCTTGTGGATGGAATTGACAATGCGATCTTTCTTGCAACTCTGTTCTCAGAGCTTACCGCTGGTGAGACAAAACGGCACATTCTACCTGTAGTTTGTGTCACTGACAACTACTCATTAGTTGATGCTATGAAGTCAACCAAGTCTGTCACAGAAAAAATACTTCGTCTTGAGATTAGCAGCATCAAGGAACTTATTCAAGCACAGAGAATCCAGCGGATTCTGTGGTCGACCACAAAGGAACAACTTGCTGACTGTCTGACTCAAAAAGGAGCATCCGGTCTTGTGCTCCTACAGGCTCTCAGTAATGGAAAGTGGCAGCTTGAGTAATACAAATAAAAACTGTCACACAACCCATTTGTAATGGGGAACTTGAATAATACTTGGGCACTTAATTATGTTGTTGATGTTTAATTTGTCTTTAAAGAAAAAAGGGAGATTATTAAATTCATGTTTGAAGTATCCCTATATTTCTGTTATTACGGGGCTATCACTCAGTCAAGAGTGCGCCTGCGCAGGTAGTCTGTTTGTTGATGGACCTAGCCTAGAGTGGAATGGCTGCCTTGTAGTGTGTTCATACGGTATAGTAAACTTTGTTCAACTGGAACCTTGTCGTTGTGTCTCATTTCGAGTTAACATTACTGTCCTTGTTGCAGTTTCTATCCATGGTGGCCTGATCCCTCAAAGCAGATCAAGTTCCTGGTGGATCTCCTGTGTCAGGCAGCAGAGTGGGAGGAGCAGACAGGAGAGAAGACACTGAAGCTGGTATCATCAGTGTGTACTTACAGCACTTTCCCCTTCTGTGAAGATGTTGTTGATGATGGTGATGTGATTAAGGAAAATCAGTGTCATTTCCTGCTGGATCTGTACTCACATGTGAAGGACTATGAGACTCAAACAGGCAGGAGTGTCCTTCCAGCATTACAGCCAGTTTACCAGTCAGCTCCTGCAGTCTGGTCCATCGACCTCTCAGAGAGAAAGGCCTCCCTCCTCCTAGAAGTGCTGAAACTCCAACCAGAGAAGAAACCAGTAGAGCTGAAGGGCTGGTCAGATGAAGAGAGTGAAGTGAGGGGTTTCCTTAAGTGTCTGCCCTACATCTCACAGCTGAGGTGAGTGAGTTTATCCAACAAGAGTCCATATATCATTGAAATGGTGTAGATAGTATTTATGTTTTACACTGTCTTTATCTTTTTAATAAATGCACATATGAAGATGCTGTAGAAACTCTAATTCAGTAGTAATTTAAGTTGAACGACATTCTAATTCATAGTTGTATTGTTTTAATAGATGGAGTCATAAGGTGCTATTAGTTTTCAGTTCCCCCACCCTGTTATTCATATCAGTCCTCATCACTCACCTGTATGTCATCTGTGTTTTAAACTGTTTGTTCAGATTTCTTCCACTGATGGACAATATAGAGAGGAGAAAGAGAGAGAAGACATTCCTACTGAATCTGTGTCTTCAAGCAGCTCTCCATGAGAGAGGAACCATACAAACAACTGTAGAGAAAGTGATGTCACTGTCTAAAGTATGTCACAATCAGAAATGTGATTTCCTGCTGGATCTGAGCTCACATGTAAAGGACTATGAGACTCAAACAGGCAGGAGTGTCCTTTCAGCATTACAGCCAGTTTACCAGTCAGCTCCTGCAGTCTGGTCCATAGACCTCTCAAAGAGAAAGGCCTCCCTCTTCCTAGAAGTGCTGAAACTCCAACCAGAGAAGAGACCAGTAGAGCTGAAGGGCTGGTCAGATGAAGAGAGTGAAGTGAGGAGTTTCCTTCAGTGTCTGCCCCACATCTCACAGCTGAGGTGAGTTGGATCAGTACAGTTCAGGGATTGTAGTTGTCTGTCCCTGTATTTCCCTTTGGAGAGGAAGTTTGTAGCTTCCTGCAGTAACTTAATAAACTAAACATAAATCTACTGTTTGGAAACTATTCAAAACATCAAAATCTCATAATTCAAATTTCTCAAACATACAACTGTTTTACACCATTTTAAAGATACACTTCTTGTTAATCCAACCACATTGTCCTATTTCAAAAAGGCTTTACGGCGAAAGCATACCATTAGATTATGTTAGGACTGCACCTAAACAAGAAAAACCACACAGCCATTTTCCAAGCAAGAGGCGTCACAAAAACCAGAAATACAGCAAAAATTAATCACTAACCTTTGATGATCTTCATCAGATGGCACTCATAGGACTTCATGTTTCACAATACATGTATGTTTTGCTCGATAAAGTTCATATTTATATCCAAAAAGCCCATTTTACATTGGCATGTAATGTTTAGAAATGTTTTGCCTGCCAAACCCTCTGGTGAATGAGCACATCAATTTACAGAAATACTCATCATAAACGTTTAGAAAATATACAACAGTTATTCAAAGAATTATAAATACACTACTCCTTTATGCAACCACTGTGTCAGATTTTAAAATAGCTTTACGGAGAAAGCACATTGTTCAATATTCTGAGTACAGAGCTCAGCCATCAATGCAAGCTATACAGTTACCCGCCAAGTCATGGCATCAACAAAACTCTAAAATAGTGTTATAAATCTTTCCTTACCTTTGCTGATCTTCGGCGGAATGCACTCCCAGGACTCCCACAAGAAATGTTATTTTCTTCGATAAAGTCCATCATTTATGTCCAAAAACCTCAGTTTTGTTCGCGCGTCCAGATCACTAGTCCAAAAGGCACAATGCCGAGCGCAAACCATAGACGAAAAGTCAAAAACTTCCATCACCGTTCGTTGAAACATGTCAAACGATGTTTGCAATCAATCCTTAATGTCTTTTTAACATAAATCTTTGATAATACTCCAACCGGACAATAGCGTATTCATTACAGAGGAAAACGAAGAAAGGCGCGCCCTGTGTAACCGCGCATGAACCTGCTCAATAACCTCAGCTAGTCCACTGGTTGACCCGGCTGTGATTCTCTCAAAATTCACCCTAGAAGCCTGAAACAACGTTCTAAAGACTGTTGACATCTAGTGGAAGCCTTAGGAAGTGCAAAATGACCCCACAGACACTGTTGTTTGGAAAGGCAATAAGTTGACAAACTACAAGCCTCAGATTTCCAACTTCCTGGTTGGATCTTTCTCAGGTTTTTGCCTGCCATATGAGTTCTGTTATACTCACAGACATCATTCAAACAGTTATAGAGACTTCAGAGTTTTTTCTATCTAAATCTACTAATAATATGCATATCTTAGCTTCTGGGCCAGAGTAGCAGGCAGTTTACTCTGGTCACCTTTTTCATCCAAGCTACTCAATAGTGCCCCCATGTCCCAAAGAAGTTAAGGAACAATTGAAGTGGATGATGAGTTAGAAAGATAGTCATTGTATTTTACCCATCATAATGTTGTAACAACTGTCGAAGGAAGAGAGTGGACCAAGGTGCAGCGGAGTTAGTGTTCATCATATTTAATACAAACAACGTGAACACTATACACAAAACAAGAAAACTGACAGCCAAAACAGTCCTGTCAGGTGAAACACACTAACAGAAACAATTACCCACAAAACCCAAAGGAAAAACATGCTCCTTATGTGTGACTCCCAATCAGCAACAACGAGCTTCAGCTGTGCCTGATTGGGAGCCACACACGGCCCAAAACAAAGAAATACAAAAACATAGAAAAAGGAATATAGAACGCCCACCCAATGTAACACCCTGGCCTAACCAAAATAAAGAACAAAAAACCCCTCTCTATGGCCAGGGCGTTACAGTACCCCCCCCCAAGGTGCGGACTCCGGTCGCAAAACCTGACACTGAAGGGGAGGGTCCGGGTGGGCCTTCTTACGGCGGCGGCTCAGGTGCGGGACGTGGCCTCTGCCCCACCCTTGGGCTCGCCCTCTTAAGTGGCGCACCTGGCCGCGCCGAAGGTCTGGTGGGCGACCCTGACTTCGCCCGGCTGGCGGGCGGCGATGGCAGATCCGGACAGGCGGGCCACTCTGACTGATCCGGGCAGACGGGCCACTCTGGCTGATCCGGGCAGACGGGCCACTCTGGCTGATCCGGGCAGACGGGCCACTCTGGCTGATCCGGGCAGACGGGCCACTCCCTCTGGCTGATCCGGGCAGACGGGCCACTCCCTCTGGCTGATCCGGGCAGACGGGCCACTCCCTCTGGCTGATCCGGGCAGACGGGCCACTCCCTCTGGCTGATCCGGGCAGACGGGCCACTCCCTCTGGCTGATCCGGGCAGACGGGCCACTCCCTCTGGCTGATCCGGGCAGACGGGCCACTCCCTCTGGCTGATCCGGGCAGACGGGCCACTCCCTCTGGCTGATCCGGGCAGACGGGCCACTCCCTCTGGCTGATCCGGGCAGACGGGCCACCCCCTCTGGCAGCTCCGGGCAGACGGGCCACCCCCTCTGGCAGCTCCGGGCAGACGGGCCACCCACTCTGGCAGCTCCGGGCAGACGGGCCACCCACTCTGGCAGCTCCGGGCAGACGGGCCACCCACTCTGGCAGCTCCGGGCAGACGGGCCACCCACTCTGGCAGCTCCGGGCAGACGGGCCACCCACTCTGGCAGCTCCGGGCAGACGGGCCACCCACTCTGGCAGCTCCGGGCAGACGGGCCACCCACTCTGGCAGCTCCGGGCAGACGGGCCACCCACTCTGGCAGCTCCGGGCAGACGGGCCACCCACTCTGGCAGCTCCGGGCTGGCGGGCCGCTCTGGCGGCTCCTGACTGGCGGGCGGCTCTGACGGCTCCGGACTGGCGGGCGGCTCTGGCGGCTCCGGACTGGCGAGACCCACCTAGTCCTGGGAGCAGGCACAGGACAGACCAGGATGGGGAGACCCACTGGAGGCCTGGTCCGAGGAGGAGGCACAGCTTTAACCAGGATGGGGAGACCCACTGGAGGCCTGGTCCGTGGAGCAGGCACAGGACAGACCAGGATGGGGAGACCCACTGGAGGCCTTGTCCGAGGAGGAGGCACAAGCTTAACCAGGATGGGGAGACCCACTGGAGACCTGGTACGTGGAGGTCTAGAGCGCACGGCCTGCACAACCCGTCCTGGCTCGATGGCCAACCTCCCCCGGCAGATGTTAGGAGCTGGGATGTAGCGCACCTGGCTCTCCACGCGTACTGGGGACACCGTGCGCTTTACCGCATAACACGGTGTCTGACCAGTACTGCGCTGCCTCCTGTAAGCACGGGGAGCTTGCTCAGGTCTCCAACCTGACTCTGCCACACTCCCCGTGTGCCCCCCCAAAAAAATGTTTTGGGGCTGCCTCTCGGGCTTCCTTCCCAGCCGTGTTCCGTCATACCGTTGCCGTTGGTCCTTCCTTCCTGCTGCCTCCACTCTTCTGAGTGCCTCTACCTGCTCCCATGGGAGGCGATCCCTTCCGACCAGGATCTCCTCCCAAGTGTAGGATCCCTTGCCTTCCAGGATGTCCTCCCATGTCCAGTCTTTTCTCTCCCTGGTCCAGGACTCTTGCTCAACCTGGCGCTGCTCCTTCCTCCGCTGCTTGGTCCTTGTTTGGTGGGTAATTCTGTAACAACTGTCGATGAAGAGAATGGACCAAGGTGCAGCGGAGTTAGTGTTCATCATATTTAATACAAACAACATGAACACTATACACAAAACAAGAAAACTGACAGCCAAAACAGTCCTGTCAGCTGAAACACACTAACAGAAACAATTACCCACAAAACCCAAAGGAAAAACATGCTCCTTATGTGTGACTCCCAATCAGCAACAACGAGCTTCAGCTGTGCCTGATTGGGAGCCACACATGGCCCAAAACAAAGAAATACAAAAACATAGAAAAAGGAACATAGAACGCCCACCCAATGTAACACCCTGGCCTAACCAAAATAAGGAACAAAAAACCCCTCTCTATGGCCAGGGCGTTACAAATGTGACCATCAGAAATGCGTATCATATCTCTCACATATTCATGTATTTGTTGTTAAACTGTTCTTACAGTTTTTCTCCACCATATGATCAGAGAAGATCCCTTGAAGAGAGGAGAAAGAGAGAGAAGACATTCCTACTGAATCTGTGTCTTCAAGCAGCTCTTCATGAGAGAGGAACCATACAAACAACTGTAGAGAAAGTGCCACTGTCTGAAATATATCACAATCAGAAATGTGATTTCCTGCTGGATCTGTACTCGTATGTGAAGGACTATGAGACTCAAACAGGCAGGAGTGTCCTTCCAGCATTACAGCCAGTTTACCTGTCAGCCAGTCCTGCAGTCTGGTCCATAGACCTCTCAGAGAGAAAGGCCTCCCTCCTCCTAGAAGTGCTGAAACTCAAACCAGAGAAGGAACCAGTAGAGGTGTGTGGCTGGTCAGGTGAAGAGAGTGAAGTGAGGAGTTTCCTTCAGTGTCTGCCCAACATCTCACAGCTGAGGTGAGTCTGAACATGTGTGGTGGTTAGTGATTATGTGGTGCTAGTAATTATTGTCTTGTAGAAACCTGGTAACATTTAAACTCAGATTTCCTAAAATAACATATGTTGCCCAGATATTGTGAATGTTTTTAAAGTTATGAATTTATATAAAACAAAAGCACATTATGTAAATATACAACTACTTCATATATCTTTATCTATGACTGGTTTCATGTGTTCATCCATGTCTGAATCAGCTGTTACTGTCCTTGTTGCAGTTTCTATCCATGGTGGCCTGTTCCCTCAAAGCAGATCAAGTTCCTGGTGGATCTCCTGTCTCAAGCAGCAGAGAGGGAGGAGCAGACAGGAGAGAAGACACTGATGCTGGTGTCATCAGTGTGTACTTACAGCGCTTTCCCCTTCTGTGACTGGCATGATGAGAATAAGGAAGATCAATGTGATTTCCTGCTGGATCTGTTCTCACATATGAAGGAATATCAGACTCAAACAGACAGGAACGTCCTTCTAGCATTACAGCCAGTTTACCAGTCGGCTCCTGCAGTCTGGTACATAGACCTCTCAGCGAGAAAGGCCTCCCTCTTCCTAGAAGTGCTGAAACTCCAACCAGAGAAGAAACCAGTAGAGCTGAAGGGCTGTTCAGATGAAGAGAGTGAAGTGAGGAGTTTCCTTCAGTGTCTGTCCTACATCTCACAGCTGAGGTGAGTCTGAACATGTGTGGTGGTTAGTGATTATGTGATGCTAGTGGTTATTGTCTTGTAGAAATATTTGATATATAGAGCTTCAAGTGTTGGTAAATCTGGTAACTTTTAAATTCACATTTCCTGAAATAACAAATGTTGCGTTAGTAAATGTGCCCCAGATATTGTGAATGTTTTTAAGGCTATACTCATATGCACTACATTTTGGAACATCTTATTCCAAAATCATGAGCATTAGAATGGAGTCCCCCCTTTGCTGCTATAACAGCCTCCACTCTTCTGGGAAGGCTTTCCACTA
Organism: Salmo trutta; assembly: GCF_901001165.1. Taxonomy (NCBI): domain Eukaryota; kingdom Metazoa; phylum Chordata; class Actinopteri; order Salmoniformes; family Salmonidae; genus Salmo; species Salmo trutta. The sequence goes on from NW_021823154.1 coordinate 2,252,572, forward strand.
GGTGTTGGAACATTGCTGAGGGGACTTGCTTCCTTTCAGCCACAAGAGCGTTAGTGAGGTCAGGTACTGGTGTTGGGCGATTAGGCCCGGCTCACAGTCGGCGTTCCAATTCATCCCAAAGATGCTCAATGGGGTTGAGGTTTAGGGTTCTGTTTAAGCCAGTCAAGTTCTTCCACACCAATCTCAACAAACCATTTCTGTATGGGCCTCACTTTTTCCAAAGGGGCATTGTCATGCTGAAACAGGAAAGGGCCTTCCCCAAACTGTTGTCACAAAATTGAAAGCACAGAATCATATAGAATGTCATTGTATGCTGTAGCGTTAAGATTTCCCTTCACTGGAACTAAGAGTCCTAGACCTACCATGAAAAACAGCCCCAGACCATTATTCCTCCTCCACCAAACTTTACAGTTGGCACTATGCGTTGGGGCAGGTAGCGTACGAATTTTGCTATCTCAATGGTTGAACTCAACTATCACTTCAGCTTTAAGTAATTCCCAGAGGTTCTAATGCTCTGGTTAGTAAAGAGTTATTCAAAGACCCAGTCTGCAATAGATCAGTCCTTTATTCAAAGAGCTCTCTGAAAACCATACAATGCACATAGCATTTTATACCTCACATTTGGTTATAATATACACTTTATAAATGCCCCTCCTCTTCTCTAACTCTGTCACAATGTTCTACTTTGATAGCTCCTTCTGTTTAACCGGGTTGCTCTATTTTCATGTCTGCAACTGACAAGTCTAGCTCAAAACAGGAAACCTCTGTGGTTTCGCAGGGCCTGGCTTACTTCCCTTCTCGGAGCTCAGTCTAGTCTATTCTTCAGAGCAATAGATCAACTTGTTTCCAACAAAACCACACAGACATATTCCATCCTAACCGTCAATATTTCTCTAACCTACTTTGAAACACACTCGCAAATGTTAAATGTTCCCTTCTATTATTCAACATTAACTACTTCATATACAGTCGTGGCCAAAAGTTTTGAGAATGACACAAATATTAGTTTTCACAAAGTCTGCTGCCTCAGTTTGTATGATGGCAATTTGCATATAGTCCAGAATGTTATGAAGAGTGATCAGATGAATTGCAATTAATTACAAAGTCCCTCTTTGCCATGCAAATGAACTGAATCCCCCCAAAACATTTCCACTGCATTTCAGCCCTGCCACAAAAGGACCAGCTGACATCATGTCAGTGATTCTCTCGGTAACACAGGTGTGAGTTTTGACGAGGACAAGGCTGGAGATCACTCTGTAATGCTGATTGAGTTTGAATAACAGACTAGAAACTTCAAAAGGAGGGTGGTGCTTGGAATCATTGTTTTTCCTCTGTCAACCATGGTTACCTGCAAGGAAACATGTGCCGTCATCATTGCTTTGCACAAAAAGGGCTTCACAGGCAAGGATACTGCTGCCAGTAAGATTGCATCTAAATCAACCATTTATCGGATCATCAAGAACATCAAGGAGAGCGGTTCAATTGTTGTGAAGAAGTATTCAGGGCGCCCAAAAAAGTCCAGCAAGCGCCAGACCATCTCCTAAAGTTGATTCAGCTGCGGGATCGGGGCACCACCAGTAGAGAGCTTGCTCAGGAATGGCAGCAGGCAAGTGTGAGTGCAATGCACGTACAGTGAGGCAAAGACTTTTGGAGGATGGCCTGGTGTCAAGAAGGGCAGCAGAGAAGCCACTTCTCTCCAGGAAAAACATCAGGGACAGACTGATATTCTGGAAAAGGTACAGGGAGTGTACTGCTGAGGACTGGGGTAAAGTAATTTTATCTGGTGAATCCCCTTTCTGATTGTTTGGGGCATCCTGAAAAAAGCTTGTCCGGAGAAGTCAAGGTGAGCGCTACCATCAGTCCTGTGTCATGCCAACAGTAAAGCATCTTGAGACCATTCATGTGTGTGGTTGCTTCTCAGCCAAGGGAGTGGGCTCACTCACAATTTTGCCTAAGAACACATCCATGAATAAAAAATGGTACCAACACATCCTCCGAGAACAACTTCTCCCAACCATCCAGGAACAGTTTGGTGATGAACAATGCCTTTTCCAGCATGATGGTGCACCTTGCCGTAAGGAAAAAGTGATAACTAAGTGGCTGGGGGTACAAAACATTGATATTTTGGGTCCATGGCCAGGAAAGTCCCCAGACCTTAATCCCATTGGGACCTTGTGGTCAATCCTCAAGTGGCAGGTGGACAAACAAAAACCCACAAATTCTGACAAACTCCAAGCATTGATTATGCAAGAATGGGCTGCCATCGGTCAGGATGTGGCCCAGAAGTTAATTGACAGCATGTCAGGGCGGATTGCAGAGGTCTTGAAAAAGAAGGGTCAACACTGCAAATATTGACTCTTTGCATCAACTTCATGTAATTGTCAATAAAAGCCTTTGACACTTATGAAATGCTTGTAATTTTTCTTCAGTATTCCATAGTAACATCTGACAAAAATATCTAAAAAAACTGAAGCAGCAGACTTTGTGAAAATTAGTATTTGTGTCATTCTCAAAACGTTTGGCCACGACTGTATATTGAACTATGACTGGTTTCATGTGTTCATCCATGTTTGAATCAGCTGTTACTGTTCTTGTTGCAGTTTCCCTCCATGGTGGTCTGATCCCTCAAAGCAGATCAAGTTCCTGGTGGATCTCCTGTCTCAAGCAGCAGAGTGGGAGGAGCAGACAGGAGAGAAGACACTGAAGCTGGTATCATCAGTGTGTACTTACAGCACCTTTCCTTTTCCCAATGGATACATTTCTAAACAGAGTGATTTCCTGCTAGATCTGTACTCACATGTGAAGGACTATGAGACTCAAACAGGCAGGAGTTTCCTTCCAGCATTACAGCCAGTTTATCAGTCAGCTCCTGCAGTCTGGTCCATAGGGCTCTCAGAGAGAAAGACCTCCCACCTCCTAGAAGTGCTGAAGCTCCAACCAGAGAAGAAACCAGTAGAGCTGAAGGGCTGGTCAGATGAAGAGCGTGAAGTGAGGAGTTTCCTTCAGTGTCTGTCCTACATCTCACAGCTGAGGTGAGTGAGTTTATCCAACAAGAGTCCATATGTCATTGAACTGGTGTAGATAGTGTAAAAACATAAATACTGTTTTTATCTTTTTAATACACACACATAAACTCAGCAAAAAAAAGAAACTTCCTCTCATTGTCAACTGCGTTTATTTTCAGCAAACTTAACATGTGTAAATATTTGTATAAACATAACAAGATTCAACAACTGAGACATAAACTGAACAAGTTCCACAGACGTGACAAACAGAAATGTAATAATATGTCCCTGAACAAAGGATGGGGTGGTCAAAATCAAAAGTAACAGTCAGTATCTGCTGTGGCCACCAGCTGCATTAAGTACTGCAGTGCATCTCCTCCTCATGGACTGCACCAGATTTGCCAGTTCTTGCTGTGAGATGTTACCCCACTCTTCTACCAAGGCGCCTGCAAGTTCCCGGACATTTCTGGGGGGAATGGCCCTAGCCCTCACCCTCCGATCCAACAGGTCCCAGACGTGCTCAATGGGATTGAGATCCGGGCTCTTAGCTGGCCATGGCAGAACACTGACATTCCTGTCTTGAAAGAAATCACGCACAGAACGAGCAGTATGGTTGGTGGCATTGTCATGCTGGAGGGTCATGTCAGCTTGAGTCTGCAGGAAGTATACCACATGGGGGAGGAGGATGTCTTCCCTGTAACGCACAGCGTTGAGATTGCCTGCAATGACAACAAGCTCAGTCCGATGATGCTGTGACACACCGCCCCAGACCATGACGGACCCTCCAGCTCCAAATCAATGCCGCTCCAGAGTACAGGCCTTGGTGTAACGCCCATTCCTTCGACGATAAATGCGAATCCGACCATCACCCCTGGTGAGACAAAACTGCGACTCGTCAGTGAAGAGCACTTTATGCCAGTCCTGTCTGGTCCAGTGACGGTGGGTTTGTGCCCCTAGGCAACATTGTTGCCGGTGATGTCTGGTGAGGACCTGCCTTACAACAGGCCTACAAGCCCTCAGTCCAGCCTCTCTCAGCCTATTGCAGACAGTCTGAGCACTGATGGAGGGATTGTGCGTGCCTGGATTAACTCGGGCAGTTGCTTTTGCCATCCTGTACCTGTCCCGCAGGTGTGATGTTCGGATGTACCGATCCTGTGCAGGTCTTGTTACACGTGGTCTGCCACTGCGAGGACGATCAGCTGTCCGTCCTGTCTCCCTGTAGCGCTGTCTTAGGCTTCTCACAGTACGGACATTGCAATTTATTGCCCTGGCCACATCTGCAGTCCTCATGCCTCCTTGCAGCATGCCTAAGGCACGTTCACGCAAATGAGCAGGGACCCTGGGCATCTTTCTTTTGGTGTTTTTCAGAGTGAGTAGAAAGGCCTCTTTAGTGTCCTAAGTTTTCATAACTGTGACCTTAATTGCCTAAGCTGTTAGTCTTAACGACCGTTACACAGGTGCATTTTCATTATTTGTTTATGGTTCATTGAACAAGCATGGGAAACGGTGTTTAAACCCTTTACAATGAAGATCTGTGAAGTCATTTGGATTTTTACGAATTATCTTTGAAAGACAGGGTCCTGAAAGAGGGACGTTTCTTTTTTTGCTGAGTTTATGAAGATGCTGTAGAAACTATAATTCAGTAGGAATTGAAATTGACCAAAATTCCAATTCATAGTTGTATTGTTTTAATAGATGGAGTCATATGGTGCTATTAGTTTTCAGTTCCCCCACCCTGTTACTCATATCAGTCCTCATCACTCATCTGTATATCATCTGTGTTTTAAACTGTTTGTTCAGATTTCCTCCACTGAAGGATAATGTAGAGAGGAGAAAGAGAGAGAAGACATTCCTACTGAATCTGTGTCTTCAAGCAGCTCTCCATGAGAGAGGAACCATACAAACAACTGTAGATAAAGTGTTGTCACTGTCTGAAGTATATCACAATCAGAAATGGGATTTCCTGCTGTATCTGTACTCACATGTGAAGGACTATGAGACTCAAACAGGCAGGAGTGTCCTTCCAGCATTACAGCCAGTTTACCAGTCAGCCAGTCCTGCAGTCTGGTCCATAGACCTCTCAAAGAGAAAGGCCTCCCTCGTCCTAGAAGTGCTGAAACTCCAACCAGAGAAGAAACCAGTACAGCTGATGGGCTGGTCAGATGAAGAGAGTGAAGTGAGGAGTTTCCTTCAGTGTCTGCCCTATATCTCACAGCTGAGGTGAGTTGGATCAGTACAGTTCAGAGATTGTAGTTGTCTGTACCTGTGTTTCCCTTTAGAGAGGAAGTTTGTAGCTTCCTGCAGTAACTTAATAAACTAAACATAAACCTACTGTTTGGAAAATATGCAGTGTTTGTAGTCATTATTTTAAGGAACATTTGAAGTGGATGATGAGTTTAGAAAGATAGTAATTGTATTTTACCCATCATAATGTGACCATCAGAAATGCATATCATATCTTTCTCATATTCATCTATTGTTGTTAAACTGTTCTTGCAGTGTTACTCCACCACAGGAACAGAGAAGATCCCCTGAAGAGAGGAGAAAGAGAGAGAAGACATTCCTACTGAATCTGTGTCTTCAAGCAGCTCTCCATGAGAGAGGAACCATACAAACAACTGTAGAGAAGGTGTTGTCATTGTCTGAAGTATATCACTATCAGAAATGTGATTTCCTGCTGGATCTGTACTCATTTGTGAAGGACTATGAGATTCAAACAGGCAGGAGTGTCCTTCCAGCATTACAGCCAGTTTACCAGTCAGCTCCTGCAGTCTGGTCCATAGACCTCTCAGAGAGAAAGGCCTCCCTCCTCCTAGAAGTGCTGAAACTCCAACCAGAGAAGAAACCAGTAGAGCTGAAGGGCTGGTCAGATGAAGAGAGTGAAGTGAGGAGTTTCCTTCAGTGTCTGTCCTACATCTCACAGCTGAGGTGAGTTGGATCAGTACAGTTCAGGGATTGTAGTTGTCTGTACCTGTATTTCCCTTTAGAGAGGAAGTTTGTAGCTTCCTGCAGTAACTTAATAAACTATACATAAACCTACTGTTTGGAAAATATGCAGTCTTTGTAGTCATTATTTGAACCTCTCTTGGATTGTTCGGGACGTGAGCGTCCCACCTCGCCAACAGCCAGTGAAATAGCACGGCGCCAAATTCAAAACAGCTAAAATCTCATAATTCAAACTTCTCAAAAATATGACTATTTTACACCATTTGAAAGATATACTTCTACTTAATCGAACCACATTGTCCGATTTCAAAAAGACTTTACAGAGAAAGCAAAACATTAGATTATGTTAGGACAGTACATAGACAAAACATTACACACAGCCATTTTCAATGCAAGGACAGGCGTCACCAAAAGCATAAAACCAGCTAAGATTATGCACTAACCTTTGACAATCTTCATCAGATGACACACCTAGGACATTATGTTAGACAATACATGCAGTTTTTGTTCTATCAAGTTCATATTTATATCCAAAAACCCGATTTTACATTGGTGCGTGACGTTCAGAAAATGTATTTCCCCAAAACTGCCAGTGAATGAGCACATCAATTTACAAAAATACTCATAATAAATGTTGATAAAATATTAAACTGTTATTCAAAGAATTATAGATTAACATTTCCTGAATGCAACCACTTTGACAGATTCCAAAATAACACTTTGCAATAATCTGAGTATTGCGCTCAGAAAAATACATCAAGTAATACAGATACCCGCCATTTTGGAGTCATCTAAAATCATAAATAGCATTAGAAATATTAATTTACCTTTAATACACTTCATCAGAAGGTACTTCCAGGAATTCCAGGTCCACAATACATGTTGTTTTGTTCGATAAAGTTCATCATTTATGTGCAAATACCTCCATGTTGTTTGCGCGTTCAGTAAGCTACTCAAAATGTAGGAAGCGCCCAGAAAATGTCACGACGAAAAGTCAAAAAAAGTTCTATATTCGTTCGTTCAAACATGTCAAACGTTGTATTGCATCAATCTTTCGGGCCTTTTCTACTTCAAACTTCAATAATATTCCAACCGGACGATTGCAATGTCTTGAAAAACGTATTGGAACACAGCAACCTCCTCATGTGAACGCGCGTAAAGAACTCATGTGATTTTCTGAGTCACCAAATGCCCAGCCTCCTTGTTCGCTCTTTGTTCACTGCAAAAGCCCGAAAGAAGGTTCTAAAGACTGTTGACATCTAGTGGAAGCCTTAGGAAGTGCAAAATGTACCCTAAGTCACTGTGTATTAGATAGAGAATGACTTGAAAAGACTGCATGCACCAGAAATCCTACTTCCTAGTTGGATTTTCCTCAGGTTTTTGCCTGCCGTATGAGTTCTGTTATACTCACAGACATTATTTAAACAGTTTTGGAAACTTTAGAGTGTTTTCTACCCACATCTACTAATTACATCCATATCCTAGTTTCTGGGTCTGAATAGTAGGCAGTTCAGTTTGGGAACGTTTTTCATCCGGGCGTGAAAATACTGCCTCCTATCCCAGAGAGGTTAAGGAACATTTGAAGTGGATGATGAGTTTAGAAAGATAGTCATTGTATTTTACCCACCATAATGTGACCATCAGAAATGCATATCATCTCTCTCACATATTCATACATTTGTTGTTAAATTGTTCTTGCAGTTTTACTCCTCCATGGGATCAGAGAAGATGCCCTGAAGAGAGGACACAGAGAGAGAAGACATTCCTACTGAATCTGTGTCTTCAAGCAGCTCTCCATGAGAGAGGAACCATACAAACAACTGTAGAGAAAGTGTTGTCACTGTCTGAAGTATATCACAATCAGAAATGTGATTTCCTGCTGGATCTGTGCTCACATGTGAATGACTACGAGACTCAAACAGGCAGGAGTGTTCTTCCAGCATTACAGCCAGTTTACCAGTCAGCCAGTCCTGCAGTCTGGTCCATAGACCTCTCAGAGAGAAAGGCCTCCCTCTTCCGAGAAGTGCTGAAACTCCAACCAGAGAAGAAACCAGTAGAGCTGAAGGGCTGGTCAGATGAAGAGAGTGAAGTGAGGAGTTTCCTTCAGTGTCTGCCCTACATCTCACAGCTGAGGTGAGTCTGAACATGTGTGGTGGTTAGTGATTATGTGATGCTAGTGATTCTTGTCTTGTAGAAACATTTGACATGTAAAACTTCAAGTGTTGGTGGATCTGGAAACATTAATCAGCCAATTTCCTGAAGTAACAAATGTTGCATTACTAAATGTCACACACAGATAATGTGAATGTCTCTAAAATGAAATACTTTAACATTTAACCAAAGCACATTATGTAAATGAATAACTACTTCATACATCTTTAACTATGACTGGTTTCATGTGTTCATCCATGTCTGAATCAGCTGTTACTGTCCTTGTTGCAGTTTCTATCCAGATTGGTATGATCCCTCAAAGCAGATCAAGTTCCTGGTGGATCTCCTATCTCAAGCAGCAGAGTGGGAGGAGCAGACAGGAGATAAGACACTGAAGCTGGTATCATCAGTGTGTACTTACAGCACTTTCCCCTTCTGTGATGATGACGATGATGATGATGATGATGATGATGATGATGATGATGAGGAATATCAAAGTGATTTCCTGCTGGATCTCTACCCACATGTGAAGGACTATGAGTGTCAAACAGGCAGGAGTGTCCTTCCAGCATTGCAGCCAGTTTACCAGTCAGCCAGTCCTGCCGTCTGGTCCATAGACCTGTCAGAGAGAAAGGCCTCCCTCCTCCTAGAAGTGCTAAAACTCCAACCAGAGAAGAAACCAGTAAAGCTGAAGGGCTGGTATGATGAAGAGAGTGAAGTGAGGAGTTTCCTTCAGTGTCTGCCCTACATCTCACAGCTGAGGTGAGTTGGATCAGTACAGTTCAGAGATTGTAGTTGTCTGTCCCTGTATTTCCCTTTAGAGAGGAAGTTTGTAGCTTCCTGCAGTTACTTAATATACTAAACATACGCTACCGTTCAAAAGTTTGGGGTCACTCAGAAATGTCCTTATTTTACACAGGAAAGCAATTTTTTTGGGACCATTATAAAATAACATCAAATTGATCAGAAATACAGTGTAGACATTGATAATGTTCTAAATGACTACTGTAGTTGGAAACGGCAGTTTTTTATGGAATATTTACGCAGGTGTACAGAGGCCCATTATCATCTGTAAGAGGTGCTGCAGGTAAGTCAAGCGCAGGAGAGCAGAACTGGGTAATAACCGGAGCAGTTTAATATGAAAAAAACAACTGCACCCAGAACAATAAAATATGGGTACAAATAACCCGGCGCGAACCAGTTTAGACGTGCACATTACAACAAACAATTCCACACACAGACATGGGGAGAACAGAGGGTTATATACATGTCAAGTAATGAGGGAATGTAAATCAGGTGTGTGGGAAAACAAGACAAAACAAATGGAAAATGAAAAGTGGATCAGCGATGGCTAGAAGACCGGTGACGTCGACCGCCGAACGCCGCCCGAACAAGGAGAGGAACCAACTTCGGCGGAAGTCGTGACACCATCACTCCTGTGTTCCAAGGGCACATTGTGTTAGTTAATCCAAGTTTAGCATTTTAATAGGCTAATAGATCATTAGAAAACCCTTTTGCAATTATGTTCGCACAGTTGAAAACTGTTGTTCTGATTATAGAAGCAATAAAACTGGCCTTCTTTAGACTAGTTGAGTATCTGGAGCATAAGCATTTGTGGGTTTGACTACAGATTCAAAATGGCCAGAAACAAAAAACTGTGTTCTGAAACTCGTCAGTCTATTCTTGTTCTGAGAAATGAAGGCTATTCCATGCGAGAAATTGCCAAGAAACTGAAGATATCGTACAACGCTGTGTACTACTCACAGAACAGCACAAACTGGCTCTAACCAGAATAGAAAGAGGAGTGGGAGGCCCCGGTGCTCAACTGAGCAAGAGGACAAGTACATTAGAGTGTCTAGTTTGAGAAACAGACACCTCACAAGTCCTCAACTGGCAGCTTGATTAAATAGTACCCACAAAACACCAGTCTCAACGCCAACAGTGAAGAGGCGACTCCGAGATCCTGGCCTTCTAGGCAGAGTTCCTCTGTCCAGTGTCTGTGTTATTTTGCCCATCTTCTACAATAGGACAACAACCCAAAGCACAGCTCCAAACTATGCAATAACTATTTAGGGAAGAAGCAGTCAGCTGGTATTCTGTCTATAATGGAGTGGCCAGCACAGTCACCAGATCTCAACCCTATTGAGCTGTTGTGGGAGCAGCTTGACCGTATGGTACGTAAGAAGTGCCCATCAAACCAATCCAACTTGTGGTAGGTGCTTCAGGAAGCATGGGGTGAAATCTCTTCAGATTACCTCAACAAGTTAACAACTAGAATGCCAAAAGTCTGCAAGGCTGTAATTGCTGCAAATTGAGGATTCATTGATTAAAGCAACGCTTGAAGGACAGAAATATTATTTCAATTAAAAGTAATTATTTAAAACCTTGTCAACATCTGGGCTATATTTCCTATTCATTTTGCAACTCATTTCATGTATGTTTTCATGGAAAACAAGGACATTTCTAAGTGACCCCAAACCTCTGAACGGTAGTGTACACATAGTGTTTAAAAAGATGCAATCTTTCTTTGTGGTGAGGATTAAACGAGCAATTGAAGTGGATGATGAGTTTAGAAAGATAGTCATTGTATTTTACCCACCATAATGTGACCTTCAGAAATGCATATCATATCTCTCACATATTCATCTATTTGTTGTTAAACTGTTCTTACAGTTTTACTCCACCACGGGATCAGAGAAGATCCCCTGAAGAGAGGAGAAAGAGAGAGAAGACATTCCTACTGAATCTGTGTCTTCAAGCAGCTCTCCATGAGAGAGGAACCATACAAACAATTGTAGAGAAAGTGTTGTCACTGTCTAAAGTATATCACGATCAGAAATTTGATTTCCTGCTAGATCTGTACTCACATGTGAAGGACTATGAGACTCAAACAGGCAGGAGTGTCCTTCCAGCATTACAGCCAGTTTACCTGTCAGCTCCTGCAGTCTGGTACATAGACCTCTCAGAGAGAAAGGCCTCCCTCCTCCTAGAAGTGCTGAAACTCCAACCAGAGAAAAAACCAGTAGAGCTGAAGGGCTGGTCAGATGAAGAGAGTGAAGTGAGGAGTTTCCTTCAGTGTCTGCCCTACATCTCACAGCTGAGGTGAGTCTGAACATGTGTGGTGGTTAGTGATTATGTGATGCTACTGATTATTGTCTTTTAGAAACATTGTAATATGAAACATACAAGTGTTGATGAATCTGGTAACATTTATCACCCGATTTCCTGACATAACAAATGTTGCGTTAGTAAATGTCACACCGATATTATGGATTTTTGTCAATTATGTGATGCAAGACATTTGTCTTTTAGAAATCTTGTTCATTTTATCTTTGAGAACCTGAACATTTATATTCAGAATTTCTAATCTACTAAACCAAATGTCATGTATATTATGTAACTTTCGCTGTGACATGGTGTTTCCATATGACAGGCAGGTATGCATGTACAGTGAGGAAGAAGTATTGGGACAGTGACACATTTTGTTTTGTAAAATAAGTAATAATAATAATAATAATAAGTAAAATGGAGGGAAAAAAGGGGACCAGTAAAATGGAGGGAAACCACTTTGGATTTGAAATGATACTCTTATTTTTTTTAAACTGAGGTTAAAGTCAGACTGTCAGCTTTAATTTGAGGGTATTTTCATCCATATCGGGTGAGCCGTTTAGAAATTACAGCACTTTTTGTACATAGTCCCACATTTTAGGGAACCAAAAGTATTTGGATAAATTCACTTATGTGTATTAAAGTAGTACAAAGTGCAGTATTTGGTCCCATATTCCTAGCATGTAATGACTACATCAAGCTTGTGACTCTACAAACTTGTTGGATACATTTGCTGTTTGTTTTGGTTGTGTTTCAGATTATTTTGTGCCCAATAGAAATGAATGGTAAATAATGTATTGTGTCATTATGGAGTCAATTTTATTGTATGTAATAATATAATGTGTTTCTAAACACTATTACATTGATGTGGACGATACCATGATCTCAGATAATCCTGAATGAATCCTGAATAATGATGAGTGAGAACATTACAGAGGCATAATATATCATAACCTCCAAAGACATGCTAATGCTAACACTCCTTGTTATTGTAATGGTGAGAGGTTAGCATGTCTAGGGGATATGATATAAAATGCTAACCCTCCCTGTTATTGTAATGGTGAGAGGTTAGCATGTCTAGGGGATATGATATAAAATGCTAACCCTCCCTGTTATTGTAATGGTGAGAGGTTAGCATGTCTTGGGGGTATGATATAAAATGCTAACCCTCCCTGTTATTGTAATGGTGAGAGGTTAGCATGTCTTGGGGGTATGATATAAAATGCTAACCCCTCCCTGTTATTGTAATGGTGAGAGGTTAGCATGTCTAGGGGGTATGATATAAAATGCTAACCCTCCCTGTTATTGTAATGGTGAGAGGTTAGCATGTCTTGGTGTTATGATATAAAATGCTAACCCTCCCTGTTATTGTAATGGTGAGAGGTTAGCATGTCTTGGTGGTATGATATAAAATTCAAAAGGCACTTGCACATCTGAGCAATCTTATTGCAGCAACAGTTGAAACAGGATGAAGGAAAAAGGAAATCGCACACTGCTCTTGATAGTATCCCTGATATTTAATAAGCTTACGTAACGGCCTTCGTCAGAGCTTTTGTGAATTTTCTGAAAACAGCACCTCTATGTAGACCTAGCCCCACCCACATCCGCTCCACACATGGAAATGGGTTGGAGGCGAAGGAAAAATAAATAAGTGCTACCAAACATAACAATATGCATTTCACAAACACTACAAAAGTGATGGTGAGAGATTAGCATGTCTTAGGGGTATGATATAAAATGCTTACCCCTCCCTATTATTGTAATGGTGAGAGGTTAGCATGTCTTGTGGAATGATATTGGGGCTTCTAACTTCGTCACTCATCATTATTCACGTTTTACTTTAACCTCATAGTCATTTAATAATTTCAAAGTGCTGGGGTACTGAGCCAAAACAACAAAAAAATGGTCAATGTCCCAATACTTTTGGACAGAATTTTCTCTTAAATGTCTGGTTTGTCTGTTTAAAGTGACATGAGTTTTGTCTTTTCATTCCAGGCTGAATGTGGGTATGGCAGTGAAACTGTCCAGACTGGTTAGGAGGACAGAGAGAGAAGCTACTCCACTGACTGTCCCAGAACTCTCCCTGGTCCTAAAGAGCAGCCAGCCACCAGAGAGAGTGTTATCCAGGGCTCTGAGTAGTGTGGCGTCCCTGCTGAGACTCTGGAGGTTTCAGTGTCTGGACCTGACTGACTTCCTGATCCAGGGTCACTCTCTCATCACACTGCTGTGTCACCAGGGACCTCTCTCTCTCAGGTCAGTCTGAAGCTGATGTTTTTTAAAGTAGAAATAGTAACTTCATTCATGTGTTTTTCTTCATATTTCTGACTGCCTGTGTGTTCCAACCTCCTAGACTGAACTCAGACACTCTGCAGCAGCTGACTGTAGTTGTGTATGAAGCTCAGGACAAGGACTTGACTCAGTGGTTCCTGGAGAAGGTTGGTGGAGACCTGACCTCCTGCAGGCTGGACTGGGAAGTGCTTCTCTCTCTGCTGCAACATTCAACCCACAACATCACTGTGGACCTCAGGAAGAACAGGCTTCTAGAGAAGAACATCTCAGATCTTCTCCCCTTTCTGGGAAGGGTTACCCTCAAGAGGTGGGAGAACTTCTGTCTCTAGTCAGACTATAGAAATAATAAAATAACTATTTCTATCCAGTGACATGTTGTTCTGAGTTATCCTCTGTAATATCATTAGGGTTTTATTCAAGAGGTGGGAGATCTTTATTCAATATTTATAGACTTTAATTATTCATGTCGTGTCCAGCCAGTTGTTACCATGTGAGTTATCCTTTATAAAACCTTGACATAACCACAACAATCCATTCTCCATGTTTGTTCAGGTCCAGTTCCAGCTTTGTAAAGTCCTCCATCAGACAGATCTATGACAGTAGAGACAGTGACTGTGTGTCCAGTTTGTTGAGGTCTTCAGAACATTGGATCAACCTGAACAGCAGAGAGCTGGACAGAGTGGACTGTTCTGCTCTGTGTTTTACCCTGCAGCACAGCCACCAAGTCAAAGTCAACCTGCTGTGGACCTCCATACCACCGGGGGAGATAGAGAGCATCCTGCCTCTTCTGGACAGAGTCTCCCAACTCAGGTTTAGTTGGCACTCTTTGACCCTGCTAGAATGGATATAACTATGAGGCTTTCTACTTCCTGACTGATTTAACCTCTAACCCTAACCTTAGAGAGAGACATTACATTATACTGTCTCTCTCTCTGTCTCTCTCTGTCTCGCGCTCTGTCTCGCGCTCTGTCTCTCTGTTGCTCTCTGTCTCTCGCTCTGTCTCTCACTCTGTCTCTCTCTGTCTCTCTCTCACTGTCTCGCGCTCTCTGTCTCTCACTGTCTCGCCTGCTCTGTCTCTCTCTCTCGCTCTCTGTCTCGCGCTCTGTCTCGCGCTCTGTCTCTCTCTGTGTCTCTCTCTGTCTCTCTCTCTGTCTCTCTCTCTGTGTCTCTCTCTGTGTCTCTCTCTGTCTCTCTCTCTGTCTCTCTCTCTGTCTGTAGTGTTGACAGGAAGTTACTGCTGAGTTTCCTCCAGTGCTGTGCTGCCTCTCAGATCCAGCAGGGGGCACCACCACCACCAACAGCAGTATGGCTGCTCAGGTCTCTGCACTACAGGCTGGACTTCTCCTGCTCCTCCTCTGTGGACCTGTCAGCTCAGGACCAGGAGAAGGCTCTGTGTCTGACCACTGACCACTGCAGGGCCATCAACTCTGTTCTGAAGCAGAACCAACACAGCACTCAGCTGGTCCAGAACCAGGTCCAGCTCATCCTAAGAGACTGTGAGGTGGAGGACAGAGCACTGAGGGAGCTGCTTCCCATCCTGCATATTGTCAAGCTGAGGTGACACACACAAAGACAAACATTTGACCAACTAGTTTATCAGTAGGAGTTAGACCTACTCTGTGTCATAATGTTGTCTCTGCTTCTGGTCCTCTCAGCCCCAGCAAAGCTCTGCTACTTCAGCTGCTGGACCTTGTGTGTGAGGGGATTGAAGAGGGGCTGCTGAGGCACGCAGAGTCCCTGTGCAGAGCCCTGGATGGGGAACTGGACCTCAGTGAGACCAGGCTGGACCAGAAGGCCTGTGGATCTCTGGCCCTGGTTCTGGAACACTCAGAGGGTCTGTCAGAACTGGACCTCAGCCACTGTCAACTCACAGACCACCACCTACAGCCCCTGATCACACACCTGCATAAAGTACAAGTCCTGGAGTGAGTGGCTTTCAGTGTGTGTGTGTGTGTGTGTGTGTGTGTGTGTGTGTGTGTGCGTGTGTGGATGTGTGTGTGTGTAAGTGTTTAACTATACTTTTGGGGACCAGAATAGAATAGTAAACTAACAAAAGTTTGACCAACTGGGGACATTTAGTTGGTCCACGAGGTCAAATGCTGTTTCTAGGGGGTTTAGGATTAAGGTCAGAATTAGTGTTAGGATTAGAATTAGTTTTAGGATTAGGATCTAGGGTTAGGTTTAGGGTTAGGTTTTTAATTAAGGTATGGGTTAGGGTCTGAATTGTATGTCCCCACAAGGTTATTTGTACAAGACTGTGTGTATGTCACTACATGATAAATGTCCGATCTCTCTCCCTGTCTCTCCCTCTGTCCCCCTCTCTCTCTGTCTTTCTCTCTCTCCCTCTTTCTCTGTTGTAGCCTGAGCCACAATGACATCACTGATGCTCTGACTGACAGAATACTCCAACTGGTCTCTACCAACACTTCAATGCACACCGTACGGTAAGGGTGTGTGTGACGGTGAGCAGAGCATGTGTGTGTGAGATCATATGGGTGTGTCTGTTGCTGGGGGCAACTGTTGGAGGATAATAATAAGCATAATAACATTAAAACAATATATATAATTTTTTTTCTACAGACTTTTCAACAACAGAATCATGAACAGGACCCCTTTCCTGACAGACAAGAGGTTTGAGATCTGATTAAACATCAGGTCTTGGTCCAGGAAGAGGAAGAGATGGCTGTTTAGATCTTAGTCCAAATCAAAATAAAATTCTATTGGTGTAACGGCTGTCTGAAGAGAGAGTAGACCAAGGTGCAGCGGAGTTAGTGTTCATCATGATTTTAATTGAACAACGTGAACACTATACAAAAACAAGAAAAAACCGACAGCCAAACAGTCCTGTCAGGGGCAAAACACTCAACAGAAACAATTACCCACAAAACCCAAAGGAAAAACATGCTCCTTATGTGTGACTCCCAATCAGCAACAACGAACTTCAGCTGTGCCTGATTGGGAGCCACACACGGCCCAAAACAAAGAAATACAAAAACATAGAAAAGGAACATAGAATGCCCACCCAATGTAACACCCTGGCCTAACCAAAATAAAGGACAAAAACCCGTCTCTATGGCCAGGGCGTTACAGTACCCCCCCCCCCCCCCCCCCCCCCAAGGTGCGGACTCCGACTGCAAAACCTGACTCTGAAGGGGAGGGTCCGGGTGGGCCTTCTTACGGCGGCGGCTCAGGTGCGGGACGTGGCCTCTGCTCCACCCTCGACGTCGCCCTCTTAGGTGGCGCACCTGGCCGCGCCGAAGGTCTGGTGGGCGACCCTGACTGCGCCCGGCTGACGGGCGGCGATGGTTGTGCCCGGCTGGCGGGCGTCCCTGGAAGCTCCGGCGGCACTGACCCAGGATTCACCAGGCTGAGGAGACATGTAAGAGACCTTGCCCTAGGCGCAGGCACAGGACTCACCGGGCTGGCGGGCGGCTCTGGATAGGCCGGCGGCTCTGGCGGCTCCGGACAGGCGGGCGGCTCTGGCGGCTCCGGACAGGCGGGCGGCTCTGGCGGCTCCTGACTGGCAGGCGGCTCTGGCGGCTTCTGACTGGCGGGCGGCTCTGGCGGCTCCTGACTGGCGGGCGGCTCTGGCGGCTCCTGACTGGCGGGCGGCTCCGGACATGCGGGCGGCTCTGGCGGCTCTGGACTGGCGAGACCCACTGGAGGCCTAGTCCAAGGAGGCGGCACAGGAGAGACCAGGATGGGGAGACCCACTGGAGGCCTGGTCCGTGGAGCAGGCACAGGACTGACCAGGATGGGGAGACCCACTGGAGGCCTGGTCCGTGGAAGTGGCACAGGAGAGACCAGGATGGGGAGACCCACTGGAAGCCTGGTCCATGGAGGAGGCACAGGCTTATCCAGGATGGGGAGACCCACTGGAGGCCTGGTCCGTGGAAGCGGCACAGGAGAGACCAGGATGGGGAGACCCACTGGAGGCCTGGTCCGTGGAGGCAGCACAAGATTCACCATGCTGGGGAGACATGCAGGAGGCCTGGTTCTGGGCGCAGGCACAGGATAGACCGGGTCCTGAAGACGCACTGGAGGTCTAGAGCGCACGGCCTGCACAACCCGTCCTGGCTCAATGCCCAACCTCCCCCGGCAGATGTTAGGAGCTGGGATGTAACGCACCGGGCTCTCCACGCGTACTGGGGACACCGTGCGCTTTACTGCATAACACGGTGCCTGACCAGTACTACGTTGCCTCCTGTAAGCACGGGGAGCTGGCTCAGGTCTCCAACCTGACTCTGCCACACTCCCCGTGTGCCCCCCCCAAATTTTTTGGGGGGGCTGCTTCTCGGGCTCTACCTGCCTCCCAGGGACGTTGTCACAGTGGTCCCGCAATTGCTCCCATGTCCAGTCAATCCTTGACTCCAACACCTCCAGCGACCAGGATGCCATGTCCTCCCGAGCGCGCTGCTTCCAATAGTCCTCCTTGACTTCCATCTGCCCTCTTCTCCGCTGCTTGGTCTTTTTGTGGTGGGTAATTCTGTAACGGCTGTCTGAAGAGAGAGTAGACCAAGGTGCAGCAGAGTTAGTGTTCATCATGATTTTAATTGAACAACGTGAACACTATACAAAAACAAGAAAAAACTGACAGCCAAACAGTTCTGTCAGGTGCAAAACACTCAACAGAAACAATTACCCACAAAACCCAAAGGAAAAACATGCTCCTTATGTGTGACTCCCAATCAGCAACAACGAACTTCAGCTGTGCCTGATTGGGAGCCACACACGGCCCAAAACAAAGAAATACAAAAACATAGAAAAAGGAACATAGAACACCCACCCAATGTAACACCCTGGCCTAACCAAAATAAAGAACAAAAACCCCTCTCTATGGCCAGGGCGTTACAATTGATCACATACACATGGTTAGCAGATGTTAATGCGAGTGTAGCGAAATGCTTATGCTCCTAGATCTGACAGTGCAGCACTATCTAACAGGTAATATCTAACAATTCCACCACAAAACCTAATACACAAAATCTAGTAAAGGAATGGGATGAGAATATATAAATATATAATATATGGATGAGCAGTGACAGAGCGGCTAAGATGCAAAAGATAGTAAAGAATAGATAGTGAAGGATACAGTATACAGTATATACATATAAGATGAGTAATGCGAGATATGTAAACATTCTTAAAGTGGCATTATTAAAGTGGCTAGTGTTCCATTTATTAAAGTGGCCAATGATATCAAGTCTGTAGGTAGGCAGCCACCTCTCTGTGCTAGTGGTGGCTGTTTAACAATCTGATGGCCTTGAGATAGAAGCTGTTTTCAATCTCTCTGTCCCATCTTTGATGCATCTGTATTGACCTCGCATTCTGGATGGAAGCGGGGTGAACAGGCAGGGTGGTTATTGTCCTTGATGATCTTTTGTGTCTTCCTACTCATATTTAGATTTGTATTATTCTCAGTTAAAGTAAAATTCTAGGAGGGATCCTTAAGGTTACCTCATTGATAGAAGTGTGTTAAAGTAGCCGGTAGAGTTTTTAGACGCCAGCTGAGGGACTGATCATCCTGAGGGGGGAGATAAAAAACAGTATGTAAAGTTGTAGAAGGTAAAAACCTGTTTTTCTATGTATTAATTACTGTGCTTCTCATAAAGTTGTAAAATACAACACATATTGTATTGGCAATAAGGGTATAGTTAAGGGCGTTGAAGGTGTCTATCAATTTAATTTACTGTTGATGTTGCTTATCATTGATTGGTGATATTGATTTGTGATTGACTGATTGATCTGGAATATTTTATCCATGTTTCTGGAATGTTGAATAAAGTTGCTTTATTGTTCTGAAAAGAGTCATACAAGTTCATGTTGTTTTAATTTCAGTTTCTGAAATAGACTTAAATAATTGAGGATTTTTTGCATCTGGTTAGTTAGTCTAGAGGAGACCTGAGTGGCTGGTATAAATAAAATACAATTTGATTGGTCACATATTGTAACAGTTGTCTTCATAAATGGACCAAGGCGCAGCAGGTATGTGAATACTCATTTTTAATTACCCAACAAAAGGAGTAAAGCATACACAGGAAACAAAAAACACAACAGCAGCAACAGTTTGCAGGCTAAAAAACACAGTGCAAAACAACCACCCACAACCCCAAAGAAAAACACACACACCTATATAGGACTTCCAATCAAAGGCAACTCAACACACCTGCCTTCAATTGGAAGTCCCAAATCAACAATCAAACATTCACATACACAAAAACTGCCACATCCTGACCCCAACACTAAAACAATAGCTCCATCTGCTGGTCAGGACGTGACACATATACATATTTAGCAGATGTTATTGGAGGTGTAGCGAAATGCTTGACGGAGTCGTAAGAGGGGTGATTCTGGGCTAAATCAACCCAGTTTACAGGGGGCACCCTGTCATAGTGCTCTACAGCAGAAACTCGGTCCTGGATGATCCTGAAGAGGTGCAGGGTTTATAGAGTGAGGGCGAGGCAGCATAGGCATTAGGCTCTGAGGATAGCCCACTTTACTGTAAGACCCTTACTGTTGAGTCTGAGGATAGCTCACTTTACTGTAAGGTCCTTACTGTTGAGTCTGAGGACAGCCCACTTTACTGTAAGACCCTTACTGTTGAGTCTGAGGCACAGTCCCTAGCTGTAGACTAGCTCAGTGGTAACGCAGAGCAGCAGATCTGTAGGGGTTAATGACAAGGAATTACTGGACTGCAATTGGGTACGCAGGGTAGAGTTGAGTGGTTAATCCTGCAGACAATTTGGGGGCTCGTCTGGGATTGATTCGTGGGAATCAGGATTATCCTGGGAATATTTCGGGATATAGGAAATATCCAGAATAGTGGAGAACTCAGGAGATATTTTTATAACTTTGTGGAAGCTTTGTAGGTGATCTATTTTAATTATTCATTATCCATGCTACATAACTACTAGTTAATAATGGATTATTGATTCATTTACCTTTATTAGATAATTATCTTATCACACACTGAAACGTGCACTCATGGCTTCAGCAAAGAGAGAACTGGGGGGGACTGTCATCTGCAGCACCTTTATAACCTCTGACTGCATTCCCCATTAGTAAACAATGTTTTTCAAGAAATGTTGATTCTTTCTGAAATTGTGTATATTTTGTCTGTGAACTTGAGTCATGTGTGGGGTCATGGAGGGAAGATTCTGCACATGCACAATAAAGTGTTAGTTTTGTCTGAGTTCAATCAGTAGCACACATCATCTCAACTTCTTGTGTGTGTGTGTGTGTGTGTGTGTGTGTGTGTGTGTGTGTGTGTGTGTGTGTGTGTGTGTGTGTGTGTGTGTGTGTGTGTGTGTGTGTGATTTTTGTGGTATGTAAATTATTTTTTTAACTGCCTGGTCAAAAATGACCATAAGACAATCTTTGTACCCTGGTGGTGTACAGCTTTCATGGAAATATGAACAAAGGTGATGTTTCACTTTTTGTAATGTTGGGGTCACTCTAGGAAAAGTCATCAAATTTCACGTTGAAAAAATATCATTTAGGGGGTTTACTCTGCTGTTAACCTGTTAGGGCTAAGGGGCAGTATTTACACGGCCGGATAAAAAACGTACCGATTTAATCTGGTTATTACTACTGCCCAGAAACTAGAATATGCATATAATTATTGGCTTTGGATAGAAAACACCCTAAAGTCTCTAAAACTGTTTGAATGCTGTCTGTGAGTATAACAGAACTCATATGGCAGGCAAAAACCTGAGAAGATTCTGTACAGGAAGTGCCCTCTCTGACCATTCCTTGGACTTCTTGACTCTTTTTATTGAAAACTTAGGATCTTTGCTGTAACGTGACACTTCCTACGGCTCCCATAGGCTCTCAGAACCCGGGAAAAAGCTGAATGATGTCGAGGCAGCCCCTGGCTGATAAACATTAGCGCCTTTGGTAAGTGGTCTATCAGAGGACAATGAGACTGAGGCGCGTGCACGAGGCGACCCCATGTTTTTATTTTCTCTCTCTTTGTACTAAAACACAGATTCCCGGCCGGAATATTATCGCTTTTTTACGAGAAAAATGGCATAAAAATTGATTTTAAACAGCGGTTGACATGCTTCGAAGTACGGTGATGGAATATTTTGAAATGTTTTGTCACGAAACGCGTCGGGCACATCACCCTTCTTTACACTTCGAATAGTGTCTTGAACGCACGAACAAAACAGAGGATATTTGAACATAACTATGGATTATTTTGAACCAAACCAACATTTGTTATTGAAGTAGAAGTCCTGGGAGTGCATTCTGACGAAGAACAGCAAAGGTAATAACATTTTTCTTATAGTAAATCTGACTTTGTTGAGAGCTAAACTTGGTGGGTGTCTAAATAGCTAGCCCTGTGATGCCGGGCTATCTACTTAGAATATTGCAAAATGTGCTTTCACCGAAAAGCTATTTTAAAATCGGACATAGCGAGTGCATAGAGGAGTTCTGTTTCTATAATTCTTAAAATAATTGTTATGTTTTTTGTGAACGTCTATCGTGAGTAATTTAATAAATTCACCGGAAGTTTGCGGTGGGTATGCTAGTTCTGAACGTCACATGCTAATGTAAAAAGCTGGTTTTTGATATAAATATGAACTTGATTGAACAAAACATGCATGTATTGTATAACATAATGTCCTAGGAGTGTCATCTGATGAAGATCATCAAAGGTTAGTGCTGCATTTAGCTGTGGTTTTGGTTTTTGTGACATTATATGCTAGCTTGAAAAATGGGTGTGTGATTATTTCTGGCTGGGTACTCTCCTGACATAATCTAATGTTTTGCTTTCGTTGTAAAGCCTTTTTGAAATCGGACAATGTGGTTAGATTAACGAGAGTCTTGTCTTTAAAATGGTGTAAAATAGTCATATGTTTGAGAAATTGAAGTAATAGCATTTCTAAGGTAATTGAAAATCGCGCCACTCAGTTCCACTGGCTGTTGACTAGGTGGGACGATTTCGTCCCACATACCCTAGAGAGGTTAAAGAAGATAAGACACTTGACAGAGAATTGTTACAGAATAGCCAAGAACGAATGCCCCAGGAGGAATTGGACATGTGGAAAATGAAAGGGGCAATCCTACAAGATAAGGTCTGACATAAGGATAATTTACTAATCTAACCAAAGAGATATGCAGCAATATTGATACATGGGCTGAGCCATGTATCAATAGTGTGAAGGATGGTAGAGTAGGTGATAGAACAGGTTAGGAAAGAGTGGTGGCCTAGTGGTATTGAGGATAATTACTTTTTAAAAAAATTGTAGAATATCCATTCCAACATTTGGAAATGGACCTTATTGAACTATTCCGAAGTGAGCGGCAGAAGTGGTGTTTATCAATAATAGATAAGTATAGCAAATGGATAGAAGCGTTACCAACTTACTTGGTGGACATGATTATGGGAGCTAAAATAATAGGTCAAGATATTATCCCTAGAGTTGGTTTACTAGGATCTCTCTCTTTAACTTCCCTGGGCTAGGTGGGACGTCAGCGTCCCACCTAGTCAAAAGCCAGTGGAATCGCACCGCACGAAATACAAATACCTCAAAAATGCTATAAATTCAATTTCTCAAACATATGACTATTTTACACCATTTTAAAGACAAGACTCTCATTAATCTAACCACATTGTCCGATTTCAAAAAGGCTTTACAGCGAAAGCAAAACATTAGATTATGTCAGGAGAGTACCCTGCCAAAAATAATCACACACCCATTTTTCTGTTTTATGGAACTACTAATACTTGTCAACCACAAAACTTTACTGCTGTTAGAATAACAGAATCACTGTCATCATCTGTCCTCACCACTGTGTTTTCCTCTCTGCTGTTTACACTCAGTCAGACTGGTGAATGGGACCACTTCCTGTTCTGGGACAGTGGAAGTCTTCTACAGAGGAGAGTGGTCAGGTCTATGTTCTGGGTGGTGGAGCATGAGAGAGGTTAAGGTTGTGTGTAGAGAGCTGGACTTTGGGGATGCTGTAGCTGTATCTGAAGGACCTCTGATTGAAGAGGGAAGACGGGGAGTCGCCATAAAGAGTCGCAGGGGACATGGGTCTACTATTACAGAGTCTGGCTTCAGAGAAGGAGGACCTGGTTACTGTGATGGTAGAAATTATCATTATGTGATCTGTTCAGGGAAGAGACTGGTCATTATGTGATCTGTTCAGGGAAGAGACTGATCATTATGTGATCTGTTCAGGGAAGAGACTGATCATTATGTGATCTGTTCAGGGAAGAGACTGGTCATTATGTGATCTGTTCAGGGAAGAGACTGGTCATTATGTGATCTGTTCAGGGAAGAGACTGGTCATTATGTGATCTGTTCAGGGAAGAGACTGATCATTATGTGATCTGTTCAGGGAAGAGACTGGTCATTATGTGATCTGTTCAGGGAAGAGACTGGTCATTGTGTGATCTGTTCAGGGAAGAGACTGGTCATTATGTGATCTGTTCAGGGAAGAGACTGGTCATTATGTGATCTGTTCAGGGAAGAGACTGGTCATTTTGCAAGATTCATTTGTAGTTTATTTTGCATGTATAATGTTTTTTTAAAGAGATGGGGCTGACAGACTAACATGCAGTCAACTGAAAATCTTTTCATTACTGACATCTCACCAGTGATGTCATCGTAACCAGTAACCATTTCCACTCTTGGTTAGCATCAGGCCTGTTGAGTTGACTTGGGTAACAGACCTCTAGCTTCTACACCACATCCCCCCTTCTCCTGCTCTAACATGAGACCTCATCAGTACTCATTTTGGGTGCTTGTACTGTTTATATTTAGGTGCTGGAACATTAAGCCAATATTCTATAAGAGGTGAACTCAAGCAGTAGAAAGTTAGAGGTGATATTATAGGACACACTAAAGTTGAAGTCGGACGTTTACATACACCTTAGCCAAATACATTTAAACTCAGCTATTCACAATTCCTGACATTTAATCAGAGTAAAAAAATCCCTGTCTTAGGTAAGTTAGGATCACCACTTTATTTAAAAATGTGAAATGTCAAAATAGTAGTAGAGAGAATGATTAATTTCAGCTTTTATTTATTTCATCACATTCCCAGTGGGTCAGAAGTTTACATACACTCAATTAGTATTTGGTAGCATTGCCTTTAAATTGTTTAACTTGGGTCAAATGTTTCAGGTAGCCTTCCACAAGCTTCCCACAATAAATTGGATGAATTTTGGCCCATTCCTCCTGACAGAGCTGGTGTAACTGAGTCAGGTTTGTAGGCCTCCTTGCTCGCACTCGCTTTTTCAGTTCTGCCCACAAATGTTCTATAGGATTGAGGTCAGGGCTTTGTGATGGCCACTCCAATACCTTGACTTTGTTGTCCTTAACCTGTTATGGCTAGGTGGCAGTATTTTCACAGCCGGGTGAAAATAACGTACCCGATTTAATCTGGTTACTACTCTTGCCCAGAAACTATAATATGCATATCATTGGTATATTTGGATAGAAAACACTCTAAAGTTTCTAAAACTGTTTGCATGGTGTCTGTGAGTATAACAGAACTCATATGGCAGGCCAAAACCTGAGAAGATTCCATACAGGAAGTGGCCTGTCTGACCATTTCTGGTCCTTCTGTTGCCTCTCTATCAAAAATACAGTATCTCTGCTGTAACGTGACAATTTCTAAGGCTTCCATAGGCTCTCTGAAGGCACCAGCAAGTGGAATGGGATCTCTGCTGTCTCTGGGCAAGGTTTAGGAGCTCTGTTTGTGAGTGGTCAGCCTACTGGCTCAGAGCCTGGAGATGCGCGGGCACGAGAGTACATGTTTTTCTTCACCTGTTTGAATGAATACAACATCGTCCGGTTGGAATATTATCGCTATTTTACGAGGAAAATCGCATAAAAATTGATTTTAAACAGCGTTTGACATGCTTCTAAGTACGGTAAAGGAATATTTTGAATTTTTTTGTCACGAAATGCCCCCGCGCGTCACCCTTCGGATAGTTACCTGAACGCATGAACAAAACGGAGCTATTTGAATATAACTATGGATTATTTGGGACCAAAACAACATTTGTTGTTGAAGTAGAAGTCCTGGGAGTGCATTCTGATGAAGAACAACAAAGGTTATCCAATTTTTCTTATAGTAATTCTGAGTTTAGTGAGCGCCAAACTTGGTGGGTGTCAAGTTAGCTGGCCTGTGATGGCCGAGCTATCTACTCAGAATATTGCAAAATGTGCTTTTGTCGAAAAGCTATTTTAAAATCGGACATAGTGATTGCATAAAGGAGTTCTGTATCTATAATTCTTAAAATAATTGTTATGTATTTTGTGAATGTTAATCGTGAGTAATTTAGTAAATTCACCGGAAGTTTTTGGTGGGTATGCTAGTTCTAAAAAGCTGGTTTTTGATATAAATGGTGGGTATGCTAATGTAAAAAGCTGGTTTTTGATATAAATATGAACTTGATTGAACAAAACATGCATGTATTGTATAACATAATGTCCTAGGAGTGTCATCTGATGAAGATCATCAAAGGTTAGTGCTGCATTTAGCTGTGGTTTTGTTTTTTTGTGACAAATATGCTTGCTTTGAAAATGGCTGTGTGATTATTTCTGGCTATATACTTTCCTAACATAATCTAATGTTTTGCTTTCGCTGTAAAGCCTTTTTGAAATCGAACAATGTGTTTAGATTAACGAGAGTCTTATCTTTAAAATGGTGTAAAATAGTTGATTGTTTGAGAAAATTGAATTGTGGTATTTTAGTGGTATTTTAGTTGCTTTTGTATTTCGCGTGGTGCGATGCCATTGGCTGTTGGCTAGGGGTTCTGCAGGCGGAACTTAAGCCATTTTGCCTGAATTTTGGAAGTATGCTTGGGGTCATTGTCCATTTGGAAGACTCATTTGCAACCAAGCTTTAAATTCCTGACTGATGTCTTGAGATGTTGCTTCAATATATCCACATCATTTTCCTGCCTCATGATGCCTTCTATTTTGTGAAGTCTCCCCCTTTTTCCTCCAAACATAACGATGGTCATTTTGGCCAAACAGTTCTATTTTTGTTTCATCAGACCAGAGGACATTTCTCCAAAAAGTATTATCTTTGT
Source organism: Salmo trutta (assembly GCF_901001165.1). Lineage (NCBI taxonomy): Eukaryota > Metazoa > Chordata > Actinopteri > Salmoniformes > Salmonidae > Salmo > Salmo trutta. Next base: position 2,279,128 of record NW_021823154.1, read on the forward strand.
CCCCATGTGCAGTTGCAAACCGTAGTCTGGCTTTTTTATGGCGGTTTTGGAGCAGTGGCTTCTCCTTGCTGAGCGACCTTTCATGTTATGTTGATATAGGACTCGTTTTTCTGTGGATATAGATACTTTGTACCTGTTTCCTCCAGCATCTTCATAAGGTCCTTTGCTGTTGTTCTGGGATTGATTTGCACTTTTCGCACCAAAGTACATTCATCTCTAGGAGACAGAACGCGTCCCCTTCTTGAGCGGTATGATGGCTGCGTGGTCCCGTGGTGTTTATACTTGCGTACTATTGTTTTGTACAGATGAACGTGGTACCTTCAGGCATTTGGAAATTGCTCCCAAGGATGAACCAGACTTGTGGATGTCGACAATTTTTTTTCTGAGGTCTTGGCTGATTTCTTTAGATTTTCCCATGATGTCAAGCAAAGAGACACTGGGTTTGAAGGTAGGCCTTGAATTACATCCACAGGTACACCTCCAATTGAATCAAATGATGTCAATTAACCTATCAGGGGCTTCTAAAGCCATGACATCATTTTCTGGAATTTTCCAAGCTGTTTAAAGGCACAGTCAATTTAGTGTATGTAAACTTATGACTCACTGGAATTGTGATACAGTGAATTATAAGTGAAATAATCTGTCTGTAAACAATTGTTGGGAAAATTACTTGTCCTGCACAAAGTAGATGTCCTAACCACCTTGCCAAAACTATAGTTTGTTAAAACCTCTTACATCTACACGTTCCGCTAGCGGAACGTCTGCTCCAATATCCAATGATGGGCGGGGCGCGAAATTCAAACTCCTCTAAATCCGAAAACTTACACTTTTCAAACATATGACTATGTTACAGCTATTTAAAGACAAGACTCTCCTTTATCTAACCAAACTGTCCGATTTCAAAAAGGCTTTACAGCGAAAGCAAAACATTAGATTATGTCAGCAGAGTACCCAGCCAGGAATAATCACACAGCCATTTTTCAAGCTAGCATATCATGTCACATAAACCCAAACCATATCTAAATGCAGCACTAACCTTTGATGATCTTCATCAGATGACACACCTAGGACATTGTGTTATACAATACATGCATGTCTGTTCAATCAAGTTCATATTTATATCAAAAACCAGCTTTTTACATTAGCATGTGACGTTCAGAACTAGCATTCCCACCGAACACTTCCGGTGATTTTACTAAATTACTCACGATAAACGTTCACAAAAAGCATAACAATTATTTTAAGAATTATAGATACAGAACTCCTCTATGCACTCGATATGTCCGATTTTAAAATAGCTTTTCGGATGAAGCACATTTTGCAATAATGTAAGTACATAGCCCGGCGTTACAGGGCTAGCTATTTAGACACCCACCCAGTGTAGCCTTCACCAAAATCACATTTCCTATAAGAAAAATGTTCTTACCTTGCTTGTTCTTCATCAGAATACACTGCCAGGACTTCTACTTCAATAACAAATGTAGGTTTGGTCCCAAATAATCCATCGTTATATCCAAACAGCGACGTTTTGTTCGTGCGTTCTAGACACTATCCCAACGCTAAATCTCGGCCACGAGCATGACGCAAAATATGACAAAAAATTTCGAAATATTCCATTACCGTACTTCGAAGCATGTCAACCGCTGTTTAAAACCAATATTTATGCAATTTATCTCGTAGAGAAGCGATAATATTCCGACCGGGAATCTGCCTGTCTGTAAACTGAGGAAAAAACCGAAAGCCGGGGGCGGGGCGTGTCACGCGCCTAAGGCTTAGTCCATTGACTGACCACTCAGCATTTGCTCTCGTGTGCTTCAGCCAGGGCTTTGAATGACATCATTCCTGTTTTTCCCGGGCTGTGAGACTCCATTGTTGACGTGAGAAGTGTCACGTAAGAGCAGAGATCCTTTGTAAACGACAGAGATAATAAAGAAGGGCAAGAAATGTTCAGACAGGGTACTTCCTGAACAGAAGCATCTCAGGTTTTTGCCTGCCATAGGAGTTCTGTTATACTCACAGACACCATTCAAACAGTTTCAGAAACTTTGGAGTGTTTTCTCTCCAAAGCTAATAATTATATGCATATTCCAGTTTCTGGGCAGGACTAATAATCAGATTAAATCGGGTACGTTTTTTATCCAGCCGTGAAATTACTGCCCCCTAGATGTAACAGGTTAACAAGAAATTTGTGGAGTGGTTGAAAAATGAGTTTTAATGTCTCCCACCTAAGTGTATGTAAACTTCCGACTTCAACTGTACATGTGGATGTGTGTGATCAAGTAGACCTCCGTCAGTGGAGACAGGAAGCACCAAGGAGACCTCCGTCAGTGGAGACAGGAAGCACCAAGGAGACCTCCGTCAGTGGAGACAGGAAGCACCAAGGAGACCTCCGTCAGTGGAGACAGGAAGCACCAAGGAGATCTCCCTCACCTGAATCTGGCTCTCCTCTAAAGAAAACTATATTTGTTTATGCTTAATTCTTTCATAACATGAACAAATTATTTATTCATGGTTCATTCAATTATGTATAATGTGCCTTGAGCAAATTTGTTTCTTTCAATTATGTGTTGTGTAATTTTACCAAAATATACAGCTCACGTTTATGACATTGGTAACATTATCCTAGTAAACACCTGACTGCAGGACATTGAGGAAAATGTCTCATTGGGCCAGCTGATGGGCCCTGGGCAAATCTCTTGTACTGGGAGTACTCTAACATGACTTCCTCTGGTGTAATTATGCATTAGTCAAGAGCTCCTTGTAAAAGGCAACCAGACTCCTCAACTCCTCCTGACCATACTGGCTGACGGCCTCTCTGACTAAGAACCACACAGAGACCTGCATTTTGTAGTTGCTTTAATAAAACTTGTGAAAACTGACTTCAGGTGATTGAGGGATCTAGTCTAGATTATATGTCATAGGAAGTTTTATCATGTGGAGGTTTCATTCAGGTACCTGTTTAATTAAATAATCTGTTTGTCTTTGACAGGAGAGAGACCAGATTCTTCTTCTGACAGCAGGAAGAGTCCTTCAGGGAAACCAGACCCCGAGACGTCCAAACCAGCAGGCCGACATCACTGCTCCCAGTGTGGAAAGAGTTTTACTCAGTTAGGGAGCCTGAGAATACATAAGAGAATACACACTGGAGAGAAGCCTTACCACTGTTCCCAATGTGGAATGAAGTTTACCCAGTTAGGGAGCCTGCAAAACCATGAGAGGGGACACACAGGGGAAAAGCTTTTTCAATGTTCCCATTGTGGAAAGAGTTTTGGCCAGGTAGGAAACCTGAACAAACATGAGAGGACACACACAGGTAAGAAGATGTACCGCTGCTCCCAGTGTGGAGAGAGATTTACCCGGTTAAGGTACCTGAAAGAGCATGAAAGAATACATACATACAGGAGGAGGAGACATACCACTGCTCTCATTGTGGAAAAACATTTTCCCAGTCAGAGAACCTGAAAACACATGAGAGAATCGAGAGGCTGTGTTCTGACTTGTGTTTTTGACTGAGAATTTGTGTTTTTGTTTGGGCTGTCAGACTTGAGTTCACTTTGTGTAATGTTAGTGCACTATATTTTAATTGTGATTAATCCATTGTCTGAAAGGGTTATAAACACACTGAAAACATCCAAAATACATAAGATGTACCGCTAACATCTACAATGCCATGTAAAAACAAGATGCCATTGAGGTTAAATAAAGGGTGCTTTATCAATGGAACATATTTTGACATGTCCACTGTGGGGCTCTGTAGAGTCATAATATCCATAACAACTACAGGTCAAACAGGGAGATGGTTCCATTTATTTTTCCCATAGGGCTGTGTTTTGTTTAGGCTCACCGTGGTGTGACGTTTTGATAACCATGTAAATCTCTCTAGGACAAGGTGACTGAGGACACACAGTGTGTTGTGAATTTATTGAAATGTTTTTAAAATGGTATAACTGCCTTTATGTTTGCTGGACCCCAGGAAGAGTAGCTGCTGCCTTGGCAGGAACTAATGGGGATCCATAATAAACCCCAGGAAGAGTAGCTGCTGCCTTGACAGGAACTAATGGGGATCCATAATAAACCCCAGGAAGTGTAGCTGCTGTCTTGGCAGGAACTCATGGGGATCCATAATAAATCCCAGGAAGAGTAGCTGCTGCCTTGGCAGGAACTAATGGGGATCCATAATTAACCCCAGGAAGAGTAGCTGCTGCCTTGGCAGGAACTAATGGGGATCCATAATAAACCCCAGGAAGAGTAGCTGCTGTCTTGGCAGGAACTAATGGGGATCCATAATAAACCCCAGGAAGAGTAGCTGCTGCCTTGGCAGGAACTCATGGGGATCCATAATAAACCCCAGGAAGAGTAGCTGCTGCCTTGACAGGAACTAATGGGGATCCATAATAAACCCCAGGAAGAGTAGCTGCTGCCTTGGCAGGAACTCATGGGGATCCATACTAAATCCCAGGAAGAGTAGCTGCTGCCTTGGCAGGAACTCATGGGGATCCATAATAAACCCCAGGAAGAGTAGCTGCTGCCTTGACAGGAACTCATGGGGATCCATACTAAATCCCAGGAAGAGTAGCTGCTGCCTTGGCAGGAACTCATGGGGATCCATAATAAATACAAATAATTGTATCAATATATTTGTCTCCCTTTACTCTCGGATTCGAAAATGCTAATTAGCATCAAAGTAGACGACATGCAAGACTACAAATCCCTGCAAGCTTCAGCAAGTCATCTCTAGCTGACACCTTTCAAAGAACAGTTCACAGAATTGTCAATTGAAATAGATGTTGACAATTTAATAATTGCTACATTATGGCCTGATTGGTGGAGTGCTGCAGAGATGGTTGTCCTTCTGGAAGGTTCTCCCGTCTCCACAGAGGAAATCTGGAGCTCTGTCAGAGTGAACATCGGGTTCTTGTTCACCTTCTTGACCAAGGCCCTTCTCCCCTGATTGCTCAGTTTGGCCAGGTGGCCAGCTCTAGGAAGAGTATTGGTGTTTACAAACTTCTTCCATTTAAGAATGATGGAGGCCATTGTGTTCTTGGGGACCGTCAATGCTGCATACATTTTTTGGTACCTTTCCCCAGATCTTTGCCTCGACACAATCCTGTCTCAGAGCTCTACGGACAACTCCTTTGAACTCATGGCTTGGTTTTTGCTCTGACATGCACTGTAAACTGTGGGACCTTATATAGACAGGTGTGTGCCTTTCCAAATCATGTCCAATCAATTGAATTTACCACAGGTGGACTCCAATCAAGTTGTAGAAACATCTCAAGGATGATCAATCGAATCAGGATGCATCTGAGCTCAATTTCGAGTCTCATAGCAAAGGGTCTAAATACTTAAGTAAATACATTTGCAAAAATGTCTAAAAACCTGTTTTTGGTTTGTTATTATGGGGAATTGTGTGTAGATTGATGAGGGGGAAAAATTATTCAATTTTAGAATGAGGCTGTAATGTAACTAAATGTGGAAAAGGTGAAGGGGTCTGAATACTTAACGAATGCACCTTATACCACTGGCAGAGTTTTCTACCGCTGGCAAAGTTTTCTACCATTGGCAGTTTTGTACACAGTCACGTGATACGTGGTATAGAAAAGTCCAATCTTAGGAGAGTGCATGGGAGGCACTATGCTGTGTGTCTGCAGGTGTCTATCTGGTCAAAACAACTGATAAAGGTGCCCCTCCACCCTCTGGTGGGATGGATCATGTCTACAGAGAAACCTAGATTCAAATACTTAGATTTGTGTGTATTGGGTATATGTTGTGAAATTGTTAGATATTACTGCACTGTCGGAGCTAGAACCACAAGCATTTTGCTACACCCGCAATAACATTTGCTAAACACGTGTATGTGACCAATTAAATGTGATTTGATTTTGATTTGAAATAAACGTCCTATTTATCCAAGGTGCTTTTGGCTGGAGTCAAAATGACTCCAAAGGATTTGAATTTGTTAAAAGTCCATATTGATACAGAAACACTAAACCATGATTTAGATGTATTAAGAATAAGTTGATTGACAAAGTTATAAAAAATTGGAAGAATTGAATAAACCACATTTTGGCTATGATAAAAGATATGTCTCTGGGTTCAAAATTATCCATGTCAGAAGTATGGTTCAATGCAAATATGTAGTGGGTCTAAAGTTTGATTTGTTTTTAATGAGTGATAATTTAAAACGATCAACACATGCTTCTCTTTGAATGACTTAATATAATAATAAACTTTTATGAAATATATGAAAAATGTACTTTTGGTTCCTCAACTGCGTTGCCCTCCAGTCAGCAGATGGCGATGTGTGTCTTTTAGGTTCAGGCGATGCTGCCAGTGTGACGTATTATCTAGTGGACGGGACGCTCCTTCAACAACAACAGCTAGTCAGACACCTCGGTAGCTTTCTAGCAAACATAGCTACAACATTCACGCTCTTTACACTGTTTTGGTGTATTTTAGTCGCTGTGTATTAAACACACTTCTGTCGTATGTACTTGTTGGCCCATTTAATTATATATTTACGTTGTTTGTCAGCTAGCTGGTTTGCTAAATTAGCTTAGAACTAGGCCGGGCCGTGATTAACACTAGTTAGTACTGTCTTAAAAACAGAGGCACAAACTCTGCAGTTGTTCAACTGATTTGTGGTGTTAAAGGGGAAATAAGCAATAGCTACATTTATATTATTTATTTATAGCCGTTGATTCTTGAAGAATATAACACATGCCTCATGAGCTTAGTTCAACTGTTGTACCACATCAGAACCCCAAATAAGCTTATTTTACGCCAATGTTTAGAAACAATGTAAATCAACACTGTATAGCCTCAACATGGTTAAAACTATAATGTTGATATCATGGATGGTCAGTCCTTGCATCCATAGGTCTGTCTATGAATTTGAGAGTAGTTACATGTCTCCAGCCCCATCCATCATCTTATTACCAAAACAGTGGTGGAATGACAGCTTTGTTATTGTTTTGAACTGCAAATTGGTTGTTTGATTGATTTGGATTTTTAAAGGAACAACCTAGGATTTAAACAGCAACAAAAGGCCTGTCCTGAGACTTGGTTTGGTAAACAGCTGAGGGATGGGGGCTGGAGAAATGTAACCACTCTCAAAGTCATAGAGAAAGCAATTGTAGCAACCGTAACCCAAAACCTAGCGACCTCGTCAAGAAGTTCAGACATCTTGGCATAACATTTATAAAGTGTTTGCTTGACAGTCGCTGGACCCAGGTTTGAGTTCAGCTCAGGGCGACCCCCTGAATTCACTACACTATGAATACGAGGACTGGCCATCCATAAGGTCATAATGATCGTTTTAACCTAGCCTTGGGGCTCAGCGCTTTACCGTATTTTACCATATACCAGGTTTGATGCGCGGACTGGTTTGTTTTTTTACTTTACCTTCTATAAGGGTATTTCAATGTTTGGTTTGTTAAATGTGATGAACAACTCCGGGGCGTATAATGCCACTTTATATAGTTTAGTCCTTGAGTCATCTCTCTCCCTCCTGTCAATAAATGTTCTACCCTCAGAGATGCAATAGTCTCCTAGCCAGTGATGGAGGGCTAAACGTCTGCTGAACTGTTCAATGTCACGATTTAGGAAGGGCAGAGGGACAGATATTATGGGGTGTTTGTTGGTGTCAAGTAGAGACCCAATCAGTTCTTTAAAATGACTGACTATTAGCCAAAACAATGTTTTTATTTGTATTTGTTTTCTCAGTCAGCTACCCAGGAAAGGGCAAGGAATGGCCCTTATTAATATATGTAGCCTTAGAAATAAGGTTCATGAAATCAATAACTTGTTGACATCGGATAACATTCATATACTGGCCACCTCTGAAACTCACTTAGATAATTCCTTTGGTACAGCAGGAGCAATACAGGGATATAGCATCTACATGAAAGACAGGAATGCCAATGGGGGAGGTGTTGCTGTATATGTTCTAGGACTGTCCCCGACGGGAAAAAATCAAATACTAATCTTGGTCAACCAAGAGTCGTGTTTTCTTTCTAAGCAATCGATTGGTTGAAATGTTATTTCCCCATAAATAGACACACCCCATGTGTTTTAACAAAATCAACTATATGTACTGAACTGGTCTGATGCTTTAAGCATGCTGCTTGATTAAATAATTAAGACTAACAAATGACTCGAGGGAGCCAGAGATGAAGATAGCCTTACCAGAAGAAAAAACCCTCTTCCTTAGCCTACTCCTCCCGCTGCTGCTGGCCTTTGTAAATTCTGACGTTATGCTCCTAAAGTTTCTGATAATAGGCTACACCAGCAGTCGGCAACCTTTTCCAATTTATCTGACCATTTCTACTGATCTGGTGCCAGTTAGGATTTTCATATTCACATTTTACTGGAACAGTTTCATTTAATTTATCGTCGTCTTTGTATCTCAACATCATTCTGTGGTTAATCTATATTCTATCTAAATGAAAAATATACAAATATAAAATAAATGTTTATTGCCATTGCTAACTATGAAATAATAGCCCACATAAAGCCAGAACATTTAAACATTGCAGCCATCAGTTAGAAAATATCCAGATAAAAAATAAATATCCTATAAATCACATTGGCTACGCCTGTTCTGTTTGAGACCTACAGGGAAGAAATCTCACCGCAGCTCTGACTGTGGGAAAGGTTGCAAATCTTCATCAGAACTTAAAATACACCAGCGAGTACACACAGGAGAGAAATCTCACCACTGTTTTGATTGATACGACATCTAGCCATCGGATTGTACACCAGAGAACACACACAGGAGACAAATCTTATAGCTGTGATCAATGCGGGAAGAGTTTTACTCAGTCAAGTAACCTGATATCACACCAGATAACACACACAGCATAGAAATCTTATAGCTGTGATCAATGCGGAAGAGTTTTGCTACATACACCCATCTGATTATATACCAGAGAACACACACAGGAGAGAAATCTTATAGCTGTGATCATTGTGGGAAGAGTTTTTCTACATCTAGCTATCTGTCTTTACACCAGAGAACACACACAGGAGAGAAACCTCATAGATGTGGTAAATGTAGGAAGAGTATTACTACATCTTGCTATGTGACTATACACTAGAAAACACACACAGGAGAGAAATCTTATAGCTGTTATCAATGTGACAAGAGATACTCTAATAAAAGATCTCTGATCAAACATCAGAAAATACATACATGAAGGAGTTGTTTCATGATATCAATGAAATGATGTCACAATGTAGAATGTTTTAACATTGTAGTAGAAGTATTTTAATGATGTCATAATGTAGAATGTTTTAACATTGTAGTAGGAGTATTTTAATGATGTCACAATGTAGAATGTTTTAACATTGTAGTAGGAGTATTTTAATGATGTCACAATGTAGAATGTTTTAACATTGTAGTAGGAGTATTTTAATGATGTCACAATGTAGAACCCTAATCGTTTGCCCCCTGTTCTATTGATTTCAGCATGATATGGATATTAGCCTCATCAGGGGAAAAAATCCAGGCTCTGAATTGAAAGAGTACTATTTATATGATATAACAAAAAGTGGTTAACAAAAAAAGAGCTGGCAGCCCACTTGAATCAAAATGTAGCTAGATGTTTTCTACAAGTTGTCCTCTAACCTGTGATGTACACATTATTCCCAGATTCCATGTGGTTTTTGAGCTGTTAGTTTTAACAGGACGTGCAACCTCATCTCCCCACTTGATTTCAACATGATATCGATGAGTGATAAGTGTTGCGTTCCTTTGTTTAGCGAACACTAAATTGAAAGGCATCACTCCAAAATGTGGCTAACTGTCTTCTGCAGGTTGTCCTCTAACCAGTGAGGTAAAATATCTCCCATTTCCATGTGTTTTTTTAAGTTGTGTTAGTTTCAACAGCACCTACAACCTGATTTCACCCCCAATTTTGGTATCAGTGATTTATTGCTACTTGTCAAAACAACAGTGTTTCTGGTGCTTGTGCATTTTAAAAGGTGCTTGTTTAAAAAAATACAGGTAATATGATTATTGTTGCAGATATTTGTGCAGATAGTACATTTTATGTATAGGTTTTCAATTTCACAAACTGTTTCTGCATATTGGTTATTGATTTGGACACATTAAAACTGTGTTTTGACATTGGGCTATACCACCTAGCAAAATGTAATTGAAAAGACGTCCAATATACCCGACGTCCAATATACGTTTGGTTTTAAATATTTATTTTCGGGTTGTTAAAATGACTTGAAAACAACTTTAATTTCAAAGTTCTTGCAGTCTATACACATGGACTGTTGTGGAAAATATTGAATCAAATTGATCACCAATATCGGAACCTATGAATTCAATTAGACTTTATTACAAACAGTAACAAAGCCGAGCAATTCCATGGAAGAACTGACTCTTCATTCTTAGTGCTTGGCTTTTATACAGTCTGACCCTTACATTACATCACTCCACTTTATGAATCTTGTTGTCTTGCTAAGTTTCCATTCTCTTATTGGCTCAGACATTGGGGCATAGATTCTATTGGTGGCTTGACATGCATACTCCTACTGTTGCCCATCACTGATTAGCTAATGTTCCTGTCCAAAAGTCTTCACAAGTTCAGACCGATGTTGTCTATGTATGATTAACCCATGTGTATGTTCAGTAGCCTTCACAAGATCAGATATGGCGCAGACCAGACACATCTTGTTGGTCTACCTTGCCTCATCTACACAGATTCTGCTTACGTTCTGTTTTTTACATGTCTAATAGTTCACTTGATGTTGATCCAGCTTTGTACACTCACATGGGCTCAGCCTTCATTCTGCTTAGATATGTCTAATATTTAAACTTATATCGATTATTCTTTCTACTTACATGAGAACAGTATAGTTACTGAGAATCACCAGATGACTGGAAAATCCTCCCACACAGTCAGTTAGGAACAAATTCTTATTTACAATGACGGCCTATCCCAGCCAAACCCGGACAACGCTGGGCCAATTGTGCACTGCACTGTGGGACTCCCAATCACAGCCGGATATGATACAGCCTGGATTCAAACCAGGTACTTCAGTGACAACTCTTGCACTGAGATGCAGTGTCTTAAATACATAAACATAAATAAAATGTGTTGAATACAACTGGTGTAGACTTTACTGTGAAATGCTCACGAGACCCTTCCCAACGATGAAGAGTTAAAACATTATACCTTTTCTGTGATACATTTTCACAACTCATAGTACAGAACTCCTAACTGGTCACCTTGTAACACAGACAGTCTTTCATTCAAAACCTGTCATCCGTTCATTCATTTGGATTGTAAACATCTCTCACCACACAACCATTGATTCAAAATATACGTTTATTGATAAATGTAATGAGAACGTTGGTTTAATCACCAAAACACAACATATTGATATCTTTTCAATTTAGTCGTTTTAACTACCAGTTGATCCAATAGAAAACAATGTAAGATACGTGTTTCAAATGGCCCTTAGAAGTGCTGACAGTAATATAAATTACAGTAAATTACACAGTTCACATTAGACAATACACTTAGTGAAATTACAAGATTATGTTATAATACTGCATCAACTGGTTGTTTAATGCATCAGAATGAGGTTCTTAGAGCTCTACTGTGTCTCAACTGAGAGGAGCTTCTGAGATGGAACTCCAGCTACTGATTGATGATGGTCAGTAGAGCTTCTGAGATGGAACTCCAGCTACTGATTGATGATGGTCAGTAGAGCTTCTGAGATGGAACTCCAGCTACTGATTGATGATGGTCAGTAGAGCTTCTGAGATGGAACTCCAGCTTCAGATTGATGATGGTCTTGTCCTCTCTCTCTCTCTCTCGGAGCTGCGTTCCATAGAATGACTTGGTGTTTGTGTAGAGGGAGATACCAGGGTGGAGATGGCTCGTTATGGATAATTATGAGAGGAACTTTGTTTTGGGGGCCAGACCCTGGTTTCCACATAATGACAACAGTCTTTACAGTAGATACTGTGTGCTGTAAATTATGACTTTATTTCATACAACGTCTCACCTTGTGACCCCTTCACTTAGTGACAACCATCATCACTCTAATGTGACATATTCAAAACACTACTATCAGAACCTATTTCAGTGTGAAGACTAAGATGCTGTTGTTAAACTGTATATTGTTTGTGTACTCAAACAAGAAACGAACACAAATGCAAAAATTAAAGTTTAATATTTCAACATGACTCAATACATTTCAAACAGCATACTGTAAGCATACAAACAGTAAAAATGCAAAACATACAGTAAATATATTTAGCATATGCAAAGGAGGAATCCTATTTATACTACTGTACTGTATGTTATATCAATTGTATGGAATAGATAAAGAAACTGTCAAAATACAGTCACATCTAAATCATAAGACAAGAAACAAATACTCCATTGTGAAAAATAAATCAGTCTCTTGTTTTGGCCCCTGATTTTCATCAGCATCACAGGTGATATTCTCCTGGACAAAGACAGCATCACAGGTGCTATTCTCCTGGACCAGACAGCATCACAGGTGATATTCTCCTGGACAAAGACAGCATCACAGGTGATAATCTCCTGGACCAGACAGCATCACAAGTGATATTCTCCTGGACCAGACAGCATCACAGGTGATATTCTCCTGGACCAGACAGCATCACAGGTGATATTCTCCTGGACCAGACAGCATCACAGGTGATATTCTCCTGGACCAGACAGCATCACATGTGATATTCTCCTGGACCAGACAGCATCACAGGTGATATTCTCCTGGACCAGACAGCATCACAGGTGATATTCTCCAGGAGCAGACAGCATCACAGGTGATATTCTCCTGGACCAGACAGCTGGAGGGATACACTATTTATACAATAGTATTTGGACACCCATTCAAATTAGTAGATTGGGCTATTTTAGCCACACCAGTTGCTGACAGGTGTATAAAATTGAGCACACAGCCATGCAATCTCCGTAGACAAACATTGGCAGTAGAATGGCCTTACTGAAGTAACTTTCAACGTGGTACCGTCATAGGATGGCACCTTTCCAACAAGTCAGTTTGTGAAATTTCTGACCTTCTAGAGCTTCCCCGGTCAACTGTAAGTGCTGTTATTGTGAAGTGGAAACATCTAGGACCAACAACGGCTCAGCCAAGAAGTAGTGGGCCACACAAGTTCACAGAACAAGACCGCCGAGTGCTAAAGCGTGTAACGCGTAAAAATCGTCTCTACTTGGTTGCAACACTCGCTAACAAGTTCCAAACTGCCTCTGTAAGCAACATCAGCACAAGAAACTGTTTGTCAGGAGCTTCATGAAATGGGTTTCTATGGCCGAGCAGCTGCATACAAGCCTAAGATCACCATGGGCAATGTCAAGGGTCAGCTTGAGTGGTGTAAAACTCACAGCATTGGACTCTGGAGCAGTGGAAATGTATTCTCTGGAGTAATGAATCATGCTTCACCTTCTAGCAATCCGATGGACTAATCTGGGTTTGGCGGATGCCAGGAGAACGCTACCTGCCCCAAAGCATAGCGCCAACTGTAAAGTTTGGTGGAATAATGGTCTGGGGCTGTTTTTCATGGTTTGGGCCCCTTGGTTCCAGTGAAGGGAAATCTTAACGCTACAGCATACAATGACATTCTAGAGGAATCTGTGCTTCCAACTTTGTGGCAACAGTTTGGGGAAGGTCCTTTCCTGTTTCAGCATGACAATGCCCCTGTACACAAAGCGAGTTAAATACATGAATGGTTAGTCGAGATTGGTGTGGAAGAACTTCACAAGCCCTGACCTCAACGACGTCGAACGCCTTTGGGATGAAGTGGAACGCCGACTGCGAGCCAGGCCTAATTGCCCAACATCAGTGTCCGACCTCACTAATGCGCTTGTGGCTGAATGGATGCAAGTCCCCGCAGCAATGTTCCAACATCTAGTGGAAAGCCTTCCCAGAAGAGCGGAGGCTGTTATAGCAGCAAAAAGGGGCACCAACTCCATGCAAATGCCCATGATTTTGGAATGAGATGTTTGACGAGCAGGTGTCCACATACTTTTGTTGATTTGGTGTATATACTGCAGACAGACAGACAGACAGACAGACAGACAGACAGACAGACAGACAGACAGACAGACAGACAGACAGACAGACAGACAGACAGACAGACAGACAGACAGACAGACAGACAGACAGACAGACAGACAGACAGACAGACAGACAGACAGACAGACAGACAGACAGACAGACAGAACTACTTCTCACCCCTCCACTCTCTCCCTGAGTCCAGGCCACAGACAGACAGAACAGCAACACCATCAGAACTATTGCAGTCTTCATTCTGAAATGACTCTGGTCTTCTTCAGAAGTAGTGCAGTAGTCTACAGGGTTCAGAACTCACCTTTTTAAACACTTCTTATCGCTCACATCATGAGGCTTCACATGTGTTTGGTTACATAGTGACCAATGTTCTTCTTAGTGATAAAACAGCAAACATTAAGAGTGTTTACTTATCAGACCCACATATACAATAAATATACTATAATATACTATATTCATATGCTTATAGTACTCACACATGAATCATATCATGTATGCAGGTCATGTGTTGTTTTGAGCCAGCAGTAAAAACACACTGACAGGACAGTTCCTCTTATGGCCACTAGGTGGTAATCTGGTGTCACAGACGCAGGACTGTAGACGAGAAAGAAGCATTGCATCAATTATCTCTCCTTTCTCCTAAAGTGTGCACTTGTTCCCTTCACTGAAATGACTGGTGAACTAAATATAGTGGAAACGCCCACTTGATAACAGAAGGTAGAGTCCTCTGAGTGGAACGGTGGGAGACAAACAGAACCTCCTCTCCTCTTCTCCCATCCTCCTCTTCTTCTCTCTCCTCTTTCCTCTCCTCCCCTCTCTTCTTCTCCCCCCTCTACTCTTTCCTCTCCTCTTCTCCCCCCTCTCCTCTTCTCCCCCCTATCCTCTTTCCTCTCCTCCCCTCTCCTCTTCTCCCTCCTCTCCTCTTCTCCCCCTCTCCTCTTTCCTCTCCCTCCCCTCTCCTCTTCTCCCCCCTCTCATCTCCTCTCCCCTTATCCCCCTCTCCTCTTTCCTCTCCTCTCCCCTTCTCCCCCCTCTCCTCTTTCCTCTCCTCCCCTCTCCTCTCCTCCCTTCTCCCCTTCTCCCCCTCTCCTATTTCCTCCCCTCTCTTCTCCCCCTCTCCTCTTTCCTCTCCTCCCCTCTCCCCTTCTCCCCCCTCTCCTCTTCTCTCCTCCCCTCCCCTCTTCTCCCCCCTCTCCTCTTCTCTCCTCCCCTCCCCTCTTCTCCCCCCTCTCCTCTTCTCTCCTCCCCTCCCCTCTTCTCCCCCCTCTCCTCTTCTCTCCTCTCCTCCCCTCTCCTCTCCTCCCCTCCCCTCCCCCTCTCCTCTTTTCTCCCCCTCTCCTCTCCTCCCCTCTCCTCTTTTCTCTCCCCTTCTCCCCTTTTCTCTTCATCTTTTTATCACTGACATCTCACCAGTGATGTCATCATAACCAGTAACCTTTTCCTCTCTTGTCCCAGCCCAGCCTGACCCTGACATATAGCATCAGACCTGTTGAGTTGACTTGGGTAACAGACCTCTAGCTTCTACACCACATCCAGTCTTCTCCTGCTCTAACATGAGACCTCATCAGTACTCATTTTGGGTGCTGGTACTGTTTATATTTAGGTGCTGGAACATTAAGCCAATATTCTATAAGAGGTGAACTCAAGCAGTAGAAAGTTAGAGGTGATATTATAGGACACACTATGTGAAACGTTGCTGCTCTGTCAGCAGTTTCCTGTGGAGTTTTTTTTAACAGATCAGTTTGCTGTAGTGTGTTCAACCACTGATCCAAGATAAGTTGCTAAGAAGTTTATCTCACATCAAAGACCTACTGAACTAATGAGAGAGAAGTCATATAGCCTAGCAGTATGTTCCACTCTTCAGTCCAAACTTTATGACAGGGACTTGTATATGTCAGTGGAGCCCCAGTTAGAGACAGACATGATATCTGCAGGGATATTGATGATCTTTTTCTGGAGCACAGGTAAGATACTGATATACACTTGTGACAGTTACTGAGATATGTTTTGATATTGTAAGATATATTATAATTTACAGGGCTAGTAAAAGAACATGCAACTGGAAGCAGACAGTAAAAATGTGTCTCAAAGCAGGACAATGATGTGATCACCTGTAAATGTACTTTACTGTAGCCTAACTGTCCATCTGGGGACAGGCACTAATGTCAGTTAAGTTGTGATGGTGTCATTCATCTGACTGTTGTATATTCAGTGTGTCAATGACTGATTGTATCTGTCTCTATGTAAATGAATGAGAGTATATATTATATATGTGTTATGTTAGAGTTGGAGAAGGGATGGGTGTAGATGATAGAGGTCTATGAGCTGAGTCAAGATCAACAGGTCCAACACTATGTTGAGAGATGGAAGAGAGAGGAGGGGTGGGGAGAGAGAAGGGTATAGGAGAGAGGAGGGTAGGGGAGAGAGGAGGGTATAGGAGAGAGATGGGTAAAGGCGAGGGGGGGTAGGGGAGAGAGAAGGGTATAGGAGAGAGATGGGTAGGGGAGAGAGGAGGGTAGGGGAGAGAGGAGGGTAGGGGAGAGAGGAGGGTAGGGAAGAGAGGAGGGTAGTGGAAATAGGAGGGAGATGAGAAATGAGGGTAGGGATCAGAGAGATATGTGGAGGAGAGAGGAGGGTAGGGGAGAGAGGAGGGTAGGGAAGAGAGTAGGGGAGGGGATAGAGGCTAAGGTTGAGAAAAGGGGAAGGTAGGGAAGAGAGAATGATAGGGGACCGATGAGGGGAGAGAGGAGGGTATGGAGGGAGAAGGAGGGGAGAGGAAAGACGAGGTTAGAGAGGAGGGGAGGGGATAGTGGAGGGTAGGGGAGAGAGAGATTTGTAAAGGAGAATTGAGGGTAGGGGTTAGGAGGGCAGGAGAGAGAGAATTGTAGAGGAGAGAGGAGGGTAGAGGAGATTGGAGGGTTGGGGATAGAGGGTAGGGGAGAGGAGGGTAGGGAGGAGAGGAGAGAGGAGGGTAGGGGGAGAGAGGAAGGTAGAGGAGAGAGGAGGGTAGGGGGAGAGAGGAAGGTAGAGGAGAGAGGAGGGTAGGGGGAGAGAGGAAGGTAGAGGAGAGAGGAGGGTAGGGGGAGAGAGGAAGGTAGAGGAGAGAGGAAGGTAGAGGAGATTGGAGGGTTGGGGATAGAGGGTAGGGGAGAGGAGGGTAGGGAGGAGAGGAGAGAGGAGGGTAGGGGGAGAGAGGAAGGTAGAGGAGAGAGGAGGGTAGGGGGAGAGGAAGGTAGAGGAGAGAGGAGGGTAGGGGGAGAGAGGAAGGTAGAGGAGAGAGGAGGGTAGAGGAGAGAGGAGGGTAGGGATTAGAGAAGGGTAGAGGAGGGTAGGGATTAGAGAAGGGTAGAGGAGAGAAGATGGTAGGGGACGATGTTGATGCACCATACCAACGATAAGCCTGTCTTCCCCATCACATCATGAAAGGTCATGTTGATGTTCACTTGACCTCTGCTTCTCTCTTCCTCTGACTCCTCCCTTTCTCCTCTGTCTCTCTGTTTCTCCTCAGATCTCCAGGCTCAAAGCGTCAGTCCACCAGGTAGGTAAAGTAAAAATCTACAGTGATTATAGCAGTTCAATATTAGTCAACTTTATTATACCACATGGTGTCACGCTCCTCTTTGTCTGAAGATATGGAGAAATCGCTGTCGGAAAAAGTGGACCAATACGCAGCGGGTTGCGAGCTCATTATATTTTATTTAAATGTGAACACCACGAAAAAAACCAAGAACCAATGACCGCCAGGAACAGTTTTGCAGGCTATATACAACGCAATGCAAAAACAACTACTCACAAACTACAACCAAAACACAAACCTATATATAGGACTCTCAATCAGAGGCAACGGAAAACACCTGCCTCCAATTGAGAGTCCACCACCCAATTACTTAGACATAGAAATACAAAGAACTAGAATGAACCTAGACATACAAAACATAAACCAAAACCCGGAAATAATAAATCAAACACCCCTACAAAATTCACACTCAACCTAAACCATACAAAACAAATACCCATCTGCCACGTCCTGACCAAATTATAATACAATTACTCCCTTTGCTGGTCAGGACGTGACACATGGAGAAATTCATGTGTCCATACAACCCATTCCGAAGCCCAATAACAAGTAATGTTTTATGGAACTACTAATACTTGACATATTATATATTATATTGGTCTTATGTTAGAGTAGGAGAAGGGGGAGTGTAGATGCTAGAGGTCTGTTACCCAAGTCAACAGGTCTGATGCTATCTGTCATGAAGAGAGAGAGAGGAGCAGAGAGAGAGGAAGGAGAGAGAGACGAGGGGACAGAGGACGGGAGGAGAGAGAGCGAGAAGGCGAGGAGAGAAAGGGAGATGTCAACAGAGATATGGCTGACAGACTAACATGCAGTCAACTGAATATCTTTTCATTACTGACTTCTCACCAGTGATGTCATCATAACCAGTAACCTTTTCCACTCTTGGTCCGGCTCAGCTTGACCCTGACCTCTGAAATTAATGATTTTAAAAAACTGACAAAAGCAAATGTATTAAATTAGATTTAATCTCATCTGCAAAGAGAGTTACACATTTGCATGGAAGGGGAATGTACACCACATGACCAAAAGTATGTGGACACCTGCTCATCTAACATCTCATTCCAAAATCATGGGCCTTAATATGGAGTTGGTCCCCCCATTGCTGCTATAACATCCTCCAGTCTTCTGGGAAGGCTTTCCACTAGATGTTGGAACATTGCTGCAGGGACTTGCTTCCATTCAGCCACAACAGCATTAGTGAGGTTGGGCAATTAGGCCTGGCTCGCAGTCGGCATTTCAATTCATCCCTAAAGGTATTCAATGGGGTTTAGGTCAGGGCTCTGTGCAGGCCAGTAAAGTTCTTCCACATCGATCTCAACAAACTATTTCTGTATGGACCTCGCTTTGTGTACGGGGGCATTGTCATGCTGAAACAGCAAAGGGCCTTCCCTAAACTGTTGCCACAATGTTGGAAGCACAGAATAGTCTAGAATGTCATAGTATGCTGTAGCGATTAAATTTCCCTTCACTGAAACTAAGGGGCCGAGACCGATCCATTAAAAACAACCCCAGACCATTATTCCTCCTACACCAAACTTTACAGTTGGCACTATGCTTTGGGGCAGGTAGCGTTCTCCTGGCATCTGCCAAACTCAGGTTTGTGGTTCGGAATGCCAGATGGTGAAACGTGGTTCATCACTCCAGAGAACGCGTTTCCACTCCAGCCAACACTTGGCATTGCGCATGGTGATCTTTGGCTTGTGTGCTGCTGCTCGGCCATAGAAACCCATTTCATGAAGCTCCAGACGAACAGTTCTTGTGCTGAAGTTGCTTCCAGAGGAAGTTTGGAACTCGATAGTGAGTGTTGCAACTGAGGACAGATGATTTTTACGCGTGACGAACTTCAGCACTCGTGGTCCCATTCTGTGAGCTTGTGTGAGCTACCACTTCCTGGCTAAGCCACTGCTGCTCCTAGACATATCCACTTCACAATAACAGAACTTACAGTTGACCGGGGCAGCTAAAGCAGGGTAGAAATGACGAACTGACTTGTTGGAAAGGTGGCATACTATGATGGTGACATGTTGTTTGTCACTGAGTTCTTCAGTAAAGCCATTCTACTGCCAATGTTTGTTTATGGAGATTGCATGGCTGTGTGCTCAATTTTATTCACAGGTCAGGAACGGGTGTGCCTGAAATAGCCAAATCCACTAATTTGAAGGGGTGTCCACATACTTTTGTGTATACTGTAACATGTAGCTGGGTCGGCCCGTCCTCCACCACCCCAACCCAACACAACACATCCCACTCAGATTTAGGATCTTAGTGAAACATTCATTATTGATTTCAGGTGTGTTAGGTCAAGGCCAGAGTGACAACCCACAGGACAGCAGACCACCAGGGCAGGACTGAACACCCCAACAGCTATTGAAACATGAAGTGACATGTTTTTTTTATACAGACTCCTTTTGTCGTACAGTATTCCATAAAAGGCATCCTGACCTCATGAAAGTTGACCAGTAAATCAAATCTAGCGATAGAAAACTTGACATTTCTGCCATCCACTGTGACATTGTTGGAGGATAACCAACCTTCCAATTAATGATAATACATTTCTTAGCCTCTATAAATGCCTGGTTACACAGTTTCTTCTGATAACAGTCTCCCGTATCAACATTTCCAAGCCAACAAATACAGGGACAAGGAGAATCTGTAGACATGCTGAGATAAAAGAACATCCTCTTCACCAGAATTCAGCCTTCACAAGACCATGACATACGCAAAAATGTCCCCTTTGTGGATGTCCTTCTCCACACTCTCCTCTTCTCCCCCTCTCCTCTTCTTCCCCGTCTCCTGATCTCATTATCCCTCCCCTTTATATAATATGCATTAGAAGAGTGGAGATGGGGAGGGAGGGAGAGAGAGAGGGAGAGAGGGAGAGAGGGAGAGAGGGAGAGAGGGAGAGAGGGAGAGAGGGAGGGAGGGAGGGAGGGGGAGAGAGGGAGAGAGGGAGAGAGGGAGAGAGGAGAGTAATGGTCAGAACCAGAGAGAGTGGAGGGAAGGGGACGGACAAGATGGAGGAGGGGGGAGAGAATATAATTTTAATCACTGACTTCTCACTCACCAGTGATGTCATCATAACCATTGTCCTCTCTTGGCCCAGCCCAGCCTGACCCTGGCATTTTGCATCAGGCCTGTTGAGTTGACTTGGGTAACAGACCTCTAGCTTCTACACCACATCCCCCCTTCTCCTGCTCTAACATGAGACCTCATCAGAACTCATTTTGGGCGCTGGAACATTAAACAGACGTTCCGCTAGTGGAACGCCTAGCCAACATCCAATGGAACAGCAGGGCGCGAAATACAAAACATAAAAAATCTAATAATTTCAATTTCTCAAACATACGACTATTTTACACCATTTTAAAGATACACTTCTCCTTAATGTAAGCACATTGTTCGATTTCAAAAAGGCTTTACAGTGAAAACAAAACATTAGATTATGTTAGGACAGTACATAGACAAATAATAACCACACAGCAATTTTCCAAGCAAGGACATGTGTCACAGAAACCCAAAATACAGCTAAAATGAAGCACTAACCTTTGACGATCTTCATCAGATGACACTCCTAGGACATCATGTTACACAATACATGTATGTTTTGTTCGATCAAGTTCATATTTATATCCAAAAACAGCATTTTACATTGGCGCGTGATGTTCAGAAAATGTATTCCCACCAAAACGCCCTGTGAATGAGCACATCAATTTACAAAAATACTCATCATAAACGTTGACAAAATACATAACAATTATTTAAAGAATTATAGATACACTACTCCTTGATGTAACCGCTGTGTCAGATTTTAAAATAGCTTTACGGAGAAAGCACATTGTTCAATATTCTGAGTACATAGCTCAACCATCAATGCAAGCTATACAGCTACCCACCAAGTTCTGGCATCAACAAAACTCTGAATTAGTGTTATAAATCATTCCTTACCTTTGCTGATCTTCGGCGGAATGCACTCCAAGGACTCCTACTCCTACCTCCGTTTTGTACGTGCGTTCAGATCACTATCCAAAGGCATAATGCACGAGCGTAATTCGAGACACAAAAAGTCTAAATGTTCCATTACCGTTCGTAGAAATATGTCAAACGTTGTTTACAATCAATCTTTATGGTATTTTTAACGTAAAAATGCGATAATATTCCAACCGGACAATAGCGTATTCATTCCAGGAGAAAAAGAAGGAACGGCGTGCTCACGGGTTCACGCATAACCAAACTCCTCAGGCAGTCCATTCATTGACTGAGCTACTATTCTCTGCCCAGTAACAGGAGAAGGTTGAAAAAACTTTCTAAAGGCTGTTGACAGCCAATGGAAGCCTTAGGAAGTTTAACGTGACACCACAGACACTGTAGTTTCGATAGGGATTCAAAAGAAGAACTACAATTCTCAGATTTCCCACTTCCTGGTTGGATTTTTCTCAGGTTTTTGCCTGCCATATGAGTTCTGTTATACTCACAGACATCATTCAAACAGTTTTAGAAACTTCAGAGTGTTTTCTATCCAAATCCACTAATAATATGCAAATTAATATGCATATTGTAGTTTCTGGGCCCGAGTAGTAGGCAGTTTAACCTCTCTAGGGTCGGTGGGACGCCAGTGGAATCCTGTGGCGTGTTATTCAAATACCTTAGAAATGCTATTACTTCAATTTCTCAAACATATGACTATTTTACATCATTTTAAAGACAAGACTCTCGTTAATCTAACCACACTGTCCGATTTCAAAAAGGCTTTACAACAAAAGCAAAACATTAGATTATGTCAGCAGAGTACCCAGCCAGAAATAATCACACACCCATTTTTCAAGCTAGCATATAATGTCACATAAACCCAATCCACAGCTAAATGCAGCACTAACCTTTGATGATCTTCATCAGACGACACACCTAGGACATTATGTTATACAATACATGCATGTTATGTTCAATCAAGTTCATATTTATATCAAAACCCAGCTTTTTACATTAGCATGTGACATTCAGAACTAGCATACCCCCCGCAAACTTCCGGTGAATTTACTAAATTACTCACGATAAATGTTCACAAAAAATATAACAATTATTTTAAGAATTATAGATACAGAACTCCTCTATGCACTCGCTATGTCCGATTTTAAAATAGCTTTTCGGTGAAAGCACATTTTGCAATATTCTAAGTAGATAGCCCGGCATCACAGGGCTAGCTATTTAGACACCCACCAAGTTTAGCCCTCACCAAAGTCAGATTTACTATAAGAAAAATGTTATTACCTATGCTGTTCTTCGTCAGAATGCACTCCCAGGACTTCTACTTCAATAACAAATGTTGGTTTGGTTCAAAATAACCCATAGTTATGTTCAAATATCCTCTGTTTTGTTCGTGCGTTCAAGACACTATCCAAAGTGTAAAGAAGGGTGACGCGCCCGAAGCGTTTCGTGACAAAAAAATTCAAAACATTCCATTACCGTACTTCGAAGCATGTCAACCGCTGTTTAAAATCAATTTTTATGCCATTTTTCTCGTAAAAAAGCGATAATATTCCGACCGGGAAAGCGTGTTTACGTTCAAAGAGAGAGAAAATAAAAACATGGGATCCCCTCGTGCACGATCCTCAGTCTGATGGTCCTCTGATAGACCACTTACCAAAGGCGCTAATGTTTTTCAGCCAAGGGCTGCCTCGACATCATTCAGCTTTTTCCCGGGTTCTGAGAGCCTATGGGAGCCGTAGGAAGTGTCAAGTTACAGCAAAGATCCTCAGTCTTCAATAAAGAGAGTCAAGAAGAACAAGAACTTGTCAGACAGGCCACTTCCTGTAAGGAATCTTCTCAGGTTTTGGCCTGCCAAATGAGTTCTGTTATACTCACAGACACCATTCAAACAGTTTTAGAAACTTTAGGGTGTTTTCTATCCAAAGCTAATAATTATATGCATATTCTAGTTTCTGGGCAGGAGTAATAATCAGATTAAATCGGGTATGTTTTTTTATCCGGCTGTGAAAATACTGCCCCCTAGCCATAACAGGTTAACTATATACAAAAATATAACACTCCACTAGCACCCTCTCAGACAGCCTGCTCCACTCGGGCCCTCTCTTTCAGACGGCTCCACTAGGACCCTCTCAGACAGCCTGCTCCACTAGGGCCCTCTCTGTCAGCCTGCTCCACTAAGGCCATCTCTTTCAGCCAGCTCCACTAGGGCCCTCTCTGTCAGCCTGCTCCACTAGGGCCCTCTCTGTCAGCCTGCTCCACTAGGGCCCCTCTGTCAGCCTGCTCCACTAGGGCCCTCTCAGCCAGCCGGCTCCACTAGGGCCCTCTCAGCCAGCCGGCTCCACTAGGGCCCTCTCAGCCAGCCGGCTCCACTAGGGCCCTCTCAGACAGCCAGCGCCACTAGGGCCCTCTCAGACAGCCAGCTCCTCTAGGGCCCTCTCAGACAGCCGGCTCCACTAGGGCCCTCTCTGTCAGCCAGCTCCACTAGGGCCCTCTCAGCCAGCCGGCTCCACTAGGGCCCTCTCAGCCAGCCGGCTCTAGTAGGGCCCTCTCAGCCAGCCGGCTCCAGTAGGGCCCTCTCTGTCAGCCAGCTCCACAAGGGATCTCTCAGACAGCCGGCTCCACTAGGGCCCTCTCAGCCAGATGCGGTGGCGATTGTAGCATATAAATCTTTATTGCCAACAACAACAAAAATGTGGGATGCATGCCAGCAAAGCCATTACACAACACATCACTAAACAATACATTATTTGCACTATACCACTGCTACACCTGGCTATCAGCGGAGCCTTGTCTGGCAGCGAAACAGTTCATTCAGCCTCATTTACTGCCTTATAGAAAAAAATTGCTGATACGGCTGACTTGCTAAAACATATGTGGTTTCTACAGACAATTGAGATGCACAAATTATGGCATATGGGGATGACAAGCAGATAAGAGGTAATCCGTGATTTCGATTAGCGAGCTAGGACGGACGTAGTCAATATAATTACTACTACAAATACCTCAGTGTCTGGTAAACTCTCCTTCCAGACTCACATTAATCATCTCCAATCCAAAATTAAATCTAGAATAGGCTTCCTATTTCGCAACAAAGCATCCTTCACTCACGCTGCCAAACATACCCTTGTAAAACGGACAATCCTGCTGATCCTTGACTTCGGCGATGTCATTTACAAAATAGCCTCCAACACTCTACTCAGCAAATTGGATGTAGTCTATCACAGTGCCATCCATTTTGTCACACAAGCCCCATATACTACCCACCACTGCGACCTGTATGCTCTCGTTGGCTGGCCCTCGCTTCATATTCGTCGACAAACCCACTGGCTCCAGGTCATCTATAAGTCTTTGCTAGGTAAAGCCCCGTCTTATCTCAGCTCACTGATCACCATAGCAGCACCCACCCGCAGAACGCGATCCAGCAGGTATATCTCACTGGTCACCCCCAAAGCCAATTCCTCCTTTTGCTACCTTTCCTTCCAGTTCTCTGCTGCCAATGACTGGAACGAATTGCAAAAATCACTGAAGCTGGAGACTAATATCTCCCTCACTAACTTTAAGCACCAGCTGTCAGAGCAGCTCACAGATCACTGCACTTGTACATAGCCCATCTGTAAAAAGCCCATCCAACTACCTCATCCCCATACTGTTATTATTATTTTTTTTGCCCCTTAGCACTCCGGTATCTCTATTTGCACATTTGTCTTCTGCAGATCTATCACTCCAGTGTTTAACTGCTAAATAATACTTTTTCTATTGCGTTATTGACTGTATGTTTGTTCTTTCCATGTGTAACTCTGTGTTGTTTGTGTCGCTCTGCTTTGCTTTATCTTGGCCAGGTCGCAGTTGTAAATGAGAACTTGTTCTCAACTAGCCTGGTTAAATAAAGGTGAAATAAAAAAATTATAAAACTTTGTTCAGCACTTATGAAATGGAGAATGACAGAATTCAGAACATGGGCCGTTTTTACAGTGTTGTCCCTGTACACCAAGTCAGAACCGTAGGATAAATAAAGGGGGCATATAAGCAGACAATGAAAGCTCTTACAATATTAGATGATTGCATTTCTCTAAAACAGGCTATAGGCTACATGTGCACCACCAATTCAGAACAGTAGGCGGAATTAAGAGGGGAAAATATACAAAATGATTCGGGTGAGGCACATGGGCCACTAACAGCTTACTATACAACATACACTTAGTATTACTTTCTTGGCTACAGTATACATACAGTATCTCTCTGGAATATTACATCATTTATGCAGCAGCATACAAATAATTTATTGACTCACCTTGTTGTGCTGTGCTCACTTGAACAAGAAGGTTGGGCGGAGGTCCTTCATGGGTGTCACGGAACCTTCCGTTAATGTTGCTCATTCCGTGCACCAGTTTTGGAGGTCTACGTCACCTGCCTCTAGGCACTGAACTGTCTAATTATGCACACCTGGTTCTTATTTCCCACTGATTGTATTGGTATAAATGTGCCCTTTGTGTCACCATTGGGCTGTTGATTATTGTTCCATTGTCCGTTGGTAGTGTGAGTTCCTGTGCCTTGTTGTTTTGGCTTTCTTGCCGCTTGTATTGTGTAGATGATTATGGGTCTCGTCCCGTGTTGTATCATTGTGAGCGACTCCTCGCTCTTTTGTTGGGTCTCAACCCTGTGTTTGTTTGGTCTTTTTTGTTGGATGACCATTCAAAACGTATTATTCCAGTCGGAACTTGTTTTTTCCAGAGATCCCAGTTGTCTTGAACTCACTGATTTCAGATTTCCCAGTTCTGAGTTAACAGTTTTTTTAGAGCGCAGCAGAAATCATGCCGGATTTACAGCATGGCCAGTGTTTAATGTTTATCATTTTAAGCTTGGAAAAGAGACCCTTAAACCAGACTTGGACCACACACCCACACCACTGAATAGCAGGCTAGTGATTGCTTTGCAATGCTTGCAGTTAGCCACTGATTCCTTCCAAACAACTCATTGTTGAATTTAAGATTTACAACTTGTTGTGAAATGTTAAAGTCCAACGGCCGATGAGCACCAATATGGCAATGTATCTCTCCTTTCTCCTAAAGTGTGCACTTGTTCATTTCCCTTCACTGAAATGACTGGTGTAAGAAATATGGTGGAAACTCCCAATAGTCCAATCCTCCACCAATCCAATGCTTTCATATTTGTGGGAAGAAGTGAACAAGTGTGCACTTCAGGAGTTAGGAGATAGCATTGGTAGAAAGTTAGAGGTGATATTATAGAACACACTATGTGAAATATTGCTGCTCTGTCAGCAGTTTCCCGTTGGGGGTTTTCAGAACATGTCAGTTTGCTGTATTTAGCTGCGTTCAACCACTGATCTGGGATAAGTTACTAAGAAGTTTATCTCACATCAAAGACCTAATGAACTAATGACATAGAAGCCATATAGCCCAGCAGTGTTTTCAACTCTTCAGTCCACTCTTCATGACAGTAGACTTGTATAGCTCAGTGGAGCCCCAGTTAGAGACAGACATACTACATCAAATCAAATGTTATTAGTCACGTGCGCCAAATACAACAGGTTTAGACCTTACAGTAAAATGCTTACTAAATAAGAATAAGAAATAAAAGTAACAAGTAATTAAAGAGCAGCAGTAAAATAACAATAGCGAAACTATATACAGGGGTACCGATACAGAGTCAATGTGTTGGGGCATTGGTTCGTAGAGGTAATATGTACATGTAGGTAGAGTTATTAAAGTAGCTATGCATTGATGATAACAACAGAGCGCAGCAGTGGTGTAAAAGAGAGGGGGGGGCAATGCAAATAGTCTGGGTAGCTATTTGATTAGATGTTCAGGAGTCTTATGGCTTGGGGGTAGAAGCTGTTTAGAAGCCTTTTGAACCTAGACTTGGTGCTCCGGTATTGCCAGTCTATGACTGGGGTGGCTGGAGTCTTGGACAATTTTTAGGGCCTTCCTCTGACACTGCCTGGTATAGAGGTCCTGGATGGCAAGAAGATTTGCCCCAGTGATGTACTGGGCCGTACGCATTACCCTCTGTAGTGCCTTGCGGTTGGAGTTTGGGTAGTTGCCATACCAGGCAGTGCTGCAACCAGTCAGGACGCTCTCGATGATACAGCTGTAGATCCTTTTGAGGATCTGAGGACCCATGCCAAATCTTTTCAGTCTCCTGAGGGGAAATAGGTTTTGTCGTGCCCTCTTCATGACTGTCTTGGTGAGCTTGGACCATGTCAGTTTGTTGGTGATGTGGACACCAAGGAACTTGAAGCTCTCAACCTACTCCACTACAGCCCCGTCGATGAGAATGTGGGCGTGCTCAGTCCTCTTTTTCCTGTAGTCCACAATCATCTCATTTATCTTGATCACTTTGAGGGAGAGGTTGTTTTCCTGGCACCACATTGCCAGTTCTCTGACCTCCTCCCTTTAGGCTGTCTCGTCGTTGTTGTTGATCAGGCCTAACACTGTTGTGTCATCGGCATCCTTAACCTGTCTGGGATAGGGGGCAGTATTTTCACGGCCGGATAAAAAAACATACCCGATTTAAACTGGGTACTACTCTTGCCCAGAAACGAGAATATGCATATTATCAGTAGATTTGGATAGAAAACACTCTAAAGTTTCTAAAACTGTTTGAATGGTGTCTGTGAGTATAACAGAACTCAAATGGCAGGCAAAAACCTGAGAAGATTCCAAGCAGGAAGTGGCCTGGGTGCGAATTTGTAGTCCTTCTGTTGCTTCTCTATCAAAACTACAGTATCTGAGCTGTTATGTGACACTTTCTAAGGCTTCCATTGGCTCTCTAAAGTGTTCAGAAAGCGGATTGAGGCGTCTTCTGTTTCTGGGTAAAGTATAGCAACTCAGATTGTCAGTGGCCTGCCTGGTGACTCAGAGATTGGAGATGCGCGGTCCCGCGAGAATGCTGTTTTTCTTTCCCTCTTTGAATGAATACACTATTGTCCGGTTGGCATATTATCGCTATTTAATGAGAAAAATACCTTAAAAATTGATTTTAAACAGCGTTTGACATGCTTCTAAGTACGGTAATGGAACATTTTTACTTTTTTTTATCTCGATATGCGCTCGTTCAGGTCACTTGGATAGTGACCTGAACACACGAACAAAACGGAGGTTTTTCGACATAACTATGGATTATTTGGAACAAAAACAAAATTTCTTCTGGAAGTAGCCGTCCTGGGAGTGCATTCTGACGAAGAACAGCAAAGGTAATACAATTTTTCTAATAGTAATTCTGAGTTTAGTGAGCCCCGAAGTTGGCGGGTGTCTGAATAGCTAGCCTTGATGGCCGAGCTATGTACTCAGAATATTGCAAAATGTGCTTTTGCCGAAAAGCTATTTTAAAATCTGACATAGCAATTGCATAAAGGAGTTCTGGATCTGTAATTCTTAAAATAATTGTTATGTATTTTGTCAACGTTTAAGATGAGAAATTTTGTAAATTCACCGGAAGTTTTGGGTGGGGATGCTAGTTCTGAACATCACATGCTAATGTAAAAAGCTGTTTTTTGATATAAATATGAACTTGATTGAACAAAACATGCATGTATTGTATAACATAATGTCATAGGAGTGTCATCTGATGAAGATCATCAAAGGTTAGTGCTGCATTTAGCTGTGTTTTGGGTTAATGTGACATATATGCTTGCTTGGAAAATGGCTATGTACTCTCCTAACATAATCTAATGTTTTGCTTTCGCTGTAAAGCCTTTTTGAAATCGGACAATGTGGTTAGATTAACGAGAGTCTTGTCTTTAAAATGGTGTAAAATAGTCATATTGAAATTATTGCATTTTTTGAGGTTTTGTATTTCGCGCCACGTTCTTCCATTGGATATTTGGTGAGGCGTTCCGCTAGCGGAATGTCTAGATGCAAGAGTTTAATTAATGATGGTGTTGGAGTCGTGCCTGTCTGTGCAGTCATGAGTGAACAGGGAGTACAGGAGGGACTGAGCATGCACCCCTGAGGGGCCCCGTGTTGTGCATCAGCGTAGCGGATGTGTGGTTACCTTCCCTTACCACCTGGGAGCGGCCCGTCAGTTTTTCCAGGATCCAGTTACAGAGGAAGGTGTATAGTCCCAGGGTCCTTAGCATATTGATGAACTTTGAGTGCACTATGGTGTTGAACGCTGAGCTGTAGTCAATGATTAACATTCTCACATAGGAGTTCCTTTTGTCCAGGTGGGAAAGGACAGTGTGGAATGTAATAGAGATTGCATCACCTGTGGGTCCACAGTCGTGGCCAAAAGTTTTGAGAATGACACTAACATTAATTTTCACAAAGTCTGCTGCCTCAGTTTGTTTGATAGCAATTTGCAAATACTCCAGAATGTTAAAAGAGTGATCAGATGAATTGCAATTAATTGCAAAGTCCCTCTTTGCCATGCAAATGTACTGAATCCCCCAAAAAACATTTCCACTGCATTTCAGCCCTGCCACAAAAGGACCAGCTGACATCATGTCAGTGATTCTCTCGTTAACACAGGTGTGAGTGTTGACGAGGACAATGCTGGAGATCACTCTGTCATGCTAATTGAGTTCGAATAACAGACTGGAAGCTTCAAAAGGAGGGTGGTGCTTGGAATCATTGTTCTTCCTCTGTCAACCATGTTTACCTGCAAGGAAACACGTGCCGTCATCATTGCTTTGCACAAAAAGGGCTTCACAGGCAAGGATATTGCTGCCAGTAAGATTGCACCTAAATCAACCATTTATCAGATCATCAAGAACTTCAAGGAGAGTGGTTAAATTGTTGTGAAGAAGGCTTCAGGGCGCCCAAGAAAGTCCAGCAAGCTCCAGGACCGTCTCCTAAAGTTGGTTCAGCTGCGGGATCGGGGCACCACCAGTACGGAGCTTGCTCAGGAATGGCAGCAGGCAGGTGTGAGTGCATCTGCACGCACAGTGAGGCGAAGACTTTTGGAGGATGGCCTGCTGTCAAGAAGGGCAGCAAAGAAGCCACTTCTCTCCAGAAAAAACATCAGGGACAGACTGATATTCTGCAAAAGGTACAGTGATTGGACTGCTGAGGACTGGGGTAAAGTCATTTTCTCTGATGAATCCCCTTTCCAATTGTTTGGGGAATCCGGAAAAAAGCTTGTCCGGAGAAGACAAGATGAGCGGTTCCATCAGTCCTGTGTGATGCCAACAGTCAAGCATCCTGAGACCATTCATGTGTGGGGTTGCTTCTCAGCCAAGGGAGTGGACTCACTCACAATTTTACCTAAGAACACAGCCATGAATAAAGAATGATACCAACACATCCTCCGAGAGCAACTTCTCCCAACCATCCAGGAACAGTTTGGTGACGAACAATGCCTTTTCCAGCATGATGGAGCACCTTGCCATAAGGCAAAAGTGATAACTCAGTGGCTCGGGGAACAAAACATCGATATTTTGGGTACATGGCCAGGAAACTCCCCAGACCTTAATCCCATTGAGAACTTGTGGTCAATCCTCAAGAGGCGGATGGACAAACAAAAACCCACAAATTCTGACAAACTTCAAGCATTGATTATGCAAGAATGGGCTGCCATAAGTCAGAATGTGGCCCAGAAGTTAATTGACAGCATGCCAGGGCGGATTGCAGAGGTCTTGAAAAGGAAGGGTCAATACTGCAAATATTGACTCAGCATCAACTTCATGTAATTGTCAATAAAAGCCTTTGACACTTATAAAATGCTTGTAATTATACATCAATATTCCATAGTAACATCTGACAAAAATATCTAAAGAGACTGAAGCAGCAAACTTTGTGGAAATTAATATTTGTGTCATTCTCAAAACCTTTGGCCACGACTGTACAGTGCCATGTGAAAGTATTCACCCCCTTGGCATTTTTTCCTATTTTGTTGCCTTACAACCTGGAATTAAATGTAAGGTCTGTCGTCAGGAATGGACCAAGGCGCAGCGGGAATGTGGATACTCATATTTCTTTAATAAAAACACGCAAAGCATCCACAGGGAAAACAATAAACAATACTCACGACAACAGGAACAGTTTTGCAGGCACACTAAACACAGTGCAAAAACAACTACCCACAACCCCAAAGAAAAACACACACTACTATATAGCACTCCCAATCAAAGGCAACTCAACACACCTGCCTTCAATTGGGAGTCCAACAACCCACTCACATGTAACACAAAAAAGCACTGCCACGTCCTGACCAAAACTAATACAATTGCTCCCTCTGCTGGTCAGGATGTGACATTAAAATAGATTTTTGGGTGGTTTGTATCATTTGATTGACACAACATGCCTACCACTTTGAAGATGCTAAATCTTTTTTACTGTGAAACAAACAAGAAATGAGACAAAACATTTGAGATTGCATAACTATTCATCCCCCCAAAGTCAATACTTTGTAGAGCCTCCTTTTGCAGCAATTACAGCAATTACACCAAGTCAATTGGGATATGTCAAAACTGCTCCAGCTCCTTCAAGTTAGATGGGTTCCTGCTGGTGTATAGCAATCTTTAAGTCATACCACAGATTCTCAATTGGATTTAGGTCTGAGTTTTGACTAGGCCATTCCAATGCATTTAAATGTTTCCCCTTAAACCACTTAAGTGTTGCTTTAGCAATATGCTTAGGGTTATTGTCCTGCTGGAAGGTGAACATCCAGTCTCAAATCTCTGGAAGACAGAAACAGGTTTCCCTTAAGTATTTCCTGTATTTAGTGCCATTCCTTCAATTCTTAAAATCTTTTTACTCCATTTTTTTCTTCCCAATTTTTAGTAGTTACTGTCTTGTCTCATCGCTGCAACTCCTGTATGGACTCGGGAGAGGCGAAGGTCGAGAGCCATGCGTCCTTCAAAATACAACCCAAACAAGCCGCATTGCGTCTTGACACAATGCACATCCAACCCGGAAGCCAGCCGCACCAATGTGTCGGAGGAAATGCCGTACACCTAGCGACCTGGTCAGCGTGCACTGCGCACGGACCACCACATGAGTCACTAGTGCGCGATAAGACAAGGATATCCCTGCCGGACAAACCCTCCCTAACCCCGACGACGCTGGGCCAATTGCGTGCTGCACCATGGGCCTCCAGGTCGCGGCAGGCTGCGACAGAGCCTGGGCTCGAACCCAAAATCTCTGGTGGCACAGCTAGCACTGTGATGCAGTGCCTTAGACCACTGTGCCACCCGGGAGGCCCATTCCTTCAAGTCTGACCAGTTTCCCAGTGCCTGCCGATGAAATGGGATGGTATTCTCGGGGTGATGAGAGGTGTTGGGTTTGCACCAGACATAGCGTTTTCCTTGATGGCCAATGAGCTCAATTTAGTCTCATCTGAACAGAGTACCTTCTTCCATATGTTCAGGGTGTCTCCCACATGCCTTTTGGTGGACACCAAACGTGTTTGCTTATTTTTTTTCTTTAAGCAATGTCTTTTTTTCTGGCCACTCTTCCGTAAAGCCCAGCTCTGTGGACTGTATGGCGTAAAGTGGTCCTATGGACAGATACTCCAATCTTTGCTGTGAAGCTTTGCAGCTCCTTCAGGGTTATCTTTGGTCTCTTTGTTGCCTCTCTGATTAATGCCCTCCTTTCCTGGTCTGTGAGTTTTGGTGGGTGGCCCTCTCTTGGCAGGTTTGTTGTGATGCCATATTCTTTCAATTTTTTTAATGGATTTAATGGTGCTCCATGGGATATTAAATGTTTCAAATATTTTTTTAGAACCCAACCCTGATCTGTACTTCTCCACAACTTTATCCCTGACCTGTTTGGAGAGCTCCTTGGTTTTCACGGTGCAGCTTGCTTGGTGGTGCCCCTTGCTTAGTGGTGTTGCAGACTCTGGGTGTAAGGGTTGTCGTTGAGAGAAGACCAAGGCGCAGCGGGAATGTGGATACTCATGTTTATTGAAAAAAACAAGTAAAGCATCCACTTGAAACAAACAATAAACAGTACTTGCAACAGTCTTGCAGGCACATACAATGCAGTGCAAGGACAACTACCCACAACCCCAAAGAAAAACACACACACCTATATAGGACTTCCAATCAAAGGCAACTCAGCACACCTGCCTTCAATTGGAAGTCCAATCACCCACACAACATTTAACAAACACAAACCTGCCACGTCCTGACCCCAAAACTAATACAATAGCTCCATCTGCTGGTCAGGACGTGACAGTACCCCCCCTCAAGGTGCAGACCCCGGAATGCACCTAAAAACAGAAAACACCAACAACAACAAAAAATCCCCAACAAAACCCATTAAACAATAACTCCTAAACAATAAGGGAGGGAAGGGAGGGTGGCTGCCGTCACCGACGGCACTGTGCTACACCCTCCCTCCCCAACCCACCTATCCTGGAGGTGGCTCAGGTGCAGGACGTGGACCTCGCTCCACCTTCGGCGTCGCCCACTTCGGTGGCGCCGATAGTTGCTCCGGGCAGACGGGCCACTCGGGCTGACCCTGGCAGACGGACCACTCTGGCTGGGCCGGAAGACAGGCGGACCACTCGGGCTGGGCCGGAGGACAGGCGGGCCACTAGGGCTGGGCCGGAGGACAGGCGGGCCACTCGGGCTGGGCCGGAGGACAGGCGGGCCACTCGGGCTGGGCCGGAGGACAGGCGGGCCACTCGGGCTGGGCCGGAGGACAGGCGGGCCACTCGGGCTGGGCCGGAGGACAGGAGGGCCACTCGGGCTGGGCCGGAGGACAGGAGGGCCACTCGGGCTGGGCCGGAGGACAGGAGGGCCACTCGGGCTGGGCCGGAGAACAGTCGGGCCACTCGGGCTGGGCCGGAGGACAAGAGGGCCACTCGGGCTGGGCCGGAGAACAGTCGGGCCACTCTGGCAGCTCCGGGCAGTCGGGCCACTCTGGCAGCTCCGGGCAGTCGGGCCACTCTGGCAGCTCCGGGCAGTCGGGCCACTCTGGCAGCTCCGGGCAGTCGGGCCACTCTGGCAGCTCCGGACAGTCGGGCCACTCTGGCAGCTCCGGGCAGTCGGGCCACTGTGGCAGCTCCGGGCAGTCGGGCCACTCTGGCAGCTCCGGGCAGTCGGCCCACTCTGGCAGCTCCGGGCAATCGGGCCACTCTGGCAGCTCCGGGCAGTCGGGCCACTCTGGCAGTTCCGGGCAGTCGGGCCACTCTGGCAGTTCCGGGCAGTCGGGCCACTCTGGCAGTTCCGGGCAGTCGGGCCACTCTGGCAGTTCCGGGCAGTCGGGCCACTCTGGCAGTTCCGGGCAGTCGGGCCACTCTGGCAGTTCCGGGCAGTCGGGCCACTCTGGCATCTCCTGACTAGCGGGCGGCTTTGGCGGCTCCTGACTAGCGGGCGGCTCTGGCGGCTCCTGACTGGCAGGCAGCTCTGGTGACTTACGACTGGCGGGCAGCTCTGGCGACTCTTGACTGGCGGGCAGCTCTGGCGACTTACGACTGGCGGGCAGCTCTGGATACTTACGACTGGCGGGAAGCTCTGGCGACTTACGACTGGCGGGAAGCTCTGGCGACTTTCGACTGGCGGGCAGCTCTGGCGACTTACGACTGGCGGGCAGCTCTGGCAACTTACGACCCCATTTAGCCATATCCTAGGTTTATCTGTATTTCTACACACCCCATTTAGCCATATCCTAGGTTTATCTGTATTTCTACACACCCCATTTAGCCATACCCTAGCTTTAGCTGTATTTCTACACACCCCATTTAGCCATACCCTAGGTTTAGCTGTATTTCTACACATCCCATTTAGCCATACCCTAGGTTTAGCTGTATTTCTACACACCCCATTTAGCCATACCCTAGGTTTAGCTGTATTTATACACACCCCATTTAGCCATACCCTAGGTTTAGCTGTATTTCTACACATCCCATTTAGCCATACCCTAGGTTTAGCTGTATTTATACACACCCCATTCAGCCATACCCAGGATTAGCTGTATTTCCACACCCCCAAAACCTCTTCCTGTGGCTATGGGACAGAGGAGGAAAGAGAGGGAGATGTCAACAGAGATAGGTCTGACAGACTAACATGCAGTCAACTGAATTTATTTTCATTACTGACTTCTCACCAGTGATGTCATCATAACCAGTAACCTTTTCCACTCTTCCACTCTTGGTCCGGCTCAGCTTGACACTGACCGATGAAATGTATGATTTGAAAAACAGACGAAGCAGATGTATTAAATTATATATATACTCATCTGCAAATAGAGGTTCACATGGAAAGGGGAATGTGTATACACATGGGTGTTGTTGCACCATACCAACGATAAGCCTGTCTTCCCCATCACATCATGAAAGGTCATGTTGATGTTCATTTGACCTCTGCCTCTGTCTTCCTCTGACTCCACCCTTTCTCCATTGTTTCTCTCTATCTCTCTGTCTCTTTCTCTCTCTTTCTCCTCTGTCTCTCTCTTTCTCCTCAGATCTCCAGGCTCAAAGCGTCAGTCCACCAGGTAGGTAGAGTATAAATCTACAGTGATTATAGCAGTTCAATATTAGTCAACTTTATTATCCCACATGGAGAAATTCATGTGTCTATACAAACCATTCTTAAACCCAATAACTGTTTTATGGAACTACTAATACTTGTCAACCACAAAACTTTACTGCTGTTAGAATTACAGAATCTCTGTCATAATCTGTCCTCACCACAGTGTTTCCCTCTCTGCTGTTTACAGCTGAATTCTCAGTCAGACTGGTGAATGGGACCACTTCCTGTTCTGGGACAGTGGAAATCTTCTACAGAGGAGAGTGGTTGGGTCTTTGTACTAGTTGGTGGAGCATGATGAAAGAGGTTAAGTTTGTGTGTAGAGAGCTGGACTGTGGGAATCCTGTAGCTGAATCTGGAGGACCTCTGGTTGAAGATGGAAAACGAAGAGTCATACTAGATCGTTGCTATGGAAATGAGTATTCTATTAGACATTGTGACTTCATAAGAGAACCTGGTGTCTGTATTGGTAGAAATTATCATCAGGTGACCTGTTCAGGTAAGAGACTGGTCATATTGAGAGATTCATTTATACATTATACAATATCACCTTGTATCATTTTTATGTGTTTTTTATTTCATTTAAATAGAGAGGGAGATGTCAGATGTATTTAAACGTTATATTTGTGTTTGTCCTATTGGTTTATGGGAGATGTTCATGGGCAGATCATTGTAGTTCAGATGGTACTGAAGTGAAGCTGCCTGATGCATGTCCAGCTGTTTATTTTCTATAAAGTGAAGTGAACTTATTCCTGTCTCCTGCCTGCATTATTCCCAACCCTATCCTGAGTGACTAAGAACCCATTTCTACCTCTTACAGTATCAAACATAGCAAACTACAATATTTTATCCAACATATTTGTATTTAGTCCTTGACAGTGTAAACAACAAAACTGATTGAATGTTCAACCAACTATTTTTCTCCAGAGTCTGTGCGGCTTGTGGATGGAGCTGGTCTCTGCTCTGGGAGAGTGGAGGTGAAGTCCAATCAGTCCTGGGCCTCTGTGTGTGAAGCTGACTTTGACCGGCAGGATGCAGAGGTAGTCTGTGGGGAGCTTGGCTGTGGGGCTCCTGCAGCTCTACAGGGGGGGCTCTATGGAGAAGGTGAGGGTCAGACCTGGGATAAAGAGTTCCAGTGTAAAGGCAAAGAGTCCCTTTTCCTGGACTGTGACACCTCAGACAGAGAAAACAACATCTGCCTACCTGGTAATGCTGTTGGACTCACCTGCTCAGGTAAGAAACAGTTTGTCACTCAATCAACATTGCTTCTCACCTGGAGTGAAGAACATGAGAGACAATATAGGTGTGTTTTAGTAAGAAAATAGTAAGATTACTGTCTCTTCTTTTCTCAGAGCCTGATGATGTGAGGCTGGTGGGAGGAGGCAGTCGCTGTGCTGGTGGAGTGGAGCGATACGACCAGGGAGAGTGGAGGACTGTGGGAGCTGAGGACTGGGATGTAGCTGCAGTAGTGTGTAGACAGCTGGGTTGTGGCTCCACTGTTTCAGTTCTACCTGGAGACACCACTAGAGGGTTTAGAGTTGACTGTTATGGGTCTGAGTCTTCACTGAGGGAGTGTTCCAGAAGATATGATCTCCTTCCTGGACTCACAGTGATCTGCTCAGGTAATAACAAGATACACTATATGGCCAAAAGTATGTGGACATTAGTGGATTCAGATATTTCAGCCACACCTGACAGGTGTATAAAATTGAGCACACAGCCATGCAATCTCCATAGACAAACATCAACAGTAAAATGTCCTTACTGAAGATCTCAGTGAATTTCAGCGTGGCACATATAGGAGCAACAACGGCTCAGCCGTGAAGTGGTAGACAACACAAGCTCACAGAACGGACCGCCGAGCGCTGAACCACGTAGAGCGTAAAAATAATCCTCTGTTGAAAAACTCACTGCTGAGTTCCCCATACTTTAGTCAATGTATTATATCTCCTTCCTGGACTCACAGTGATCTGCTCAGGAAATATCAAGATATTATAATTATATTCAACTGATTTCGTTCCTTCATACAACTTCCTCTGCACCTCTCATGATGACTGTTTAGCTTGTCAGTCTGCTTTACTAAATAGATCACTCAGTCAAGTAGGAATCAAATACAACTTTAATATCCCAGAATACTTTTGTATTTGAGTGTTATCTCAGTGACGGTCTCTACTCACTACCACTGTCACAGAGGGAATGAGGGAGGAGGAGAGGAAGACTGAGAGATGAGAGAGAGAATATATTTTTATCACTTGACTTCTCACCGGTTATGTCATCATAACCAGTAACCTTTTCCACTCTTGGCCCAGCCCAGCCTGACCCTGACATATAGCATCAGATCTTGTAGTTAAGCTGTCACTGAAGTGAAGCTGCCTGATGGATTTCCAGCTGTTTATTTTCTATAAAGTGAAGTGAACTTATTCCTGTCTCCTGCCTGCATTATTCCCAACCCTATCCTGAGTGACTAAGAACTAATTTCTACCTCTTACAGTATCAAACATAGCAAACTACAATCTTTTATCCAACATATGTGTTTTGTCCTTGACAGTGTCAACAACTAAACTTATTGAATGTTCAACCAACTATTTTTCTCCAGAGTCTGTGAGGCTTATGGATGGAGCTGGTCTCTGCTCTGGGAGAGTGGAGGTGAAGTCCAATCAGTCCTGGGCCTCAGTGTGTGAAGCTGACTTTGACCGGCAGGATGCAGAAGTAGTCTGTGGGGAGCTTGGCTGTGGGGCTCCTGCAGCTCTACAGGGGGGGCTCTATGGAGAAGGTGAGGGTCAGACCTGGGATAAAGAGTTCCAGTGTAAAGGCAAAGAGTCCCTTCTCCTGGACTGTGACACCTCAGACAGAGAAAACAACACCTGTCTACCTGGTAATGCTGTTGGACTCACCTGCTCAGGTAAGAAACAGTTTGTCACTCAATCAACATTGTTTCTCACCTGGAGTGAAGAATATGAGAGACAATATAGGTGTGTTTTAGTGAGAAAATAGTAAGATTACTGTCTCTCTTTTCTTTTCTCAGAGCCTGATGATGTGAGGCTGGTGGGAGGAGGCAGTCGCTGTGCTGGTGGAGTGGAGCGGTACGACCAGGGAGAGTGGAGGACTGTGGGAGCTGAGGACCGGGACCAGACCAGGACTAATGTAGCTGCAGTAGTGTGTAGACAGCTGGGTTGTGGCTCCAATGTTTCAGCACTACCTGGAAACACCACTAGAGGGAATAGCATTATATGTTATGGATCTGAGCCTTCACTGAGGGATTGTTATAGAATGTATGATATCCTTCCTGGACTCACAGTGATCTGCTCAGGTAATAACATTATATAATAATTTTCTACTTATTTCCATACAACTTCCTCTGCACCTCTCACGATGACTGTTTAGATTGTAAATCTGCTTTGCTAAATAGATCATTCATTCAAGTAGGAATCAAATACAACTTAAAAATATCCCAGAATGCTTTTGTATTTGAGTGTTATCTCAGTGAACGTCTCTACTCACTACCGCTGTCACATGTCATGTTATTGTCATATCTAAATGAGGAAAGCAGTTGAGGAGCTACGTTTTCTTTTTCTCTCCTCTTGTTCCAGATGTCCTGCTTAAGCCTGATATCAATATATGTTGTCTCAGTGACTGTAGGCCCACTACTCATGTTGCCCTGTGAGGGAGGGTGGCTAGCACTGTTACATGCTGATGTTATTGTCATATCTATAGGAAACTAGTTGAAGAGGTTTTTCTTGTTCTCTTTTATTGTTACAGATCTCCTGGTCCAGCCTGATATCTCCCTGACTGACTCAATGGGAGGGGTCTCCAGGGGCCACCAGGGGCCCGAGGTGTTCAGGGACTACAGCTTCACCATCACCTGCTCCACTCAGCCACAGTACCCAGGAGGCTCCTTCCTCCTCACGTTCACCGGCTCCAACAGAACCCAGGCCCAGCCAGCTGTCAATCACTCTGCTGCCTTCCTCTTCCCTGCTGCAGATGACTCCCACCAAGGGAACTACAGATGTGTTTATGAGAATTATGTTTTCTCTCATAACTTCTCCTCTGAGAGTGGGCTCCTCACCCTCACCATCACAGGTAACTGAACATGAACCAGACTTATAACTTTGTCATTAACAGATTTCCCACAGATCTATCTGATGATGATCAGTCCCCTCATCAAAGGTGTTTCTGTTTGCAGCCTCTCCTCTGCCAGCCTTCATCATCAGACACGTTGTAGTGCTGCTGATCCTACTGACAGCCATCACCACCTCCTACCTGTACTACAAGGTAAAGACATTTACTCAGACGTTACAAGTCATTTAAACTAGAGGGAGAGGGTGAGGGGGAGAGGGAGGGAGAGAGAATGGAGATACTAGAGAGTAAATGTCTGACTGTTGGTGCTGTGTCTCCCTAGCCCACCAGGAGGCAGAAGAGAGTGAACAGGGTGAGCAGCATGGATCGTTATGTCAATGCCATGGAGATGGTCTCTCTGAGCTCCAGAGCTGAAGCTGGACCGGGAGAGGAGAGAGCAGCCCAGGGGACGGAGTAGGAGTAGAATGAACCTGATCCTACATGCTGATCTTAGGTCAGTTTTGTGTTTTAAATGGATGTTCAGCAGTGGACTGGTGTTTAAAATGTGGTGACAAACCTGAAGTGGTTCTAATTTTAATAACAAGTTCAGAATTAGTTCATCTTTCTAGAACCTTGGAAGAAATCTAAAAGGAGTGACTGCAACCACCATTATTCCTTTTAGTTTGGTTTTTACCACCAGAGAAACATGGGGTTCTGGGTAACATGGGGTTCTGGGTAACATGGGGTTTGGGGTAACATGGGGTTCTGGGTAACATGGGGTTTGGGGTAACATGGGGTTCTGGGTAACATGGGGTTCTGGGTAACACGGGGTTCTGGGTAACATGGGGTTCTGGGTAACATGGGGTTCTGGGTAACATGGGGTTCTGGGTAACATGGGGTTTGGGGTAACATTGGGTTCTGGGTAACATGGGGTTCTGGGTAACATGGGGTTCTGGGTAACACGGGGTTCTGGGTAACATGGGGTTTGGGGTAACATGGGGTTTTGATTATTTTAAGAGAGTTGCTTAATTACGTCTGTTTGTGTTCCAGAATGTATTACTATCTTATTTAGTGTTCTCTTAGATTCTTTATCTTATTTAGTGTCTCTTAGATTCTTTATCTTATTTAGTGTCTCTTAGATTCTTAATCTTATTTAGTGTCTCTTAGATTCTTTATCTTATTTAGTGTCTCTTAGATTCTTTATCTTATTTAGTGTCTCTTAGATTCTTAATCTTATTTAGTGTCTCTTAGATTCTTTATCTTATTTAGTGTCTCTTAGATTCTTTATCTTATTTAGTGTCTCTTAGATTCTTTATCTTATTTAGTGTCTCTTAGATTCTTAATCTTATTTAGTCTCTTAGATTCTTTATCTTATTTAGTGTCTCTTAGATTCTTTATCTTATTTAGTGTCTCTTAGATTCTTTATCTTGAAGTGTTTCCATTATTAGTCCATGTATTATTATAATCATCTGTTCATTCTTTGTATTTAGATTTTTTTTAAATAAAGGGGGTTGTTGTTGTTTACCTCATGTTATTGATTATAAATGTTATAATATTGATTATGATGTAGATTGTTATGATGCTAGTAGTATATAGAACATGATGTTATTCTCTTAAGATCTGTGTGTTACAGAGAAAGTATAGTATTTAGTGCAGGTCTGATATACATTAGATTGTGTGGATATGTTCCAGATGAAGACCTGTTGTTCTCTAAACTGTCATGAATCACTCAATGCTTTTAATAAACTCACAGGCTGTCAGTCTTGTGTGATTCCCCTCCAGTTTT
This sequence comes from Salmo trutta, assembly GCF_901001165.1. Classification (NCBI taxonomy): domain Eukaryota; kingdom Metazoa; phylum Chordata; class Actinopteri; order Salmoniformes; family Salmonidae; genus Salmo; species Salmo trutta. The sequence continues at coordinate 2,321,050 of NW_021823154.1, forward strand.
TTATTTCACGGTGGTCAAGGGGTTATTGATCATTAGTGATACCATCAGTGACACCAGACATCAGCTCAGCGCAGAGGTCCAGCTCAGCACCATGACCCTTAGTGACCTCTCCCCCAGACAGACAGACAGACAGACAGACAGACAGACAGACAGAGGCAGAATTCTGCATTTTCATATCACAATAACAGCTTTCTAATGCAACTGGAGGTGTTCTGAATATCACTACACAGGACAACTCCCATTGTTAGAGACATAGACATGAGCATCTTGTCACTATATGCAGATGACAACACGCATGACTAAAGACAGTACAGTATGGGGAACAATCTAAATAGGATGACTAAAGACAGTGCAGTATGGATGGGGAACAATCTAAATAGGATGACTAAAGACAGTACAGGATGGATGGGGAACGATCTAAATAGGATGACTAAAGACAGTACAGGATGGATGGGGAACGATCTAAATAGGATGACTAAAGACAGTACAGGATGGGGAACTATCTAAATAGGATGACTAAAGACAGTACAGTATGGATGGGGAACGATCTAAACAGGATGACTAAAGACAGTACAGGATGGGGAACAATCTAAATAGGATGACTAAAGACAGTGCAGTATGGATGGGGAACAATCTAAATAGGATGACTAAAGACAGTACAGGACGGGGAACGATCTAAATAGGATGACTAAAGACAGTACAGGATGGGGAACGATCTAAACAGGATGACTAAAGACAGTACAGGATGGGGAACGATCTAAATAGGATGACTAAAGACAGTACAGGACGGGGAACGATCATCTAGGATGACTAAAGACAGTACACAATGGGGAACTATCTAAACAGGATGACTAAAGACAGTACAGGATGGGGAACTATCTAAACAGGATGACTAAAGACAGTACAGGACAGGGAACGATCTAAATAGGATGTCTAAAGACAGTACAGGACAGGGAACGATCTAAATAGGATGACTAAAGACAGTGCATTATGGGGAACAATCTAAATAGGATGACTAAAGCCAGTGCAGTATGGATGGGGAACTATCTAAATAGGATGACTAAAGACAGTACAGGATGGATGGGGAACTATCTAAACAGGATGACTAAAGACAGTACAGGATGGGGAACTATCTAAATAGGATGACTAAAGACAGTACAGGATGGATGGGGAACTATCTAAACAGGATGACTAAAGACAGTACAGGATGGGGAACTATCTAAATAGGATGACTAAAGACAGTACAGGATGGATGGGGAACGATCTAAATAGGATGACTAAAGACAGTACAGGATGGATGGGGAACTATCTAAACAGGATGACTAAAGACAGTACAGGATGGGGAACTATCTAAATAGGATGACTAAAGACAGTACAGGATGGATGGGGAACGATCTAAATAGGATGACTAAAGACAGTACAGTATGGATGGGGAACTATCTAAACAGGATGACTAAAGACAGTACAGGATGGATGGGGAACGATCTAAACAGGATGACTAAAGACAGTACAGTACAGGACGGGGAACGATCTAAACAGGATGACTAAAGACAGTACAGGATGGATGGGGAACGATCTAAACAGGATGACTAAAGACAGTACAGGACAGGGAACGATCTAAACAGGATGACTAAAGACAGTACAGGATGGGGAACTATCTAAACAGGATGACTAAAGACAGTACAGGATGGGGAACTATCTAAACAGGATGACTAAAGACAGTACAGGATGGGGAACTATCTAAACAGGATGACCAAAGACAGTACAGGATGGGGAACTATCTAAACAGGATGACTAAAGACAGTACAGGATGGGGAACACAAACACAACTGAAATATTTGATCATTTAATAGTAATTTCCTATTTATCTATTGATCACTTCCAAATGTAGACCTGACAGAGACAATGGAAGATTTGAAATGTTTTGGTAATTGAATGTTCACTATTTCTGTTATTCTATTAAAATATTTTTCCAAACGCCCGGCAAAGGAAAGGCACCCTGTGTGAAAAATTCTATGAGAAACAGTGACATACACTCTAAATGACCTAAGTTGATCAATTCCAAATTGGTCTTTCAGTCAGGCCAACCCAAGCTGTACTGTTCATATTGGTCTTTCACAGTCAGACCAACCCAAGCTGCACTGTTCATATTGGTCTTTCACAGTCAGACCAACCCAAGCTGTACTGTTCATATTGGTCTTTCACAGTCAGGCCAACCCAAGCTGTACTGTTCAGTAGGATAATAGTAGACCAACCCAAGCTGTACTGTTCAGTAGGATAATAGTAGACCAACCCAAGCTGTACTGTTCAGTAGGATAATAGTAGACCAACCCAAGCTGTACTGTTCAGTAGGATAATAGTAGACCAACCCAAGCTGTACTGTTCAGTAGGATAATAGTAGACCAACCTAACCTGTACTGTTCAATAGGATAATAGTACGCCTACAATTGAAACAGAGAAACTGAATTTTTTTTCAGGTTTTCGTTCTCTATGTCAGACTTTTTTAAACAGAAAAACAATACAATTGTATGTTCTAAATCCATAACAATGCTTAAACCACATCTGGAGACCACGATTGAGGTTTGGGAAAAATCAGAAATTTAGATTTTTGAGAGTAGTTCCCCTTTAATCAAGTGTGCAGGCACCTGTAGTTCAGGAACCTAGCACTATTGCTTGGTTAGCAGTGTTTCTGAAGTATAGGCACCTAGCACTATTGTTTGGTTAGCAGTGTTTCTGAAGTATAGGCACCTAGCACTATTGTTGTATTAGCAGTGTTTCTGTATTACAGGCACCTAGCACTATTGTTGGATTAGCAGTGTTTCTGTATTACAGGCACCTAGCACTATTGTTGGATTAGCAGTGTTTCTGTAGTACAGACACCTAGCACTATTGTTGGATTAGCAGTGTTTATATAGTACAGGCACCTACACTATTGTTGGATTAGCAGTGTTTCTGTAGTACAGGCACCTAGCACTATTGCTTGGATTAGCAGTGTTTATATAGTACAGGCACCTAGCACTATTGCTTGGATTAGCAGTGTTTATATAGTACAGGCACCTAGCACTATTGGTTGGATTAGCAGTGTTTCTAAAGACAATCACCTGGTGTAACCAACTTCACACAGCCCCCCAGCTGAAAGGCACACAGACACCCACAATTCAGGTTGACTCGGTTTTTATCTGCAGTAAAATATTTCAAATAGTGATGACAGGCATTGACAGGACGGTCACAGCCACACGTTCAATGCTCTCAGAATCTCTCTCTCAGACTGAATCTACAAAGTGATTGTATAATATACATGTGTTGTGTTTAGAAAAATAACCTAAATACAGAAAAGCACACCTGCAGTAAAAGATATCAAAAAGTGATGACAGGCACTGACAGGACGGTCACAGCCACACGTTCACTGGTTAGGTAGGACACAAGATATCATTTAGATAGGAGCGACAGTAGTGATACATGTTTAGGTAGACACAAGATGATAGGGCGTGGCGCGAATTACAAATTCCAAAAATCCAAAAACTTCAATTTTTCAAACATCTGACTATTTTACACCATTTTAAAGACAAGACTCTCCTTTATCTAACCACATTGTCCGATTTCAAAAAGGCTTTACAACGAAAGCAAAACATTAGATTATGTCAGCAGAGTACCCAGCCAGAAATAATCAGACACCCATTTTTCAAGCTAGCATATAATGTCACAAAAACCCAAACCACAGCTAAATGCAGCACTAACCTTTGATGATCTTCATCAGATGACACTCCTAGGACATTATGTTATACAATACATGCATGTTTTGTTCAATCAAGTTCATATTTATATCAAAAACCAGCTTTTTAAATTAGCAAGTGACTAGCATGTGACTAGCATTCCCACCGAACACTTCCGGTGAATTTACTAAATTACTCACAATAAACGTTCACAAAAAACATAACAATTATTTTAAGAATTATAGATACAGAACTCCTTTATGCACTCGCTATGTCCGATTTTAAAATAGCTTTTCAGTGAAAGCACATTTTGCAATATTCACACACTGCTGACTAATGTTCCCCTGGATGCCAAGTACTTTACAGTGATTGACTTATGTGGAGCATTTTTTTGTGTGCCCCTGGCGGAAGAATGTAGACACATGTTTGCGTTTACATACAGAGGAAGGCAATTTTCTTACAACCGTCTCCCCCAGGGGTTTAGGTACTCCCCCCATGTATGCAATCAGATATTGAGGGCTGATTTGGAAGAATGAGTGTTTCATGGCACACTGATTCAATATGTTGACGATCTGTTGATCTGTGTGTCTATGTTGGAACAGTGCCATTCTGACTCCTTGAAAGTACTGCAACGATTGACAGAAGGAGGACACAAAGTCTCTAAAACAAAGCTTCAGTACTGCCAACCCCAGGTTGAGTACCTAGGAAGAACTATAGCTCATGGAACTAAGGCAATAGGACCAGGACAGCTGGAAGGCATTAGCAAAGCACTGTTGCCACAAATAGTAGCTCAAATGATGACCTTTTTAGGGATGACTGGATTTAGCTCAGATTGGATAGAGAAATATGTAGTTAAAAAAGCTCTTTTGCGAGAGATAATGAAAGAAGCAGGACAACTCAATCTCAGGGTGCAACTAGACTGGAACACTGATGCTCTGATTGCATTTGAGACACTAAAAAGGAAATTCAAACAGCACCAGCCTTAGCAGCCCCAGATTACACAAAACCATTTTTGTTATACATAGCAAATAGGTGTGATAGTTATGCAGCAGCTGTACTTATGCAGGAAACATGCAGTGGTAGAAAGAAACAGCCAATTGCGTATTACAGTACTAGATTGGATCCAGTAGTTCAAGGTTATCCACCGTGTTACCAAGGGTTGGCGGCATTACATTATGCTTATGATAAAGCATCAACCAACCATAACTATGGGATATCCTGTGACAATAAGCATGCATCATAAAATAGTGGAGCTGATAGAACAGGTTAAATGTGTACTTACTTGCTAGAACTTTGGATTACATGACTCTGCTGACTACCCAGATGTCTCCATTAAAAGACGTAATACTGTCAACCCAGCTGAAAGAGTTCCGTTGAAATTTGAAGGGAAAGCTCATGATTGTGTTGCAGAATCTCTAAAGTTTACCAAATTGCGTCCAGATCTTGAATCTATACCATTGATAGACAGAGAGGGAAGTGATGTGGAGAACTACTTTGTAGATGGTTCCTGTTATAAAGATTATACAGGTAATCATGCAGGGTATGCAGTAGTGAGACAACAAGGAAAGGATTTCATTGAGGAAAAATTTGAGTATTGTCCTCAACCATGTTCAGCCCAATTGGCAGAACTTAACCTGTTATGGATAGGGGGCAGTATTTTCACGGCTGGATAAAAAACATACCTGATTTAATCTGATTATTACTCCTGCCCAGAAACTAGAATATGCATACAATTATTAGCTTTGGATAGAAAACACTCCAAAGTTTCTTAACCTGTTTGAATGGTGTCTGTGAGTATAACAGAACTCATTTGGCAGGCCAAAACATGAGAAGATTCTGTTCAGGAAGTACCCTGTCTGACCATTTCTTTCCCTTCTTGATTCTCTCTATCCATTACAAAGGATCTCTGCTGTTACGTGACACTTCCTACGGCTTCCATGGGCCCTCAGAGCCCAAGAAAAAGCTGAATGATGTAATTCAAAGCCCTGGCTGAAACACACGAGCGCTTTTGCTAAGTGGTCTATCAGAGGACAAAGGGCTTCATGCTCGTGCCTGAGTCGACCACGTGGTTTATTTTCTTTCGGCTGTTTACCTAATTGCAGATTCCCGGTCGGAATATTATCGCTTTTTTACGAGAAAAAATGGCATAAAAATGGACTTTAACCTGTCTGGGGTATGTGGGACGATTTCGTCCCACCTACGTAACAGCTACTGATATTCCAGTGGCGCGATTTTTGAATCGTTAGAAATACTATTACTTCAATTTCTCAAACATATGACTATTTTACAGCTATTTAAAGACAAGAATCTCGTTAATCTAACCCCACTGTCCGATTTCAAAAAGGCTTTACAACGAAAGCAAAACATTAGATTATGTCAGCAGAGTGCCCAGCCAGAAAAAATCAGACAGCCATTTTTCAAGCTAGCATATCATGTCACATAAACCCAAACCACAGCTAAATGCAGCACTAACCTTTGATGATCTTCATCAGATGACACACCTAGGACATTGTGTTATACAATACATGCATGTCTGTTCAATCAAGTTCATATTTATATCAAAAAACAGCTTTTTGCATTAGCATGTGACGTTCAGAAAACGCATAACCCCCGGCAAACTTCCGTTGAATTTACTAACATTTTGCTAAATTACTCACGATAAACGTTCACAAAAAGCATAACAATTATTTTAAGAATTATAGATACATTACTCCTCTATGCACTCGATATGTCCGATTTTAAAATAGCTTTTCGGATGAAGCACATTTTGCAATAATCTAAGTACATAGCCCGGCATTACAGGGCTAGCTATTTAGATACCCACCCAGTTCAGCCTCCACCAAAATCACATTTCCTATAAGAAAAATGTTCTTACCTTGCTTGTTCTTCATCAGAATACACTGCCAGGACTTCTACTTCAATAACAAATGTTGGTTTGGTCCCAAATAATCCATCGTTATGTTCCAACAGCGACGTTTTGTTCGTGAGTTCTAGAATGCTTTTTCACGGTCCCGCGCATGGCGCGTTGGCTTGTCAAAAATGTCTAAATATTCCATTACCGTACTTCGAAGCATGTCAACCGCTGTTTAAAACCAATTTTTATGCCATTTATGTCGTAGAGAAGTGATAATATTCCGACCGGGAGTATGCATTGAGCCTAAACAGCCGAATAAAATTTCTCCTCAGAAGCGACTCATGCACGCGCATCATTGAAAGGTCCTCTCAGCATCCACTTACAAAAGGCGATAATATGTTTCAACCTGAGGCTGCCTCGTAAACCTTCAGGGTTTTCGCGGGCTCTGAGAGCCTATTGGAGCCCTGGGAATTGTCACGTTACAGCTAAGATCCTTACTTTTCAATAAAAAGAGGTAAGACGCACGACTCCTTGTCAGACAGGGTACTTCCTGCTTGAAGCCTTGTCAGGTTTTTGCCTGCCATAGGAGTTCTGTTATACTCACAGACACCATTGAAACAGTTTTAGAAAATTCAGAGTGTTTTCTATCCAAACCTGAACAATAATATGCATATTCTAGCTTCTGAGTTGGTGTAGGAGGCAGTTAAAAATGGGAACATATTTTTTCCAAAATTCTCAATACTGCCCCCTATACCAAACAGGTTAAACAGCGGTTGACATGCTTCGAAGTACGGTAATGAAATATTTAGAAATCTTTTGTCACGAAATGTGCCATGCGCACGACCCTTATTTACCATTCGGATAGTGTCTAGAACGCACGAACAAAACGTCGCTGATGGAACATAACTATGGATTATTTTGGACCAAACCAACATTTGTTATTGAAGTAGAAGTCCTGGGAGTGCATTCTGATGAAGAACAGGAAAGGTAATAACATTTTTGTTATAGTAAATCTGATTTTGGTGAGTGCTAAACTTGGTGGGTGTCTAAATAGCTAGCCCTGTGATGCCGGGCTATCTACTGAGAATATTGTAAAATGTGCTTTCACCGAAAAGCTATTTTAAAATCGGACATATCGAGTGCATAGAGGAGTTCTGTATCTATAATTCTTAAAATAATTGTTATGTATTTTGTCAACGTTTATCAAGAGTAATTTAGTAAATTCACCGGAAGTTTTTGGTGGGTATGCTAGTTCTGAACATCACATGTTAATGTAAAAAGCTGGTTTTTGATATAAATATGAACTTGATTGAACAAAACATGCATGTATTGTATAACATAATGTCCTAGGAGTGTCATCTGATGAAGATCATCAAAGGTTAGTGCTGCATTTAGCTGTGGTTTGGGTTTTTGTGACATCTGCTTGCTTTGAAAATGGCTGTGTGATTATTTCTGGCTGGGTACTCTCTTGACAAAATCTAATGTTTTGCTTTCGCAGTAAAGCCTTTTTGAAATCGGACAATGTGGTTGGATTAACGAGAGTCTTATCTTTCAAATCGTGTAAAATAGTCATATGTTTGAGAAATTGAAATTATAGCATTTTTAAGGTTATTTGTATTTCGCGCCACCTCTACCATTGGATATTGGTGAGGCGTTCCGCTAGCGGAATGTCTGTCCTCAACAGGTTTTAAGTTGATAACTACATGATAGGTCTTCAGCTGTAAGACACTAGTATTGGGCAGTCTACAGGGATGACCTATGGACTTCTGGGAAGAAAACGAGTGAGTACTGTAGCTGTAGTGTCAAAGGCCTCAAAGTAAATGTTCAACTTTACTAAGGCCGGTATTTTGCTTGGACCCTGAAGTGATCCTAGCATAAATCCTAATTGGATGTTCCGTTTTACATGTGCGTTTATGCTTACACAATCGTGCTCATGTCAAGGGAAGAAAACCAGGTGTCCTGGTGGACTACAACTTGTTCAGAATGAGTCTGACGTAATCAGGTAATTATCAGGTAAATGCCTGGAGGTCAGTCACAATTAGTGTTGAGGGAGTCTGTAGTGGTTTACTACAAGTCACAGTTTTCCACTATTCTAGTGGCGGTAGGTATGAAGAAGTCTATTTCATAGCTATGTTATCCACGGAGGAGCTATCCTCACAACGGAAGTACTCTTTAAGTGGCATGTAGACTCACCTCTGCCTTTAAACTTCCCCATCTCATTCTGTACTTCTGTGTTGTGAAAACATTCATACGGTTGTGTATAATCTATTCGATACCCATATGGGGCCTCTAATCTTTTGTGCTTCCACCCGTACATCCAATTCCTGACACTATTTTCCTCAGCCGGTTTGGTTGTAATATCTTTGATAATGTGGATTAGCCAAATATGACAAACATTCAGCTGGTCAATAAGGCCTTTCTGATCTACTCAAATAACCAACGTTTTTATTAACACAGAGAGAGCCTGGTAACATTAAAAGGGTGAGGAACATAACTATATTTTCAGTAATCCAACCAGCTGAAAATATGCGCTGGTACTTAAGGAATATGATGTCAGATCAGTTGTCGTCAGAGACATTATTACTGATGATAGGATGACATAAACTGTATCTTGGAAAGTCTACACATTCTAGTTATCAGATTCACATGGAATTGTTGTGCAATTTAAATGTTTAAATATGAAACTATTTGTGAAAAGATTAAATGTAATTTTAGCTTCTAAATGAGAGAATGGTTTACATAAAGTAAAAACTCTGCTCACTCAGTGGCCCCGCCCAAGTGAACAGACATTGGTTGCAAACTATGAAACACGCCCTTCTCTCCCACCACTACATAAGCCCCTTTACGAAAATATTAACTGTTGTTCCCGAGGACGTGAGGACTTCTGTCCATGCGTTAAAAAGGTCTAATATCAACTACAGAACTAAGCCAACCTCAGGGTGAGCTCTGGTTGCGAACGGTTGAACAACCATACCCTAACGAAATTAGCATCGTTTTCCGAGGACGTGAGGACTGCTGTCCAGACGTTAAAAAGGGCGAATTTCAATGTGGAGGTGACGATTGATGGATGAATTTCGACTATACCAGCCAGAATATAGCATGAGCTAAAAGTATGGCAACTTGTTATGAACTTTGACCTCTTATTCACTAAAGAAGAGATTCCTCCTAGCTGTTGAGATAGCGGCAGCAGCAGCTGTAAACGTGGGCTAGGAAAAGACGGACAAAGTATCTGTCCTACCACACGACGATGGTACTACAACATGTCCACTTTACCACCAGACATTCTTCAGAGGACAAGAGATCTATTCTGGGCAACCCAGCCTTCCATTGACGACCAATCTATCGAAGCGCAGCTCAGAGTAAATATTTCTAGCATTTTCCTTTTTCAGATGGGCGGTTATTTAGAATGCATAAGATTCTGTATTTAAGATAGCATAGCTTCACAAGGTCTGATCAGAGACCCAATCCTTTTGTTCCTTAGTCTTCCCGCGCTTTCATTCAAACTCAACCCCCTTTCTTTGTGTAACTAGCCGTCATATCGGTTCCGTCCACCAGGGATGTTTTCTTGTATGATATAATTAGTAATCAATGTATGATCCATCCTGTGTATATGTAATTCTGTGTGATTATTTATGTCACGTCCTGACCATGGTAAGCTGTTATTTTCTATGGTAGAGTAGGTCAGGGCGTGACAGGGGGGTTTTCTAGTTTCGTTTTTTCTATGTTGTTCTAGTTTTGTATTTCTATGTTGGGTTGTTCTAGTTTTTGTATTTCTATGTTGGGCTTTGTTTGAGATGATCTCCAATTAGAGGCAGCTGGTCATCGTTGTCTCTAATTGGAGGTCATATTTAAGTTGGTGTTTGTCCCACCTGGGTTTGCGGGAGATTAATTTTGAGTAGTGTATGTTTCACCTCTGCGTCACGGTTTGTTGTTTTTGTCATTCAGTTTATTTATGTATTGCATAGCTTCACAGTATAAATAATACGTGGAACGACACACGCTGCACTTTGGTCCGCTCATTCGTACGACAACCGTGACAATTTAGGTATTTAGTAAATAAATAATTAAACCAAATTTGGTATTGCTGATTCAACTTGTTAGCCAGGGTTCGTGAAGACAACCAAGATTTATACGATGTTCAGATGAGACTGAATAAGGTGACGATTAATAATTGACCGCTATTGATATAAAAGATTACCAGGTCTTTAAGTGTTCATTCGGAAGATAACAGCTCTATAAACACTCTTTCGTGGTGCCCCGACTTTCTAGTTTATTACATTTACATGATTAGTTTAATCAGGTAATATTAATTACAGTAGAAATGATTTTATAGAATAGCATGTCATATCACTGTATCCGGCATAGCAAAGACACGACACAAGTGTCTACGGTCCTTAATCCTTTAACAGGTTTTTCCATTTGTGACATCACTGTTGTCAGAGAGGTGTCTGCGAGGGAGGATCTTGTTTAGGTGTCTTATTTAGAATGACGTTATGAGGGTTTATTAAGATTACTTTATTATTCTCCCTGCTTTTATATTTCTCCTCGTTTATTATTATTTGTATTGTTTTATTATTTTCATATATTTTCTACATAACTGAGATAACCTCATGCAAGGCTAAGTAATACATGCACATGCTTCCACACTCTATACTTAAAGGATAATTGGCGTGAGAATGGATGTTTTACTCCTTTCTTGGTAATTACGATTGGAGATGTTTGGTCCTGAGTCGCCAGTGTGTATGAGAAAGTGGGGCTCAGATTGTTAAGATGGACGAGAGGTTGATTACCTCCATAGAGTTTCAGAAGGTGCTCCCCTTCTCATCTATACTGGAAAATGTAATTGTGTGGAACTCTGTGAGTTCCAAAGGGGGGTTATGTAGGTGAAAATTCATGGTTGATTTTCCAGTATCTAGACTGTTCTCCCATAAGTATTGAGGCAGAAAACATGGGGTTAATTAATAGACATGTGTAAACAGAATAAAGGCTGAGCTCAGGAGAATGTACAGACTGGGTCAACATGGAGTTAATCACAAGACATGCAAAAGTAGAACGTAAGCAGAAAATGTATGCCTGTGCTATTATAGGCCTGAGGGAAGTAATTACCTGGTCCTGTGACTAGCATTGAGACATACAATTGCATTATGTATGTATGCCTGTGCTGTTGTAGGCCTGAGGGAAGTCATTTCCTGGTCCTGTGACTAGCTTTAAGGCATGTGATTGTATTGTATATGTATGTCTGTGCCATTACAGGCTTGGGGAGAGCCATTGTGTTGTCCCATGAGTATCATGGGACAGACACCTACATTTGTGTATGGATACGCCACCAATAGAATCGGTAAACAAGCAAGAATTGAGACAGAGAGATAATGGTGGCAAGAGGCCAAGGGGTGTTAATCATATACATAGAGGAGAGTGACCATGTGTGTTATCTGAAAGTGGAAACCTATAAAGCATGAGGTCTGTGGCAAGAGAATTCAGTTGTTCCATGGAATTGCTCAGCTCTGTTACCTTGTAATAAAGTCTAATTGAATTCACAAGTTCCGGTATTGGTGAAGTATTTGATTCAATATTTTCCAGGAGGAGGAGGAGCTCCAGTGGGGGTCGGTGATCGGGTGCTGCTGGCGAATAAGGGTGAACGTGGAAATTGGAAGCTGGCTGATTGTTGGGAGAACAACCTCTATATTGTTACGGAGAAGAATAGCGACATCCACATCTTCAAGATACAGAACATGTCAACTGGCCAGGAGAAAACAGTCCACCGTAAGCTGATAACGCCTGTAAACTTCTTGCCTCCCTCTGACACTGCCTTGGAGACACCTAATACGGGAGGATCACAGTGATGAGATGGAGGACTCATCCATGAACGATATACCTGAAATGGAGTGAGAGGACCAGTGCTGGCGAGGGACCCTCAGAACTTACTATATTCTGAGGGTGCCACTGGTGGCACAAGTGTGTCAGAGCTAACATTTGGAGAATAAATGTCAGAACACTCTGAAGAAGAAAGACGTTCTGAAGATACCGCTGGCAGCACAAGATCCAGAAACAGTCCCAGAACCTTTGACCTTGACTATCCACCTTTCCCCTCATCAATCTAAACACAATACCCCATAATGACATAGCAAAAACAGGTTTTTAATGTTTGCAAAAAAAAACGTAAATATCACATTTACATAAATATTCAGACCCTTTACTCAGTACTTTGTTGAAGCAGTCCAGTAATTCCTTGTCATTAACCCCTAGAGATTTGCTGCTCTGCGTTACCACTGAGCTAGTCTATAGCTAGGGACTGTGCCTCAGACTCAACAGTAAGGGCCTTACAGTAAAGTGAGCTGTCCTCAGACTCAACAGTAAGGGCCTTACAGTAAAGTGGGCTGTCCTCAGACTCAACAGTAAGGGCCTTACAGTAAAGTGGGCTATCCTCAGACTCAACAGTAAGGGCCTTACAGTAAAGTGAGCTGTCCTCAGACTCAACAGTAAGGGTCTTACAGTAAAGTGGGCTATCCTCAGACTCAACAGTAAGGGCCTTACAGTAAAGTGGGCTATCCTCAGACTCAACAGTAAGGGTCTTACAGTAAAGTGGGCTGTCCTCAGACTCAACAGTAAGGGTCTTACAGTAAAGTGGGCCATCCTCAGAGCCTAATGCCTATGCTGCCTCGCCCTCACTCTATAAACCCTGCACCTCTTCAGGATGATCCAGGACCGAGTTTCTGCTGTAGAGCACTATGACGGGGTGCCCCCTGTAAACTGGGTTGGTTTAGCCCAGAATCACCCCTCTTACGACTCCTACCAATGCACTCAGTACCTATAGTTTAGTCTCAGGTTACTTTATACCAGCCACTCAGGTCTCCTCTAGACTAATTTACCAGATGCTAAAAATCCTCAATTAATCAAATATTTTTCAGAAACCGAAAGTAAAACGACATGCACTTGAATGACTCTTTGATGACACAGTTTTCAGAACAATAAGGAAAGTTTATTCAAAATCCCAGAAAGGAGGCATAAAAAAATCCCAGATCAATCAGTCAATCACAAATCAATATCACCAATCAATGATAAGCAACATCAACAGTAAATTAAATTGATAGACACCTTCAACGCCCTTAATAACTATACCCTTATTGCCAATACAATATGTTTAGGTATTTTACAACTTTATGAGAAGCACAGTAATTAATACATAGAAAAACAGGTTTTTACCTTCTACAACTTTACATACTGTTTTTTATCTCCCCCCTCAGGATGATCAGTCCCTCAGTTGGCGTCTAAAAACTCTACCAGCTACTTTAACACACTTCTATCAATGAGGTAACCTTAAGGATCCCTCCTAGAATTTTACTTTAACTGAGAATAATACAAATCTAAATATGAGTTTCATATAAATCTAAATATGAGTTTAATATAAATCTAAATATGAATTTAATATAAATCTAAATATGAATTTAATATAAATCTAAATATGAGTTTAATATAAATCTAAATATGAGTTTAATATAAATCTAAATATGAATTTAATATAAATCTAAATATGAGTTTAATATAAATCTAAATATGAGTTTAATATAAATAAAAATATATTTCAAGCTAAAAAGCTACAGCAGAAATCTTCTTCCATCAGTCCACAGGTTGTTGAAGCTAATAGAGAGTCGTACCCTTCTCCAGAATCATGGCTCCTTTATACCCACCATCTTCCTTTCTGTTAACTCATTGTGGCTAACACCTGCTACAATGATGCATTCAGTGGTTAGCACCTAATGTGGCCATCACTCAAAAGGTGCTCTTTCAGCACCCACTAACCCCCATCTTTCCTCACATAGGCAGGACGTCTTGACAGGATGCCTCCTCCTGGCTGCTCTGACCAGGGGATTCCCAAAGCAAGATAGCACCCTCAGTACACTCCATTATCATCAACTTTTAAAACATTTATTTCTAAACATTATTATATTCATAAATTCCCAATTCATGTCTTCTCCTTATTATTTTCAATGTCAATTCTCTCAGAATGTTCATTTTTCTTTGTGTTCTACGTGTGGGTGAGACTGAAACTTCTGTGTGTGTGTGTGTGTGTGTGTGTGTGTGTGTGTGTGTGTGTGTGTGTGTGTGTGTGTGTGTGTGTTAGACTAGTACTCTGTCCATGTTCAACATCCATCTTCTCTTCCTCTGTCTGGATCTATTCTTTACTATCAATTGCATCTTAGCCGCTCTGTCACTGCTCATCCATATATTATATATTTATATATTCTCATCCCATTCCTTTACTAGATTGTGTGTATTAGGTTTTGTTGTGGAATTTGTTAGATATTAGGTTTTGTTGTGGAATTGTTAGATATTACCTGTTAGATACTGCTGCCCTGGCGGATCTAGAAGCATAAGCATTTCGCTACACTCGCAATAACATCTGCTAACCATGTGTATGTGACCAATACAATTTTATTTTGATTTGGACTAAGATCTAACAGCCATCTCTTCCTCTTCCTGGACTAAGACCTGATGTTTAATCAGATCTCAAACCTCTTGTCTGTGAGGAAAGCAGTTCTGTTCATGATTCTGTTGTTGAAGAGCCTGTAGAGAAAAAAAGCATTATTATTATTATTTTAATGTTGTTATTATTATCCTCCAACAGTTGTCCTCAGCAACAGACACACCCATATGATCTCACACACACACATGCTCTGCTCACTGTCAAACACACCCTTACCGTACGGTGTGTATTGAAGTGTTGGTAGAGACCAGTTGGAGTATTCTGTCAGTCAGAGCATCAGTGATGTCATTCTGGCTCAGGCTACAACAGAGAGAGAGGGAGAAAGAGGGAGAGAGAGAAAGACAGAGAGAGAGAGGGACAGAGCGAGAGAGAGACACAGAGAGAGAGAGGGACAGAGGGAGAGAGAGACACAGAGAGAGAGAGGGAGAGACAGGGAGAGAGAGAGAGAGAGAGAGAGATAGGGAGAGAGAGAGAGAAAGACAGTGAGAGAGGGAGAGAGGGACAGAGCGAGAGAGAGACACAGAGGGAGAGAGATCGGACATTTATCATGCAGTGACATACACACAGTCTTGTACAAATAACCTTGTGGGGACATACAATTCAGACCCTAACCCATACCTTAATTAAAAACCTAACCCTAGATCCTAATCCTAAAACTAATCCTAACCCTAACACTAATTCTAACCTTAATCCTAAACCCCCTAGAAACAGCATTTGACCTCGTGGACCAACTAAATGTCCCCAGTTGGTCAAACTTTTGTTAGTTTACTATTCTATTCTGGTCCTCAAAAGTATAGTTAAACACTTCCACACACACACACACACACACTGAAAGCCACTCACTCCAGGACTTGTACTTTATGCAGGTGTGTGATCAGGGGCTGTAGGTGGTGGTCTGTGAGTTGACAGTGGCTGAGGTCCAGTTCTGACAGACCCTCTGAGTGTTCCAGAACCAGGGCCAGAGATCCACAGGCCTTCTGGTCCAGCCTGGTCTCACTGAGGTCCAGCTCCCCACCCAGGGCTCTGCACAGGGACTCTGCGTGCCTCAGCAGCCCCTCTTCAATCCCCTCACACACAAGGTCCAGCAGCTGAAGTAGCAGAGCTTTGCTGGGGCTGAGAGGACCAGAAGCAGAGACAACATTATGACACAGAGTAGGTCTAACTCCTACTGATAAACTAGTTGGTCAAATGTTTGTCTTTGTGTGTCTAACCTCAGCTTGACAATATGCAGGATGGGAAGCAGCTCCCTCAGTGCTCTGTCCTCCACCTCACAGTCTCTTAGGATGAGCTGGACCTGGTTCTGGACCAGCTGAGTGCTGTGTTGGTTCTGCTTCAGAACAGAGTTGATGTCCCTGCAGTGGTCAGTGGTCAGACACAGAGCCTTCTCCTGGTCCTGAGCTGACAGGTCCACAGAGGAGGAGCAGGAGAAGTCCAGCCTGTAGTGCAGAGACCTGAGCAGCCATACTGCTGTTGGTGGTGGTGGTGGTGCCCCCTGCTGGACCTGAGAGGCAGCACAGCACTGGAGGAAACTCAGCAGTAACCTCCTGTCAATGCTACAGAGAGAGACAGACAGACAGAGCCAGAGAGTGAGAGAGGATAGACAGAGACTTATTTACACACCATTACACATTAACTTCTTTGGGCTAGGGGGCACTATTTTCACGTCCGGATGAAAAGTGTGCCCAAAATAAACTGCCTGCTACTCAGGCCCAGAAGCTAGGATATGCATATAATTGGTAGATTTGGATAGAAAACACTCTGAAGTTTCTAAAACTGTTTGAATGGTGTCTGTGAGTATAACAGAACTGATTTGGCAGGCAAACCCCGAGGACAAACCATCCAGGGAAAAACAATTTTGAGGTTACTGTCTTTTCAATGTGTTTTCTATAGGGAACTAGATTAATGAGGGACATGTTTGCAGTTCATATGGCGTCCACTAGATGTCAACAGTCTTAAAACCTGTTGGGGCTAGGGGGCAGTATTTTCACGGCCGGATGAAAAACGTACCCAATTTCAACAGGTTACTACTCAGGCCCAGAAGCTAGGATATGCATATAATTGGTAGATTTGGATAGAAAACACTCTGAAGTTTCTAAAACTGTTTGAATGGTGTCTGTGAGTATAACAGAACTCATATGGCAGGCAAAAACCTGAGAAGATTCCAAGCAGGAAATGAAAATCTGGTGCCTGTAGTTTTTTCAAGTCATTGCCAATCGAACACACAGTGACTAAGGATTCATTTCGCACTTCCTAAGGCTTCCACTAGATGTCAAAAATATTTAGAAAGTTGTTTGAGGCTTTTGCGGTAAACACAGACCGAACGAGAAGGCTGGGAAGTAGGTGACTCAGAAAAGCACATCAGTTCATTGCGCGCATTCATGTGAGAAGGGACCTATGTTCCAAAACATTTTTCAAGACAAAGCAATGGTCCGGTTGGAATATTACTGAAGTTTCACGTTATACAGCCCTAAAGATTGATGCTATACAACATTTGACATGTTTGAACGAACGTAAATAGATATTTTTTTTTTCTTTTCACCGTGACATTTTCCTCGCGTGTCCTACATTTTGAGTAGCTTACTGAACGCGCTAACAACATGGAGTTATTTGGACATAAATTATGAACTTTATCGAACAAAACAACATTTATTGTGGACCTGGGATACCTAGAAGTGCCTTCTGATGAAGATTATTAAAACACTGATAAACACACTACAACTCTGTTAGTCAGGTCAACTCCCAGGCGTCCCCCTTCAATTCCACTCCTAGCTGAGGTTAAGGTTTGTACATTACACTGAGGTTAGGGTTAGAGGTTAAATCAGTCAGGAAGTGGAAAGCCCGATAGTTCTATCCATTCTAGCAGGGTCAAAGAGTGTCAACTAAACCTGAGTTGGGAGACTCTGTCCAGAAGAGGCAGGATGCTCTCTATCTCCCCCGGTGGTATGGAGGTCCACAGCAGGTTGACTTTGACTTGGCGGCTGTGCTGCAGGGTAAAACACAGAGCAGTACAGTCCACTCTGTCCAGCTCTCTGCTGTTCAGGTTGATCCAATGTTCTGAAGACCTCAACAAACTGGACACACAGTCACTGTCTCTACTGTCATAGATCTGTCTGATGGAGGACTTTACAAAGCTGGAACTGGACCTGAACAAACATGGAGAATGGATTGTTGTGGTTATGTCAAGGTTTTATAAAGGATAACTCACATAGCAACATCTGGCTGGACAGGACATTAATAATTAAAGTCTATAAATATTGAATAAAGATCTCCCACCTCTTGAATAAAACCCTAATGATATTACAGAGGATAACTCAGAACAACATGTCACTGGATAGAAAT
The DNA here is from genome assembly GCF_901001165.1 of Salmo trutta. Classification (NCBI taxonomy): domain Eukaryota; kingdom Metazoa; phylum Chordata; class Actinopteri; order Salmoniformes; family Salmonidae; genus Salmo; species Salmo trutta. The sequence continues at coordinate 2,339,441 of NW_021823154.1, forward strand.
AGTTATTTTATTATTTCTATAGTCTGAATAGAGAAAGAAGTTCTCCCACCTCTTGAGGGTAACCCTTCCCAGAAAGGGGAGAAGATCTGAGATGTTCTTCTCTAGAAGCCTGTTCTTCCTGAGGTCCACAGTGATGTTGTGGGTTGAATGCTGCAGCAGAGAGAGAAGCACTTCCCAGTCCAGCCTGCAGGAGGTCAGGTCTCCACCAACCTTCTCCAGGAACCACTGAGTCAAGTCCTTGTCCTGAGCTTCATACACAACTACAGTCAGCTGCTGCAGAGTGTCTGAGTTCAGTCTAGGAGGTAGGAACATACAGGCAGTCAGAAATATGAAGAAAAACACATGAATGAAGTTACTATTTCTACTTTAAAAAACATCAGCTTCAGACTGACCTGAGAGAGAGAGGTCCCTGGTGACACAGCAGTGTGATGAGAGAGTGACCCTGGATCCAGAAGTCAGTCAGGTCCAGACACTGAACCCTCCAGAGTCTCAGCAGGGACGCCACACTACTCAGAGCCCTGGATAACACTCTCTCTGGTGGCTGGCTGCTCTTTAGGACCAGGGAGAGATCTGGGACAGTCAGTGGAGTAGTACCTCTCTCTGTCCTCCTAACCAGTCTGGACAGTTTCACTGCCATACCCACATTCAGCCTGGAATGAAAAGGCAAAACTCAAGTCACTTTAAAACAGACAAACCAGACATTTAGGAGAAAGTGACGTCCAAAAGTTTTGGGACATTGACACATTTGTTGTTGTTTTGGCTCTGTACTCCAGCACTTTGAAATGATTAAATGACTATGACGTTAAAGTGAAACGTGAATAACGATGAGTGAGAAAGTTAGAGGCACAAATATCATTCCCACAAGACATGCTAACCTCTCACCATTACAATAACAGGGAGGGGTTAGCATTTTATATCATACCTCCAAGACATGCTAACCTCTCAACATTACAATAACAGGGAGGGGTTAGCATTTTATATCATACCACCAAGACATGCTAACCTCTCACCATTACAATAACAGGATTCAGGATTCATGACATTTGGTTTATAGATTAGGTATTCCGAGTATAAACGTTAAGGTTTCATGTTACAACATTTCTCAAAGATAAAATCCACAAGATTTCTAAAAGACAACTGCCTAGCATCACATAACTGCCAAAAATCCATAATATATGTGTGACATTTAGTAATGCAACATTTGTTATGTCAGGATATCGGCAGATAAATGTTACCAGATTCACCAACACTAGACGTTTTATATGTCAAATGTTTCTACAAGATAATAACCACTAGCATCACATAATCACTAACCACCACACATGTTCAGACTCACCTCAGCTGTGAGATGTAGGGCAGACACTGAAAGAAACTCCTCACTTCAATCTCTTCATCTGACCAGCCCTTCAGCTCTACTGGTTTCTTCTCTGGTTGGAGTTTCAACACTTCAAGGAGGAGGGAGGCCTTTCTCTTTCTGAGGTCTATGGACCAGACTGCAGGACTGGCTGACTGGTAAACTGGCTGTAATGCTGGATGGACACTCCTGCCTTTTTGAGTCTCATAGTCCTTCACATGTGAGTACAGATCCAGAAGGAAATCACTCTGTTCAGAATTGTCTCCATTGGCAAAAGGAAAGGTTCTGTAAGTCCACACTGATGATACCAGCTTCAGTGTCTTCTCTCCTGTCTGCTCCTCCCTCTCTGCTGCTTGAGACAGGAGATTCACCAGGAACTTGATCTGCTTTGAGGGATCAGACCTCCGTGGATAGAATCTGCAACAAGGACAGTAACAGTTGATTCAGACATGGATGAACACATGAAACCGGTCATAGCTAAAGATATATGAAGTAGTTATACTTTTACACAATGTGATTTGGTTGTACTTAAAGCATATCATTTTAGAGACATTCACATTATCTATGTGTGACATTTAGTAATGGAACATTAGTTATGTCAGGAAATGGGCTGATAAATGTTACCAGATTAACCAACACTTGAAGCTTAATATGTCAAATGTTTCTACAAGACAATCAGTAGCATCACATAATCACTAACCAAAAAAATGTATGATTAGCATTTTATATCATACCTCCAAGACATGCTAACCTCTCACCATTACAATAACAGGGAGGGGTTAGCATTATATATCATACCACCAAGACATGCTAACCTCTCACCACTAGATTTAATTTTGGATTGGAGATGCTTACTGTGAGTCTGGAAGGAGAGTTTACAGTCTAACCAGACACCTAGGTATTTATAATTGTCCACATATTCTAAGTCAGAACCGTCCAGAGTAGTGATGCTGGACGGGCGGGCAGGTGCGGGCAGCGATCGGTTGAAGAGCATGCATTTAGTTTTACTTGCAATTACGAGCAGTTGGAGGCCACGGAATGAGAGTTGTATGGCATCGAAGCTCGTCTGGAGGTTTGTTAACACAGTGTCCAGCGAAGGGCCAGAAGTATACAGAATGGTGTCATCTGCGTAGAGGTGGATCAGAGAATCACCAGCAGCAACAGCGACATCATTGATGTATACAGAGAAAAGAGTCGGCCCGAGAATATAACCCTGTGGCACCCCCATAGAGAATGCCAGAGGCTCGGACAACAGGCCCTCCGATTTGACACACTGAACTCTGTCTGAGAAGTAGTTGGTGAACCAGGCAATGCAGTGATTTGAGAAACCAAGGATGTTGAGTCTGCCGATAAGTATGTGGTGATTGACAGAGTCGAAAGCCTTGGCCAGGTCGATGAATACGGCTGCACAGTATTGTCTTTTATCGATGGTGGTTATGATGTTGTTTAGGACCTTGAGCGTGGCTGAGGTGCACCCATGACCAGCTCTGAAACCAGATTGCATAGCGGAGAAGGTACGGTGGGATTCGAAATGGTCGGTGATCTGTTTGTTAACTTGGCTTTCAAAGACCGTAGAAAGGCAGGGTAGGATAGATATAGGTCTTGTTGGATTCGACATTTTGAACATTGAGTTATAAATAAATGACAGAGAAGAAGCATAGAATAAGGAGTGAAAGAGTGGGTTTTATGTCAGAAGTTAATCTCTGTAGAAAGACAGATAGCTTTGGAATGTGTTGCTATAGGGGAGACAGATGGACATCTGCGTATTAGGTGAAGGAGGGGTTGAGGTCAGGAGGTGAGGTCAGATCCCCTGAAGGGAGTAATAAGGGTTTAGTATCCTGTTACTCTTTTCACTGTAGAACCATAAGATGTAAGGATTGGAGAGAAGGAGGAGTGTCTTAAGTGGGATGGGTATATATATCTGTGATGGGAGAAATATTGGGTTGTCTGAATTACAGCTGTACAGAACCTTTGGGCAGAATTAAACTTGGTTAAAGCTTCTCTAGTGTTCATGAGTTATTTACTCTGAAAAATAAGAACCTAACAGTCTGTAACAGTTTGGGTCTAGAGTGTCTCCCCCTTTGAAGAGGGGGATGACCACGGCAGCTTTCCAATCTTTAGGGATCTCAGACGATACGAAAGAGAGGTTGAACAGGCTAGTAATAGGGGTCGCAACAATTGCGGCGGATCATTTTAGGAAGAGAGGGTCCAGATTGTCTAGCCCAGCTGATTTGTAGGGGTTCAGATTTTGCAACTCTTTCAGAACATCAGCTATCTGGATTTGGGTGAAGGAGAAATGGGGGAGGTTTGGGCAAGTTGCTGTGGGGGGTGCAGGGCTGTTGACCGGGGTAGGGGTAGCCAGATGGAAAGCATGGCCAGCTGTAGAGAAATGCTTATTGAAATTCTCGATTATCGTGGATTGTATTGGTGGTGACAGTGTTTCCTAGCCTCAGTGCAGTGGGCAGCTGGAAGGAGGTGCTCAAATTCTTCATGGACTTTACAGTGTCACATTACTTTTTGGAGTTTGTGCTACGGGTTGCAAATTTCTGTTTGAAAAAGCTAGCCTTTGCTTTCCTAAATGCCTGTGTATATTGGTTCCTAACTTCCCTGAAAAGTTGCATATCGCGGGGGGCTATTTGATGCTAATGCAGTATGCCACAGCATGTTTTTGTGCTGGTCAAGGGCAGTCAGGTCTGGAGTGAACCAAGGGCTAGATCTGTTCCTGGTTCAACATTTTTTGAATGGGGCATGCTTATTTAAGATGGTGAGGAAAGCACTTTTAAAGAATAACCAGGCATCCTCTACTGACGGAATGACGTCAATATCCTTCCAGGATACCAGGGCCAGGTCGATTAGAAAGGCCTGCTCGCTGAAGTGTTTTAGGGAGCTTTTGACAGTGATGAGGGGTGGTCGATTGACCGCAGACCCATTACAGACGCAGGCAATGAGGCAGTGATCGCTGAGATCCTGGTTGAAGACAGCAGAGGTGTATTTAGAGGACAGGTTGGTCAGGATGATATCTATGAGGGTGCCCGTGTTTGCGGATTTGAGGTTGTACCTGGTAGGGTCATTGATAGTTTGTGTGAGATATGGGGCATCTAGCTTAGATTGTAGGACGGCCAGGGTGTTAAGCATGTCCCAGTTTAGGTCACCTAACAGTACGAGCTCTGAAGATAGACGGGGGGGAATCAATTCACATATGGTGTCCAGGGCACAGCTGGGGGCAGAAGGTGGTCTATAACAAGCGACAACGGTGAGAGACTCCATAATATATGTGTGACATTTAGTAATGCAACATTTGTTATGTCAGGAAATCAGCAGATAAATGTTACCAAATGTTACCAGATTCACCAACACTAGACGTTTTATATGTCAAATGTTTCTACAAGACAGTAATCACTAGCACCACATAATCACTAACCACCACACATGTTCAGACTCACCTCAGCTGTGAGATGTAGGACAGACACTGAAGGAAACTCCTCACTTCACTCTCTTCATCTGACCAGCCCTTCAGCTCTACTGGTTTCTTCTCTGGTTGGAGTTTCAGCACTTCTAGGAGGAGGGAGGCCTTTCTCTCTGAGAGGTCAATGGACCAGACTGCAGGAGCTGACTGGTAAACTGGCTGTAATGCTGGAAGGATACTCCTGCCTGTTTGAGTCTCATAGTCCTTCACATGTGAGTACAGATCCAGCAGGAAATTACTCTGTTCAGAATTGTCTCGATAGTGATAAGGAAAGGTGCTGTAAGTCCACACTGATGATACCAGCTTCAGTGTCTTCTCTCCTGTCTGCTCCTCCCACTCTGCTGCTTGAGACAGGAGATCCACCAGGAACTTGATCTGCTTTGAGTGATCAGACCAGTCTGGATAGAAACTGCAATAAGGACAGTAACAGTTGATTCAGACATGGATGAATATATGAAACCAGTCATAGCTAAATATATATGAAGTAGTTATACATTTACATAATGTGCTTTGGTTATATGTTAAAGTATTTCATTTTAGACACCTTCACATTTATATGTGTGACATTTAGTAATGCAACATTAGTTATGTCAGGAAATCGGCAGATAAATGTAACCAGATTCACCAACACTTGAAGTTTTATATGTCAAATGTTTCTAAGACAATAATCACTAGCATCACATAATCACGAACCAATTTGTTTTAAATTAATCACCAATATACCTTGATTACATAAGTATTCACCCCCCTGACAAAATACAGAAACACCTAACGTATTGAGCGTTAATATAGAAATTCTACATTCATGTGGATGCTGCCATGATTACAGATAATCCTGAATGAATCATGAATAACGATGAGTGAGCAAATTAGAGGCACAAAGATCATAGCCCCAAGACATGCTAACCTCTCACCATTACAATAACAGGGAGGGGTTAGCATTTTATATCATGCCACCAAGACATGCTACACTCTCACCATTATAAGAATATTTTGAAGACAAATACACCACGCAGAGGATGAGAGGACTAAAATGTAGAGCACGAATGATCAATAAGAAATGTAAATAGGAGTTGGGTTTCAGTTTGTTTAGAATCTGTAGAATGTCACTCCAGAACTCAGAGCTGCGTGTGCTATGTTCTGTGCATTGAGTCGGGAGCAGGATACTTGTTATTTGGCCAATGGCCCAGTGGTACTGCAAGGACTTCTGATTGGTCAACCCCAGGCTAGGGTGGAGGGTTATAAATGGCATCCTGTTCCTTTGTTCGGTGGAGAAAAGCTGAGGACAGGGGAGACTGAACATCTACCTCCCAGCATAACATCTATGATTTGTCCTTCTCAAAAAAATTGTTTTTTCTCCCACTGATTTGCTTTGCAGTCTGCCAGGTCTCATTACCACCAACCCCGGATTGCCAGGTCTCATTACCACCAACCCTGGACTGTCTAATATCATTACCACCAACCCCGGACTGTCTGGTCTCATTACCACCAACCCCGGACTGTCTGGTCTCATTACCACCAACCCCGGACTGTCTGGTCTCATTACCACCAACCCCGGACTGTCTGGTCTCATTACCACCAACCCCGGACTGTCTGGTCTCATTACCACCAACCCCGGACTGTCTGGACTCATTACCACCAACCCCGGACTGTCTGGACTCATTACCACCAACCCCGGACTGTCTGGACTCATTACCACCAACCCGGGACTGTCTGGTCTCATTACCACCAACCCCGGACTGTCTGGACTCATTACCACCAACCCCGGACTGTCTGGTCTCATTACACACAGCTGGTTCCCATTCCCCCTGATTAGTAAGTGTATATATGTGCCCTCTGTTCCCCATTGTTCTTGTGGAATATTGTCTCATGTCCGTTGGTCTTGGGACTACCTGTGTTATGGGCTTTCGTGCTCTGTGTTTTTGGACCAGTATTATGGGTCTCATCCTGTGTATATTGTAGAGGTTTACACCTCACTCTTTTGTTTGGGTTACATCCCTGTGTGTTTTATATACGTGTTTGTTTTGGGCTTCGCCCCCATCGTTTTCATTACCACCAACCCCTGATGAAGACAGCGTGTCTGTCGAAACGTTGGACATTACATTTTTGCATCTGTGCTCCTAGAGTGTGCGACTCTCCTTTATTTTCAAACAATACATTATTTACCATTAATTTCTATTGAGCACAAAATTAACTGAAACACAATCTAAACAAACAGCAAATGTATCCAACAAGTTTGTAGAATCACAAGCTTGATGTAGTCATTGTGTTCTAGGAATATGGGACCAAATACTAAACTTTGTACTCCATTAATTCAAATACGTGAATTTATCCAAATACTTTTGGTTCCCTAAAATGGGGGTACGACATACAGAAGGTGCTGTAATTTCTAAACGGTTCACCCGGTATGGATTAAATTACCCTCAAATTAACCTCTCTAGGGTAGGGGGCTGTATTTTCACGGCCGGATGAAAAACGTACCCAAATTAAACGGCCTAGTACTCGGGCCCAGGAACTAGAATATGCATATTATTAGTAGATTTGGATAGAAAACACTCTGAAGTTTCTAAAACTGTTTGAATGATGTCTGTGAATATAACAGAACTGATATGGCAGGCAAAACCCTGAGAAAAATCTAACCGGGAAGTGAGAATTCTGGTGCTTGTAGTCCTTTCAAGTCCTTGCCTTTCTTACAGACAGTGAGTTAGGGTTATTTTGCACGTCCTAAGGCTTCCACTAGATGTCAACAGTCTTTAGAGAGTTGTTTGAGTCGTCTATGATGAACAGAGACCGAATGAGAAGGCTGGGAACTTGGTGACCCCGGGAATGAGACGCACGTTCACGCAAGAGGTCGCTCCACATTCCAAAACGTTTTTCAAGACACTGGTTTCGTCCGGTTGGAATATTACTGAATCTTCACGTTCTAAAGGCCCTAAAGATTGATGCTTTACAACGTTTGACATGTTTGAACGAACGTAAATAGATTTTTTTTTTTTACTTTTCTTCGTGACATTTTCCTTCGTGACATTTGGAGTAGCTGAACTAAACACGCGAACAACAAGGAGCTATTTGGACATAAATTATGGAGTTTATCGAACAAAACAACATTTATTGTGGACCTGGGATCCCTGGAAGTGCCTTCTGATGAAGATTACTAAAGGTAAGCGAATATTTCTAATTTATTTATGCTTTTAGATGACTCAAAAATGGCGGCTATCTGTATTGCTTGATGTCTTTTTCTGACCGCAGTACTCAGATAATTGCAGTGTGCTTTCCACGTAAAGTTAATTTGAAATCGGACAACGTGGTTGGATTCAGGAGATGTTGATCTATAAATCTTTGAATAACAATTTAATATTTTATCAAGGTTTATGAATAGTATTTTTATAAATCGGTGTGCTGATTCACCGGCAGTTTTGGAGGCAAAATATTTTCTGAACGTCACGAGCCATTGTAAAATGCTGTTTTTGGATCTAAATATGAACTTGATTGAACAAAAAAATGCATGTATTGTGTAACATGATGTTCTAGGAGTGTCATCTGATGAAGATCATCAAAGGTTAGTGCTGCATTTAGCTGTGTTTTGGGTATTTGTGATGCATGCTAGTTGCTTGGAAATGGCTGTGTGGTTTTTTGTGTCTATGTACTCTCCTAACGTAATCTAATGTTTCGCTTTCGCTGTAAAGCCTTTTTGAAATCGGACAACGTGGTTCGATTCAGGAGAAGTGTATCTATAAAATGGTGTAAAATAGTCCTATATGTTTGAGAACTTTGAATTATGACATTTTGTGGTTTTAAATTTGGCGCTCTGATTTGTCACTGGCTGTTGAATAGTCGTCCCACATCCCCTAGAGAGGTTAAAGCTGACAGTCTGCAATTTAACCCCATAGTCATCGCATTATTTCAAATCCAAAGTGCTGGAGTAAAGAGCCAAAACAAAATGTCCCAATACTTCTTCCTCACTGAACATGAATACCGTAATTTCCGGACTATTGAGCGCACCTGAATATAAGCCGCACCGAATAAAAAAAAAAAAAAATCTTATTTTGAACATAAATAAGCCGCACATGTCTATAAGCCGCAGGTGCCTACCGGTACATTGAAACACATTTACACAGGCTTTAACGAAACACGGCTTGTAACAAAAATAAATAGGCTTTAACGAAACACAGCTTGTAACAAAAAAATAATAATTAGCAGTAAACAGTAGCCTACCAAGAAAGTCATTGCTCCAGACCAAGCTCCCGTGCAGAAGCTCTATTTCCTTTTCCAACAGCCAGATCAATCGCCTTCAACTTGAAAGCTGCATCATATGCATTTCTCTGTGTCTTTGCCATGATGAGGGTGACAAAATGACTACTGTAACCAGAATGATGGGAAGTTTGAGCGTGCTCGATTTAATCTAAACAGTAAACAAAAAAGTTGTTTGACCTTAACCCGTTCGGCAATTTCATTGGGCTAATGAAAGCTTCATGCCGCCAAAAAACTGAGCACGTCACAGAATGTGTTTTTTTATTTTTTTTTTATATGAAAGCGGGAAAAATACATATATTAGCCACGTCATTGTTTAAGCCGCGAAGTTCAAAGCGTGGGAAAAAAGTAGCGGCTTATAGTCTGGAAATTACGGTACCTGCCTGTCATATGGAAACACCATGTCACATAGAAAGTTCCATAATATACATGACATTTGGTTTAGTAGATTAGATATTCTGAATATAAACGTTCAGGTTTATTGTTACAATATTTCCCAAAGATAAAATATGCAAGATCTCTAAAAGATAAATGTGCAGCATCACATAACTTAGAAAGATTCATAATATCTCTGTGACATTTAGTAATGCAACATTTGTTATGACAAGGAATCTGAGTATAAATGTTACCAGATTCACCAACACTTGTGATGTTTTATATGTCAAATGTTTCTACAAGATAATAACCACTAGCATCATATAATCACTAACCACCACACATGTTCAGACTCACCTCAGCTGTGAGATGTAGGGCAGACACTGAAAGAAACTCCTCACTTCAATATCTTCATCTGACCAGTCCTTCAGCTCTACTGGTTTCTTCTCTGGTTGGAGTTTCAGCACTTCTAGGAGGAGGGAGGCTTTTCTCTCTGAGAGGTCTATGGACCAGACAGCAAGACTGGCTAACTGGTAAACTGGCTGTAATGCTGGAAGGACACTCCTGCCTGTTTGAGTCTCATAGTCCTTCACATGTGAGTACAGATCCAGCAGGAAATCACATTGATATTCTTTACTCTCATCATCATCCTGGACACAGAAGGGGAAAGTTCTGTAAGTACACACTGATGATACCAGCTTCAGTGTCTTCTCTCCTGTCTGCTCCTCCCACTCTGCTGCTTGAGACAGGAGATCCACCAGGAACTTGATCTGACTTGAGGGATCAGACCACCATGGATAGAAACTGCAACAAGGACAGTAAAAACTGATCCAGACAATCTGACACTCTGTGATGTGTACAAAATATATATAAACTAGTAAATTTAAAAAAAACTTTGATATTAGCCGATACTGGATAAACGAGGGACAAAATTAACACGTTGAAACATGTAGATATTATTAGAGTATTGATACATCATAAACATGAGAAAACATTACTATGAAAACCAACTCACCTCAGCTGTGAGATGTAGGGCAGACACTGAAGGAAACTCCTCACTTCACTCTCTTCATCTGACCAGCCCTTCAGCTCTACTGGTTTCTTCTCTGGTTGGAGTTTCAGCATTTCTAGGAGGAGGGAGGCCTTTCTCTCTGAGAGGTCTATTGACCAGACTGCAGGACTGGCTGACTGGTAAACTGGCTGTAATGCTGGAAGGACACTCCTGCCTGTTTTTGTCTCATAGACCTTCACATGTGAGTACAGATCCAGCAGGAAATCCCATTTCTGATAGTGATATACTTCAGACAGGGACAACACCTTCTCTACAGTTGTTTGTATGGTTCCTCTCTCATGGAGAGCTGCTTGAAGACACAGATTCAGTAGGAATGTCTTCTCTCTCTTTCTCCTCTCTATATTGTCCATCAGTGGAAGAAATCTGAACAAACAGTTTAAAACACAGATGACATACAGGTGAGTGATGAGGACTGATATGAGTAACAGGGTGGGGGAACTGAAAACTAATAGCACCTTATGACTCCATCTATTAAAACAATACAATTATGAATTAGAATTTTGTTCAATTTAAATTCCTACTGAATTAGAGTTTCTACAGCATCTTCATATGAGCATGTATTAAAAAGACAAAGACAGTGTAAAACATAAATACTATCTACACCAGTTCAATGACATTTGGACTCTTGTTGGATAAACTCACTCACCTCAGCTGTGAGATGTAGGGCAGACACTGAAGGAAACTCCTCACTTCACTCTCTTCATCTGACCAGCCCTTCAGCTCTACTGGTTTCTTCTCTGGTTGGAGTTTCAGCACTTCTAGGAGGAGGGAGGCCTTTCTCTCTGAGAGGTATATGAACAAGACTGCAGGAGCTGACTGGTAAACTGGCTGTAATGCTGGAAGGACACTCCTGCCTGTTTGAGTCTCATAGTCCTTCACATGTGAGTACAGATCCAGCAGGAAATCACTGCGTTCAGAATTGTTTCGATAGGGAAAAGGAAAGGTGTTGTAAGTACACACTGATGATACCAGCTTCAGTGTCTTCTCTCCTGTCTGCTCCTCCCTCTCTGCTGCTTGAGACAGGAGATCCACCAGGAACTTCATCTGCTTTGAGGGATCAGACCTCCATGGACAGAAACTGCAACAAGGACAGTAACAGCTGATTCAGACATGGATGAACACATGAAACCAGTCATAGTTAAAGATATATGAAGTAGTTATACATTTACATAATGTGCTTTGGTTATACACTATATATACAAATGTATGTGGACACCCCTTCAAATTAGTGGATTTGGCTATTTTAGCCACACCCGTTGCTGACAGGTGTATAAAGTCGAGCACACAGCCATGCAATCTCCATAGACAAACATTGGCAACAGAATGGCCTTTCTGAAGGTGGCACCGTCATAGGATGCCACCTTTCCAACAAGTCAGTTTGTCAAATTTCTGCCCTGCTAGAGCTGCCCCGGTCAACTGTAAGTGCTCTTATTGTGAAGTGGAAACGTCTAGGAGCAACAACGGCTCAGCCGCGAAGTGGTAGGCCACACAAGCTCACACAACGAGACTGCCGAGTGCTGAAGCGCGTAAAAATCGTCTCTCCACGGTTGCAACACTCACTACCGAATTCCGAATTCCAAACTGCCTCTGGAAGCAACGTCAGCACAAGAACTGTTATTCAGGAGCTTCATGAAATGGGTTTCCATGGCCAAGCAGCTGCACACAAGCCTAAGATCACCATGTGAAATGCCAAGCGTCGGCTGGAGTGGTGTAAAGCTCGCTGACATTGGAGTCGGGAGCAGTGGAAACACGTTCTCTGGAGTGATGAATCACGCTTCACCATCTGGCAGTCTGACTGACGAATCTGGATTTGACGGATGCCCGGAGAATGCTACCTGTCCGAATGCATTGCGCCAACTGTAAAGTTTGGGGGGGAGGAATAATGGTCTGGGGCTGTTTTTCATGGTTCAGGCTAGGCCCCTTAGATCCAGTGAAGGGAAATCTTAACGCTACAGATTACAATGACATTCTCGAGGATCCTGCACTCCCAACTTTGTGGCAAAAGTTAGGGGAAGGCCCTTTCCTGTTTCAGCATGACAATGCCCTGTGCACAAAGGGGGGTACATACTGTGGAAGGACCACCAGAGGGCAGGCTGGGCTCACGGATAGTAGCCCAACAAGGCATGTGAGACAAGGTAACCAGAGTCAATTAAGCACAGCTGACGGTACTAATGACATATTCTCTTTCCCCTACAAGAGAGAGGATGGAACCAGCAAGGAAGGGGGGGAAGATAAACTATCTCTGGAGAATGGCTACGGAGAGAGAGGTGCTATCCAAGAAGATCCATTAAGACGGTGACGAATATGTGATTGTTGTTATAGTTTGAAGATAATCGTAATGTGATCCTGTGTCATCTAAAGAAGAAGATGCATGTTGTTCCTTTGGAGATTCTCATTGACTGTGTTGGAGTGTTTGTATTGTCAGAAATCCCTCAATAGAGAACTGTGTTGAATCAAGAAAACCTACTCTTGACTCGTTTATTCCACCTTTCCGCTTTAGAGTGACACCAAATGACTTGGTCCGCTCACAATACAGAAATGGTTTGTCAAGATCGGTGTGGAAGAACTTGACTGGCCTGCACAGAGCCCTGACCTCAACCCCATCAAACATTTTTGGGATGAATTGGAACGCCGACTGCGAGCCAGGCCTAATCGCCCAACATCAATGCCCGACCTCACTAATGCTCATGGCTGAATGCAAGCAAGTCCCCCCAGCAATGTTCCAACATCTAGTGGAAAGCCTTCCTACAAGAGTGGAAGCTGTTATAGCAGCAAAGGGGGGAGGGGGCCAACTCCATACTAATGACCATGATTTTGGAATGAGATGTTCGACAAGCAGGTGTCCACACTACTTTTGTAGTGCATGTAACCTTAAAAACATTCGCAATATCTGGCTAACATTTGATAATTGAACATTTTATATTTCAGGAAATATGAGTATAAATGTTACCAGATTCACAAACATTTGAAGTTTAATATGATGACAATGTTTCTAAAAGACATAGCGGCAAGAAAAAGTATGTGAACCCTTTGGAATTACCTGGATTTCTGCATAAATTGGTCATCAAATTTGATCTGATCTTCATCTAAGTCACAACAATAGACAAACACAGTGTGCTTAAACTAATAACACACAAACTATTGTATTTTTTTTGTCTATATTGATTACATCATTTAAACATTCACAGTGTAGGTTGAAAAAAAGTATGTGAACCCCTAGGCTAATGACTTCTCCAAAAGCTAATTGGAGTCAGGAGTCAGCTAACCTGGAGTCCAGTCAATGAGACGAGATTGGAGATGTTGGTTAGAGCTGTCCTGCCCTATCAAAAACACTCACAAAATTTGAGTTTTCTGTTCACAAGAAGCATTGCCTGATGTGAACCCTGCCTCAAACAAAAGAGATCTCAGAAGACCTAAGATTAAGAACTGTTGACTTGCATAAAGTTGGAAAGGGTTACAAAAGTATCTCTAAAAGCCTTGATGTTCATCAGTCCACGGTAAGACAAATAGTCTATAAATGGAGAAAGTTCAGCACTGTTGCTACTCTCCCTAGGAGTGGCCGTCCTGCAAAAATGACTGCAAGAGCACAGCGCAGAATGCTCAATGAGGTTAAGAAGAATCCTAGAGTGTCAGCTAAAGACTTACAGAAATCTCTGGAACAGGCTAACATCTCTGCTGACGGGTCTACGATACATAAATCACTAAACAAGAATGGTGCTCATGGGAGGACACCACAGAAGAAGCCACTGCTGTCCAAAAAAAAAACATTGCTGCACGTCTGAAGTTTGCAAAAGTGCACCTGGATGTTCTACAGCGCTACTGGCAAAATATTCTGTGGACAGATGAAACTAAAGTTGAGTTGTTTGGAAGGAAGGAACACACAACACTATGTGTGGAGAAAAAAAGGCACAGCACACCAACATCAAAACCTCATCCCAACTGTAAGGTATGGTGGACGGAGCATCGTGGTTTGGGACTGCTTTGCTGCCTCAGGGCCTGGGCAGCTTGCTATCATCAACAGAAAAATGAATTCCCAAGTTTATCAAGACATTTTGTAGGAGAATGTTAGGCTATCTGTCTGCCAATTGAAGCTCAACAGAAGTTGGATGATGCAACAGGACAACAACCCAAAACACAGAAGTACATCAACAACAGAATGGCTTCAACAGAAGAAAATACGCCTTATGGAGTGGCCCAGTCAGAGTCCTGACCTCAACCTGATTGAGATGCTGTGGCGTGACCTCAAGAGAGCAGACCACACCAGACATCCCAAGAATATTGCTGAACTGAAACAGTTTTGTAAAGATGAATGGTCCAAAATTCCTCCTGACCGTTGTGCAGGTCTGATCCGCAACGACAGAAAACGTTTGGTTGAGGTTATTGCTGCCAAAGGAGGGTCAACCAGTTATTAAATCCAAAGGTTCACATACTTTTCCCACCCTGCACTGTGAACGTTTACACAGTGTGTTCAATATAGACATGAAAACGTAGAATTGTTTGTGTGTTATTAGTTTAAGCACACTGTGTTTGTCTATTGATGAAGATCAGATCAAATTGAATTACCAATTTATACAGAAATCCAGGTATTTCCAAAGGGTTCAATACTTTCTTGCCACTGTATATCACTAGCATCCAGTGGTGTAAAGCACTTATGTAAAAATACTTTAAAGTACAACTTAAAAGTTTTTTTTGGGGTGTCTGTACTTTACGATTTATATTTTTGAAATCTGTCATTCTGCCCCTGAACAAGACAGTTAATCCACTGTTCCTAGGCCATCATTGTAAATACGAATTTGTTCTTAACTGACTTGGCAAGTTAATTAAAAAATAAACAACTTTTACTTCACTACATTCCTTAAGAAAATAATGTTGTTTTTACTCCATACATTTTCCCTGACACCCAAAAGATCTCATTACATTTTGAATGTTTAGCAGGACAGGAAAATGGTCTAAATCACACACTTATCAAGAGAACATCCCTGGTCCTCTCTACTGCCTCTGATTTGGTGGACTCACTAAACAGAGAACATCTCTGGTCAATCCCTACTGCCTCTGATCTGGAGGACTCACTAAACAGAGAACATCCCTGGTGTCATGACGCTGGCCTGTGGGTGAGGTTTATGACCCCTCCCCCCATAAATACCTCTCTCCCTTTCCCTCTCTCCTGACTCTACAGACGGGCTCCTGAAAAGTCTTTGTTAAACATAGAGTCTGGGAACATCAAAAGGTGGGGGGAAAGGAACCATATTTTGGAAATCCAACCAGTTGAAAATACAAATACCTCATAAATGCTATAACTTCAATTTCTCAAACATATGACTATTTTACACCATTTTAAAGACAAGACTCTCGTTAATCTAACCACACTGTCCGATTTCAAAAAGGCTTTACAGCGAAAGCAAAACATTAGATTATGTCAGGAGAGTACCCTGACAAAAATAATCACACAGCCATTTTCAAAGCAAGCCTATATGTCACAAAAACCAAAACCACAGCTAAATGCAGCACTAACTTTTGATGATCTTCATCAGATTACACTCCTAGGACATTATGTTATACAATACATGCATGTTTTGTTCAATCAAGTTCATATTTATATAAAAAAACAGCTTTTTACATTAGCATGTGACGTTCAGAACTAGCATACCCACCGCAAACTTCGGTGAATTTACTTAATTACTCACGATTAACGTTGACAAAATACATAACAATTATTTTAAGAATTATAGATACAGAACTCCTTTATGCAATCGCGGTGTCAGATTTTAAAATAGCTTTTCGGCGAAAGCACATTTTGCAATATTCTGAGTAGATAGCCCGGCCATCACGGCTAGCTAGTTTGACACCCACCAAGTTTGGCCCTCACCAAACTCAGATTTACTATAAGAAAAATTGGATTACCTTTGTTGTTCTTCGTCAGAATGCACTCCCAGGACTTCTACTTCAACAACAAATGTTGTTTTGGTTCGAAATAATCCATAGTTATATTGAAATAGCTCCGTTTTGTTCGTGCGTTCAGGTAACTATCTGAAGGGTGACGCGCGAGCGCATTTCGTGACAAAAAAATTCAAAATATTCCATTACCATACTTCGAAGCATGTCAAACGCTGTTTAAAATCAATTTTTATGCAATTTATCTCGTAAAATAGCAATAATTTTGCAACCGGGCGACGTTGTATTCGTTCAAAGAGAGAAAGAAAAACATGGAGAATTCACATGAACGCGCATCTCCAGTGTCACTGTTCTCAGCCTGACCAGTAACAAACAGAGCTGCTGTACTTAGCCCAGAGACTGGAGAGACGTCATTCCACTTTCTGGCGCCTTCTGAGAGCCAATGGAAGCCTTAGAAAATGTCACGTTAAAGCAGAGATGCTGTATTTTTGATAGAGATGCCAATGAAGGCGAACAAATTGTCAGACAGGGCACTTCCTGTATGGAATCTTCTCAGGTTTTGGCCTGCCATATGAGTTCTGTTATACTCACAGGCACCATTCAAACAGTTTTAAAAACTTTAGTGTTTTCTATCCAAATCTACTAATTATATGCATATTCTCGTTTCTGGGCAAGAGTAGTAACCAGTTTAAATCGGGGACGTTTTTTATCCGGCCGTGCAAATACTGCCCCCTAGCCCCAACAGGTTAATCTGGTAATATTAATTACAGAGAAATGATTTTATTGAATAGCATGTCATATCCTAATCCGGCATAGCCAAAGACACGACACTAGTCATCCCTACTGCCTCTGATCTGGCAGACTCACTAAACACATGTGTTGGAGTGTGCCCGTGATTATCCGTAAAAAGAAAAATGTAAAAGAAAGAAAATGGTGCCGTCTGGTTTGCTTAATATAAGGAATTTGAAATGATTTATACTTTTACACTTAAGTATATTTAAAACCAAATACTTTTAGACTTTTAATCAAGTATTTCACAGAGAGACTTTCACTTTTACTCAAGAATGACAATTGGGTACAGTGTTACCATCACAATCACTAACCACCACACATGTTCAGACTCACCTCAGCTGTGAGATGTAGGGCAGATACTGAAGGAAACTCCTCACTTCACTCTCTTCATCTGACCAGCCCTTCAGCTCCACTGGTTTCTTCTCTGGTTGGAGTTTCAGCACTTCTAGGAGGAGGGAGGCCTTTCTCTCTGAGAGGTTTATGGACCAGACTGCAGGAGCTGACTGGTAAACTGGCTGTAATGCTGGAAGGAAACTCCTGCCTGTTTGAGTCTCATAGTCCTTCACATGTGAGTACAGATCCAGCAGGAAATCACTCTGTTCAGAATTGTCTCGATTGGGAAAAGGAAAGGTGCTGTAAGTACACACTGATGATACCAGCTTCAGTGTCTTCTCTCCTGTCTGCTCCTCCCACTCTGCTGCTTGAGACAGGAGATCCACCAGGAACTTGATCTGCTTTGAGGGATCAGACCTCCGTGGATAGAAACTGCAACAAGGACAGTAACAGCTGATTCAGACATGGATGAACACATGAAAGCAGTCATAGCTAAAGATATACGAAGTAGTTATACATTTACATAATGTGCTTCGGTTATATGTACAAGTATTTAATTTTAAAGACATTCACATGATTTATGTGTGACATTTGGTAATTCAAAATTTCATATGTCAGGAAATCAGCAGATAAATGTTCCCAGATTCACCAACACTTCAAGTTTTATATATCAAATGTTTCTACAAGACAATAATCAGTAGCATCACATAATCACTAACCACCACACATGTTCAGACTCACCTCAGCTGTGAGATGTAGGACAGACACTGAAGGAAACTCCTCACTTCACTCTCTTCATCTGACCAGCCCTTCAGCTCTACTGGTTTCTTCTCTGGTTGGAGTTTCTGCACTTCTAGGAGGAGGGAGGCCTTTCTCTCTGAGAGGTCTATGTACCAGACTGCAGGAGCTGACTGGTAAACTGGCTGTAATGCTGGAAGGACACTCCTGCCTGTTTGAGTCTCATAGTCCTTCACATGCGAGTACAGATCCAGCAGGAAATCACTCTGTTTGGAAGTGTTTCCATAGTGATAAGGAAAGGTGCTGTAAGTACACACTGATGATACCAGCTTCAGTGTCTTCTCTCCTGTCTGCTCCTCCCACTCTGCTGCTTGAGACAGGAGATCCACCAGGAACTTGATCTGCTTTGAGGGATCAGGCCTCCATGGACAGAAACTGCAACAAGGACAGTAACAGCTGATTCAGACATGGATGAACACATGAAAACAGTCATAGCTAAAGATACAGTTGAAGTCGGAAGTTTACATACACTTAGGTTGGAGTCATTAAAACTCGTTTTTCAACCACTGCACAAATTTCTTGTTAACCTGTTTGGGGTAGGGGGCAGTATTGAGAATTTTGGAAAAAATATGTTCCCATTTTTAACTGCCTCCTACACCAACTCAGAAGCTAGAATATGCATATTATTGTTCAGGTTTGGATAGAAAACACTCTGAATTTTCTAAAACTGTTTGAATGGTGTCTGTGAGTATAACAGAACTCCTATGGCAGGCAAAAACCTGACAAGGTTTCAAGCAGGAAGTACCCTGTCTGACAAGGAGTCGTGCGTCTTGCATCTTTTTATTGAAAAGTAAGGATCTTAGCTGTAACGTGACAATTCCCAGGGCTCCAATAGGCTCTCAGAGCCCGCGAAATAACTGAAGGTTTACGAGGGAGCCTCAGGTTGAAACAGATTATCGCCTTTTGTAAGTGGATGCTCCGAGGACCTTTGAATGATGCGCGTGCATGAGTCGCTTCTGAGGAGAAATTTTATTCGGCTGTTTAGGCTCAATGCATACTCCCGGTCGGAATATTATCACTAATCTACGAGTTGAATGGCATAAAAATTGGTTTTAAACAGCGGTTGACATGCTTCGAAGTACGGTAATGGAATAGTTAGACATTTTTGACACGCCAATGCGCCATGCGCGGGACCGCGAAGAAGCATTCTAGAACTCACGAACAAAACGTCGCTGTTTGGATATAACGATGGATTATTTGGGACCAAACCAACATTTGTTATTGAAGTAGAAGTCCTGGCAGTGTATTCTGATGAAGAACAAGCAAGGTAAGAACATTTTTCTTATAGGAAATGTGATTTTGGTGGATGCTGACCTGGGTGGGTATCTAAATAGCTAGCCCTGTAATGCCGGGCTATGTACTTAGATTATTGCAAAATGTGCTTCATCCGAAAAGCTATTTTAAAATCGGACATATCGAGTGCATAGAGGAGTAATGTATCTATAATTCTTAAAATAATTGTTATGCTTTTTGTGAACGTTTATCGTGAGTAATTTAGCAAACTGTTAGTAAATTCAACGGAAGTTTGCCGGGGGTTATGCGTTTTCTGAACGTCACATGCTAATGCAAAAAGCTGTTTTTTGATATAAATATGAACTTGATTGAACAGACATGCATGTATTGTATAACACAATGTCCTAGGTGTGTCATCTGATGAAGATCATCAAAGGTTAGTGCTGCATTTAGCTGTGGTTTGGGTTTTTGTGACATTATATGCTAGCTTGAAAAATGGCTGTCTGATTTTTTCTGGCTGGGCACTCTGCTGACATAATCTAATGTTTTGCTTTCGTTGTAAAGCCTTTTTGAAATCGGACAGTGGGGTTAGATTAACGAGATTCTTGTCTTTAAATAGCTGTAAAATAGTCATATGTTTGAGAAATTGAAGTAATAGTATTTCTAACGATTCAAAAATCGCGCCACTGGATTTCAGTGGCTGTTACGTAGGTGGGACGAGTTCGTCCCACATGCCCCAGAGAGGTTAACAAACTATATTACCAAACTATGGTTTTGGCAAGTTGGTTAGGATATTTATTTTGTGAATGACACAAGAAATGTTTCCAACAATTGTTTACAGACAGATTATTTCACTTATAATTCATTGTATCACAATTCCAGTGGGTCAGAAGTTTACACACACTAAGTTGACCGTGCCCTTAAACAGCTTGGAAAATTCTGTGGATCTATGGATCTATGTCAGGGCCTACCTTCAAACTCAGTGCCTCTTTGCTTGACATCATGGGAAAATCAAAGAAATCAGCCAACACATCAGAAAATAAATTGTAGCCCTCCACAAGTCTGGTTCATCGTTGGGAGCAATTTCAAAACGCCTGAAGATACGACGTTCATCTGTACAAACAATAGTATGCAAGTATAAACACCATGGGACCAAACGGCCGTCATACTGCTCAGGAAGGAGACGCTTTCTGTCTCCTAGAGATGAACGTACTTTGGTGCAAAAGGTGCAAATCAACCCCATTACAACAGCAAAGGACCTTGTAAAGATGCTGGAGGAAACAGGTACAAAAGTATCTTTATCCACAGTAAAACGAGTCCTATATCAACATAACCTGAAAGGCCGCTCAGCAAGGAAGAAGCCACTGCTCCAAAACCGCCATAAAAAAGCTAGACTACGGTTTGCAACTGCACATAGGGACAAAGATCGCACTTTTTGGAGAAATGTTCTCTGGTCTGATGAAACAAAAATACAACTGTTTGGCCATAATGACCATCGTTATGTTTGGAGGAAAAAGGGGGACGCTTGCAAGCCGAAGAACACCATCCCAACCGTGAAGCACGGGGGATGCAGCATCATGTTGTGGGGGTGCTTTGCTGCAGGAGGGACTGGTGCACTTTACAAAATAGATGGCATTGAGGAAGGAAAATTATGTGGATATATTGAAGCAACATCTCAAGACATCAGTCAGGAAGTTAAAGCTTGGTCGCAAATGGGTCTTCCAAATGGACAATGACCCCAAGCATACATCCAAAGTTGTGGCAAAATAGCTTAAGGACAACAAAGTCAAGGTATTGGAGTGGCCATCACAAAGCCCTGACCTCAATCCTATAGAACATTTGTGGGCAGAACTGAAAAAGCATGTGCGAGCAAGGAGGCCTACAAACCTGACTCAGTTACACCAGCTCTGTCAAGAGGAATGGGCTGAAATTCACCCAACTTATTGTGGGAAGCTTGTGGAAGGCTACCCAAAACGTTTGACCCAAGTTAAACAATTTAAAGGCAATGCTACCAAATAATAATTGAGTGTATGTAAACTTGTGACCCACTGGGAATGTGATGAAAGAAATAAAAGCTGAAATAAATCATTCCCTCTACTATTATTCTGACATTTCCCATTCTTAAAATGAAGTGGTGATCCTAACTGACCTAAGACAGTGTCACGACTTCCGCCGAAGTCGGTCTCTCTCCTTGTTCGGGCGGCGTTCGAAGTCACCGGCCTTCTAGCCATCGCCGATCCACTTTTCATTTTCTATTTGTTTTTTTCTTTGTTTTAAACACCTGGTTTCAATTCCCCAATTACATGTTCATTATTTAACCCTCTGTTTTCCCCATGGTTTTTGTTCGTGATTGTTTTATGTATGTTCGGTCCGTTATTGTGGGCTCGGTATTACGACATGTTATTGGAATGTTATTGGAATAATATCCAAAGTTACTTGTGTTACTCATCTCTGCTGTCCTGCGCCTGACTCCTCTGCACCAGCTACACCCAGACCATTACAGAATCACGCACCTCAAAAATGGAGTCAGCAGGCACAGACAACCCACCCTTTGGCGGTCGAGGAGCGTGTGCAGCAGCATGCGACCATGTTGCAACGTCTCGGCACCGTCATGGATCGCGTGCTGCAGACGATGGACCGATGGGAGAGAGGAGGAGTTCTTCCAGCACCTCCACCGGCACCACTACAACAGGCACCACTGTTCCCCCGTCCTTCACCCGGTCCCAGTGGGATTCAGCTCGCACTCCCGAGGGAGTATGATGGGACGGCTGCTGGATGCCAGGTGTTCCTACTCCAGCTGGAACTCTACCTGGCAACCGTCCACCCGGCTCTTTCGGGACGTGAGAGTGTGTCCGCCCTCGTCTCCTGTCTCTCAGGGAAAGCCCTGGAGTGGGCCAATGTCGTATGGGGGGGAAGGAGAAGCGGTGTTGGACCATTACGCGGAGTTCACCCGCCGCTTTCTGGTAGTTTTCAACCCCCCGCCTGAGGGTAGAGCGACGGGTGAACGTCTGTTCCACCTGAGGCAGGGGACGAGGAGCGCACAGGAGTTCGCCTTGGACTTCCGGACCCTGGCCGCCAGCGCAGGATTGAACAACAGGGCCCTGATCGATCACTACCGGTGCAGTCTGCGCGAGGACGTCCGTCGGGAGTTGGCCTGCAGGGACACCACTCTCACGTTTGACCAGCTGGTGGACCTGTCCATCCGGCTGGATAACCTGCTGGCTACCGCGGACGTCCAGATCGGGGCCTATCAGTTCCATCCCCCAGCACCACTGCTCTGACGACCATGGAGCTGGGAGGTGCTGCAGTTAGGGCAACTGGAGGAGGGGCTGTTCCCTGTACCATCTGTGGCCGCAGAGGGCACACTGCTGGTCGGTGCTGGGGAGGTTCCTCTGCGAGTCGAGGCAGCAGGCAGGCCACTCTCGTGTCACCCCAGGTGAGTCAGCACCAGGCTCACTCAGAGCCCCCTGTTGCTCACATGTTTTTGTTTATACATTTTCCTCAGTTTTCCCTGCATTCCAGCATAAGGCGCTCGTAGATTCAGGCGCAGCTGGGAATTTTATTGACAGAGCATTTGCCCATAGTTTAGGGATCCCCATTGTTCCTGTGGATATGCCCTTCCCTGTGCACGCCCTAGATAGTCGACCATTAGGGTCAGGGCTAATTAGGGATGCCACCGCTCCACTGGGCATGGTTACGCAGGAGGGTCACATGGAGAGAATATCTTTTCCTTATGGATTCTCTTGCGTTTCCCGTGGTGCTGGGCCTACCCTGGTTGGCCTGTCCTGACCCGACTATTTCGTGGCAACAGAGGGCTCTCAAGGGGTGGTCATGAAAGTGCTCGGGGAGGTGTTTAGGGGTTTCCGTCGGTGCTACTACGGTGGAAAGTCCGACCAGGTCTCCACCGTGCGCATCCACTCTGAATATGTCGATTTGGCTCTCGCCTTCTGTAAGAAGAGGGTGACTCAATCACCACCCCATCGAAGGGGGGGATTGTGCGATAAATCTCCTGGTAGACGCAGCACTTCCCAGGAGTCACGTGTCTCCCCTGTCACAGGAGGAGACAGCGGCTATGGAAACATATGTCTCCAAATCCCTGGGGCAGGGGTACAGTCGGCCTTCCACTTCACCTGCCTCCTCGAGTTTATTTTTGGTGAAGAAGAAGGATGGAGGTCTGCGCCCGTGCATTGACTATTGAGGTATCAACCAAATCACTGAGGTACAGCTACCCGCTGCCTCTCATAGCCAGTGCGATAGAGTCAATGCACGGGGCCCGCTTCTTCCTTGGATCTCAGGAGCGCTTACAACCTGGTGCGAGTGGAAGACGGCATTTAGTACCACTTCAGGGCACTATGAGTACCTCGTCATGCCGTACGGGTTGATGAATGCTCCATCAGTCTTCCAGGCCTTTGTAGACTAGATTTTCCGGGACCTGCACAGGCAGGGTGTAGTGGTGTATATCGACGACATTCTGATATACTCCGCTACACGCGCCGAGCATGTGTCCCTGGGGCGCAGGGTGCTTGGTCGACTGTTGGAGCATGACCTGTAGGCTGAGAAATGTCTGTTCTTCCAACAGTCCATCTCCTTCCTAGGGTACCGCATTTGGAGATGGAGTGGAGATGGGGTGGAGATGGAGAGTGACCGCATTTCAGCTGTGCGTAATTGGCCGACTCCCACCACGGTAAAGGAAGTGCAGCGGTTTCTAGGGTTTGCCAACTACTACCGGAGGTTTATCCTGAACTTTGGTCAGGTAGCGGCTCCCATTACCTCACTGCTGAAGGGGGGACCGGTGCGACTGCAGTGGTCGGCTAAGGCGGACAGGGCTTTTGGTCACCTGAGGGCTCTGTTTACCTCGGCTCCCGTGCTGGATCAAACGGATCCCTCTTTGGCGTTCATAGTGGAGGTGGATGCGTCCGAGGCTGGGATAGGAGCCGTGCTCTCTCAGCACTCGGGTACGCCACCAAAGCTCCACCCCTGTGCCTTCTTTTCGAAGAAGCTCAGCCCGGCGGAACGTAACTATGATGTGGGGGACCAGGAGCTGTTGGCTGTTGTCAAGGCTCTGAAGGCGTGGAGACATTGGCTTGAGGGGGCTAAACACCCTTTTCTCATCTGGATTGACCACCGAAATCTGGAGTACATCCGGGCGGCGAGGAGACTGAACCATCGCCAGGCAAGGTGGGCCATGTTCTTTACCCGTTTTGTTTTCACCCTGTCCTACAGACCAGATTCCCAAAACTCTAAGGCAGACGCACTGTCCCGGATGTATGACACAGAAGAGCGGTCCATAGATCATACTCCCATACTTCCGGCCTCTTGCCTGGTGGCACCGGTGGTGTGAGAGCTGGACGGCTGGGCATCTGTACGTTCCGTCTGCTGTCCACGACCGTTTGATCTATTGGACCCACACGTCACCCTCCTCTGGTCATCCTGGCATCGGTTGGACAGTGCGCTGTCTTAGTGGGAAGTACTGGTGGTCCACCTTGGCCAAGGACGTGAGGGTTGTTTCCTCCTGCTCGGTGTGCGAAGTTACAGCCCTTACCCGTTCCACAACGGCCGTGGACGCACCTATCGGTGGACTTCCTCACAGATATCCCTCCCTTACAGGGTAACACCACGATCCCGGTCGTTGTGGATCGGTTCTCTAAGTCCTGCCATGTCCTTCCTTTGCCCGGTCTCCCTACGGCCCTAAAGACTGCGGAGGCCCTGATTACACACGTCTTCCGGCACTACAGGGTGCCTGAGGGTATAGTGTCTGATCGAGGTCTCCAGTTCACGTCAAGGGTCTGGAGGGCGTTCATGGAACGTCTGGGGGTCTCGTTCAGCCTTACCTTGGGTTTTCACCCCGAGAGTAACGGGCAGGTGGAGAGAGTAAACCAGGATGTGGGTAGGTTTCTGCGGTCTTATTGCCAGGACCGGCCAGGGGAGTGGGCGGCATTCATCCCCTGGGCAGAGATGGCCCAAAACTCTCTTTGCCACTCCTCCACTAACCTCTCCCCCTTCCAGTGCGTACTGGGGTATCAGCCGTTTCTGGCACCTTGGTATCAAAGCCAGATCGAGGCTCCTGCGGTGGACGAATGGTTTAAGCGCGTGGAAGAGACCTGGGACGCCGCTCATGTGCACCTGCAACGGGCCATGAGGTGTCAGAAGGCGAGCGCTGACCGCCACCGCAGTGAGTCCCCGGTGTTCGCACCGGGGGACCGGGTCTGGCTCTCGACCCGAAATCTGCCCCTCCGCCTGCCCTGCCGAAGCTGGGCCAGCGGTTTGTGGGGCCATTCAAAGTCCTGAGGAGACTGAACGAGGTTTGCTACAGGTTACAGCTCCCCCCCGATTACCGTATTAACCACTCATTCCATGTGTCTCTCCTCAGGCCAGTGGTGGCTGGTCCACTCCAGGAGTCTGAGGTGCTGGAGGTTCCTCCACAAGGGGGCCCCGGTGTATGCTGTTCGAGCCATACTGGACTCGAGGTGTCGGGCGAGGGGCCTTCAATACCTCGTGGAGTGGGAGGGGTACGGTCCGGAGGAGAGATGCTGGGTGCCGGTGGAGGACGTTTTGGACCGTTCGTTGCTGCGGGAGTTCCATTACATGTTCATTATTTAACCCTCTGTTTTCCTCATGGTTTTTGTGCGTGACTGTTTTATGTATGTTCGGTCCGTTATTGTGGGCTCGGTATTACGACGTGTTATTGGAATATTTGAGTTAGGTTACTTGTGTTACTCATCTCTGTTGTCCTGCACCTGACTCCTCTGCACCAGATATACCCAGACCATTACAGACAGGGATTTTTTTCTAGGATTAAATGTCAGGAATTGTGAAAAACTTAGTTTAAATGTATTTGGCTAAGGTGTATGTAAACTTCTGACTTCAACTGTATATGGTGTAGTTATACATTAACATAATGTGCTTTGGTTATATGTAAAAGTATTTAATTTTAGAGACATTCACATTAACTATGTGTGACACTTAGTAATGCAACATTTGTTATGTCAGGAAATCGGCTGATAAATGTAACCAGATTCACCAACACTTGAAGTTTTATATGTCAAATGTTTCAACAAGATAATAACCACTGGCATCACATAATCACTAACCACCACACATGTTCAGACTCACCTCAGCTGTGAGATGTAGGGCAGACACTGAAGGAAACTCCTCACTTCACTCTCTTCATCTGACCAGCCCTTCAGCTCTACTGGTTTCTTCTCTGGTTGGAGTTTCAGCACTTCCAGGAAGAGGGAGGCCTTTCTCTCTGACAGGTCTATGGACCAGACTGCATGAGCTGACTGGTAAACTGGCTGTAATGCTGGAAGGACACTCCTGCCTGTTTGAGTCTCACAGTCCTTGACATGTGAGTACAGATCCAGCAGGAAATCACTTTGTTTAGAATTGTCTCCATAGGGAAAAGGAAAGGTTCTGTAAGTCCACACTGATGATACCAGCTTCAGTGTCTTCTCTCCTGTCTGCTCCTCCCACTCTGCTGCTTGAGACAGGAGATCCACCAGGAACTTGATCAGCTTTGAGGGATCAGACCAGTCTGGATAGAATCTGCAACAAGGACAGTAACAGCTGTTTCAGACATGGATGAACACACGAAACCAGTCATAGACAAAGATATATGAAGCAGTTACACATTTAAATAATGTGCTTTGGTTACCGTAATTTCCGGACTATAAGCCGCAACTTTTTTTCCCACGCTTTGAACCTCGTGGCTTAAACAATGACGCGGCTAATATATGGATTTTTCCCGCTTTAAATCTTTTTTCTTCCAAAAAAAACACATTCTGTGACGGGCTCAGTTTTTTGGCGGCATGAAGCTTTCATTAGACCAATGAAATTGCCGAACGGGTTAAGGTCAAACAACTTTTTTGTTTACTGTTTAGATTAAATCGAGCGCTCTCAAACTTCCCATCACTCTGATTACGGTAGTCATTTTGTCACCCTCATCATGGCAAAGACACGGAGAAATGCATATGATGCAGCTTTCAAGTTGAAGGCGATTGATCTGGCTGTTCGAAAAGGAAATAGAGCTGCTGCACGGGAGCTTGGTCTTAATGAGTCGATGATAAAACGTTGGAAACAGCAGCGTGAGGAATTGACTCAGTGCAAAAAGACAACTAAAGCTTACTGCAAATTTTTTATTTTTTGTTACAAGCCGTGTTTCGTTAAAGCCTATTTATTTTTGTTACAAGCCGTGTTTCGTTAAAGCCTATATATTTTTGTTACAAGCCGTGTTTCGTTAAAGCCTATTTATTTTTATTACAAGCCGTGTTTCGTTAAAGCCCATGTAAATTTCATTTGTTTCAATGTACCGGTAGGCACCTGTGGCTTATAGACATGTGCGGCTTATTTATGTTCAAAATAATATTATTTTTAAAATTCAGTGGGTGCGGCTTATATTCAGGTGTGCTCAATAGTCCGGAAATTACGGTATATGTAAAACTATTTAATTTTAGAGACATTCACATTATCTATGTGTGACATTTAGTAATGCAACATTTGTTATGTCAGGAAATCGGCTGATAAATGTTCCCAGATTCACCAACACTTGAAGATTTATATGTCAAATGTTTCTACAAGACAATAATCACTAGCATCACATAATCACTAACTATCACACATGTTCAGACTCACCTCAGCTGTGAGATGTAGGGCAGACACTGAAGGAAACTCCTCACTTCACTCTCTTCATCTGACCAGCCCTTCAGCTCTACTGGTTTCTTCTCTGGTTGGAGTTTCAGCACTTCTAGGAGGAGGGAGGCCTTTCTCTCTGAGAGGTCTATGGACCAGACTGCAGGACTGGCTGACTTGTAAACTGGCTGTAATGCTGGAAGGACACTCCTGCCTGTTTGAGTCTCATAGTCCTTCACATGCGAGTACAGATCCAGCAGGAAATCACTTTGTTTAGAATTGTCTCCATTGGGAAAAGGAAAGGTGTTGTAAGTACACACTGATGATACCAGCTTCAGTGTCTTCTCTCCTGTCTGCTCCTCCCACTCTGATGCTTGAGACAGGAGATCCACCAGGAACTTGATCTGCTTTGAGGGATCAGACCTCCACGGACAGAAGCTGCAACAAGGACAGTAACAGCTGATTCAGACATGGATGAACACATGAAAACAGTCATAGCTAAAGATATATGAAGTAGTTGTACATTTACACAATGTGCTTTGGTTATATGTAAAAGTATTTCATTTTAGAGACATTCACATTATCTATGTGTGACATTTAGTAATGCAACATTTATTATGTCAGGAAATGGGCTGATAAATGTTACCAGATTCAGCAACACTTAAAGTGTTATATGTCAAATGTTTCTACAGTTGTGGCCAAAAGTTTTGAGAATGACACAAATATTAATTTTCTCAAAGTCTGCTGCCTCAGTTTGTATGATGGCAATTTGCATATACTCCAGAATGTTATGAAGAGTGATCAGATGAATTGCAATTAATTGCAAAGTCCCTCTTTGCCATGCAAATGAACTGAAACCCAAAAAATACATTTCCACTGCATTTCAGCCCTGCCACAAAAGGACCAGCTGACATCATGCCATTGATTCTCTCGTTAACACAGGTGTGAGTGTTGACGAGGACAAGGCTGGAGATACCTCTGTCATGCTGATTGAGTTTGAATAACAGACTGGAAGCTTCAAAAGGAGGGTGGTGCTTGGAATCATTGTTCTTCCTCTGTCACCCATGGTTACCTGCAAGGAAACACGTGCCGTCATCATTGCTTTGCACAAAAAGGGATTCACAGGCAAGGATATTGCTGCCAGTAAGATTGCACCTAAATCAATCATTTATCTGATCATGAAGAACTTCAAGGAGAGCGGTTCAATTGTTGTGAAGAAGGCTTCAGGGCGCCCAAGAAAGTCCAGCAAGCGCCAGGACCATCTCCTAAAATTAATTCAGCTGCGGGATCGGGGCACCACCAGTACAGAGCTTGCTCAGGAATGGCAGCAGGCAGGTGTGAGTGCATCTGCACGCACAGTGAGGCGAAGACTTTTGGAGGATGGCCTGGTGTCAAGAAGGGCAGCAAAGAAGCCACTTCTCTCCAGGAAAAACATCAGGGACAGACTGATATTCTGCAAAAGGTACAGGGATTGGACTGCTGAGGACTGGGGTAAAATAATTTTCTCTGATGAATCCCCTTTCCGATTGTTTGGGGCATCCGTAAAAAAGCTTGTCCGGAGAAGACAAGGTGCGCGCTACCATCAGTCCTGTGTCATGCCAACAGTAAAGCTTCCTGAGACCATTCATGTGTGGGGTTGCTTCTGAGCCAAGGGAGTGGGCTCACTCACAATTTTGCCTAAGAACACAGCCATGAATAAAGAATGGTACCAACACATCCTCCGAGAGCAACTTCTCCCAACCATCCAGGAACAGTTTGGTGATGAACAATGCCTTTTCCAGCATGACGGAGCACCTTACCATAAGGCAAAAGTGATAACTAAGTGGCTCGGGGAACAAAACATCGCTATTTTAGGTCCATGGCCAGGAAACTCCCCAGACCTTAATTCCATTGACAACTTGTGGTCAATCCTCAAGAGGCAGGTGGACAAACAAAACCCCACAAATTCTGACAAACTCCAAGCATTGATTATGTGTCAGACAGTTGCTAGGAGTGGTGGTAGGAGTCAGGCGCAGAGAGCAGAGGTACGGAACTTTGTGTTTATTTGAACAAAAAAACACAACACGATCAACGCCAACACAAACGGCGTGGGAAAAATGCCACGTGCCCAAAACAGGTGCACAGCATGCATATAATATTAAGTAATTAATCGCCAGCACATCCAACTACAAAAATACAACCTGACGCTAAAATAATCCCGCACAACACTGGGCGGGCTAACCAGGCTTAAATAACCAAAATCAAAAGACCAAATGAGGAACAGGTGCAAACAATAAGACATACCAAACGAAAAGGAAAAAGGGATCAGCGGCGGCTAGTAGGTCGGTGACGACGACCGCCGAGCGCTGCCCGAGCAGGCAGGGGAGCCACCTTAGGTGGGATTCGTGACAGTACCCCCCTCCTGAAGCGCGGCTCCCGCACGCGCCGCCACCAACCTCGAGGGCGACCCGGAGGACGAGGCGCAGGGCGATCCCCATGAAGGCGGTGGAACTCCCTCAGTAGTGGGTGGTCCAAAATGTCCCTCCTGGGTACCCAGCACCTCTCCTCCGCGCCGTACCCCTCCCAGTCGACGAGGTACTGTAGGCCCCCCCCCGAAGTCTGGAGTCCAGAATGGCGCGTATCCTATACGCCGGGGACCACCCAATGTCCAGTGGGGGGGGAGGAACCTCCGGCACCTCACCTTCCTGCATGGGACCAGCCACCACCGGCCTGAGGAGAGACATGAAACGAGGGGTTAATACGGTAGTAAGATGGAAGTTGTAACCGGTAACACACCTCGTTTATCCTCCTCAGGACTTTAAACGGCCCTACACACTGCGGGCCCAGCTTCCGGCAGGGCAAGCGGAGGGGCAGGTTTCTAGCCGAGAGCCAGACTCGATCCCCTGGTGCAAACACAGGGGTCTCACTGCGGTGCTGGTCAGCGCTCTCCTTCTGCCGTCCACTCGCCTTTGTGAGTGCGTCTTGGACGGCTCTCCAGGTGTCCTTCGAGCGCTGCACCCAATCCTCCACCGCAGGAGCCTCGGTCTGGCTCTGGTGCCATGGAGCCAGGACCGGCTGGTAGCCCAACATGCACTGGAACGGTGACATGTTGGTTGATGAGTGCCGTAGAGAATTTTGGGCTATTTCTGCCCATGGCACGTATCTCGCCCATTCTCTGGGCCGGTCCTGGCAATACGTCCTTAGAAACCTACCCACCTCTTGGTTCACCCTCTCCACCTGCCCATTACTCTCGGGGTGGAAACCCGAGGTCAGGCTGACCGAGACCCCCAAACGTTCCATGAACGCCCTCCAAACTCTGGACGTGAACTGGGGACCCCGATCAGAAACGATGTCCTCGGGCACCCCGTAGTGCCGGAAGACATGGGTAAACAGTGCCTCCGCAGTCTGCAGAGCCGTAGGGAGACCGGGCAACGGGATGAGACGACAGGACTTCGAGAACCGATCCACAACGACCAGGATAGTGGTGTTCCCCTGAGATACGGGAAGGTCGGTGAGGAAGTCCACTGACAAGTGTGACCACGGCCGCTGTGGAACGGGGAGGGGGTGTAATTTCCCTCTAGGCAGGTGTCGAGGAGCCTTGCTCTGAGCGCACACCGAGCAGGAGGAAACATAGAACCGCACGTCCTTACCCAAGGTGGGCCACCAGTACTTCCCCCTCAGGTTCCGCACTGTCCTCTCGATCCCAGGGTGACCCGAAGAGGGGAGATTATGGGCCCATCGAATCAATCGATCACGGAGACCAAGCGGTACGTACTGAACACCTGCCGGACACTGCGATGCTGCAGGTTCCGACCGTAACCCCAGCTCGATCTCCGCGTCCAGCTCCCATACCACCGGAGCTACCAAACACGACGCCGGAAGAATGGGAGCCGGATCGATGGCCCTCTCCTCGGTGTCATATAGGCGGGACAGTGCGTCGGCCTTCGTGTTCTGTGAACCTGGCCGATAAGAGATCGTGAACCGGAAACGGGTAAAGAACATGGCCCACCTGGCCTGACGCGGATTCAGTCTCCTAGCTGCCCGGATGTACTCGAGATTACCGTGGTCAGTCCAGATGAGGAAAGGGTGCTTAGCCCCCTCAAGCCAATGTCTCCACACCTTCAGAGCCTTGACCACAGCTAACAACTCCCTGTCCCCCACGTCATAGTTCTGCTCCGCTGGCCCTAGCTTCCTAGAAAAGAAAGCGCACGGGCGGAGTTTGGGTGGCGTGCCCGAGCGCTGTGATAGCACGGCCCCCACCCCAGTCTCGGACGCGTCCACCTCCACTATGAATGCCAAAGAGGGATCCGGATGAGCCAGCACTGGAGCGACGGTAAACAGCTCCTTCAGGCGACTGAACGCTCTGTTCGCCTCTGCTGACCAGCGCAAGCGCGCCGGACCCCCCTTCAGCAGTGAGGTAATGGGAGCCGCAACTTGACCAAAGCCCCGGATAAACCTCCGGTAGTAATTGGCAAACCCTAAAAACCGCTGAACCTCCTTTACCGTGGTCGGAGTCGGCCAATTACGCATGGCTTCATCCTCCATCACCACCCCCGAGGTGGAAATGCGATATCCCAGGAAAGAAACGGCTCGTTTGAAAAACTCACATTTCTCAGCCTTGACGTACAGGTCATTCTCCAGCAGTCGCCCAAGCACCTTGCGCACCAGGGAGACATGCGCGGCGCGGGTGGCGGAATAAATCAGGATGTCGTCAATATACACCACCACCCCCTGCCCGTGCAGGTCCCTGAGAATCTCGTCAACAAAGGATTGAAAGACGGCTGGAGCATTCTTTAACCCGTACGGCATGACGAGGTACTCATAGTGGCCCGATGTGGTACTGAATGCGGTTTTCCACTCGTCTCCTACCCGGATACGCACCAGATTGTAAGCGCTCCTGAGGTCCAGTTTCGTGAAAAAACGCGCGCCGTGAAATGATTCCACCGCCGTAGCGATGAGAGGTAGTGGGTAACTGAACCCTACTGTGATGGAATTTAGACCTCGATAATCAATGCACGGGCGCAACCCTCCATCATTTTCTTCACGAAAAAGAAACTCGAGGAGACGGGTGACATGGAGGGCCGTATATACCCCTGTCTCAGAGATTCCGTGACATATGTCTCCATAGCCAACGTCTCCTCCTGTGACAATGGGTATACATGACTCCTGGGACGTGCAGCGTTTACCTGGAGATTTATCACGCAATCCCCTCGTCGATGAGGTGGTAATCGGGTCGCCCTCTTTTTACAGAAGGCGATAGCCAAATCGGCATATTCTGAGGGAATGCGCACCGTGGAAACCTGGTCTGGACTCTCCACCGTCGTCGCACCAATGGAAACTCCCTTACACCTGCCTGAGCACTACTCTGACCACCCTCTGAGAGCCCCCTGTCTCCACGAAATATTGGGATTGTGATTGGCCAGCCAGGGAATCCCCAGCACCACCGGAAACGCAGGAGAATCAATGAGGAAGAGACTAATCCGTTCCCCATGATCCCCCTGCGTTACCATGTCCAGTGGCACCGTGGCCTCCCTGACCAGTCCTGACCCTAATGGTCGGCTATCTAAGGAGTGCACGGGGAAAGGTTGTTCCAACGACACCAGGGGAATCCCTAGCCTTAATGCGAGCCCACGATCCATAAAGTTTCCAGCTGCGCCTGAATCGACTAGCGCCTTATGCTGGAAAGAGGGAGAAAACAAGGGGAAAGTTACTAAAACGAACATGTGACCAACAGGGGGCTCTGGGTGAGGTTGGTGCTTACTCACCTGAGATGGACGAGGAGTGCTCCGCCTGCCATCCCGATTCCCAGAGGAGCTCCCCCAGCACCGGTCGGTAGTGTGTCCTCTCCGACCACACTGGGGACAAGGGGAGCCTCCTCCTCCGGTTCCCCTGGACGCGGCCCCCCCCTAGCTCCATAGGTATGGGAGCTGGAGGACCTGGAGGTGGAACCAACGGGGCCCCGTCTGGACGCCCGCGCGCAGCCAGCAGATTGTCGAGACGAATGGACATGTCGATCAGTTCATCTAGTGACAGGGTAGTGTCCCGACAGGCTAGCTCACAGCGGACGTCCTCCCGGAGGCTACACCGATAGTGGTCCATCAGGGCCCTGTTGTTCCACCCCGCTCCAGCAGCCAAGGTCCGGAACTCCAGAGCAAAGTCCTGTGGCGCTCCTCGTCTCCTGACGCAGGTGGAACAGCCGTTCACCCGCCGCCCGGCCTTCTGCTGGGTGGTCGAACACGGCCCGGAAACGGCGGGTGAACTCGGGGGAGTGATCCCTTGCCGAGTCTGGGCCATACCATACTGCGTTGGCCCACTCCAGGGCACGTCCCGTTAAGCAGGAGACGAGGACGCTTACGCTCTCCTCTCCCGAGGGAGCTGGATGAACGGTAGCCAGGTACAAATCCAACTGTAGCAGGAACCCCTGGCACCCAGCCGCCGCTCCATCGTACTCCCTGGGGAGAGCCAGGCGTAGGGCTCCGGGTCCGGACGTCGGTGGAGGGGTAGATGGTGGAGGGGGATTTGGTGCTGGGGATGCGGTAGGGAGGCCACTCCTCTCCCATCGGTCCATCCTTTCCATCATCTGCTCCATCGCTGAGCCGATTCGGTGGAGGATGGTGGTATGGTGAAGGACCCGTTCCTCCATCGATGGGAGAGGAGGGGAGGCTGCTCCTGCTGACTCCATAGCTGGTGCGGGATTCTGTCAGACGGTTGCTAGGAGTGGTGGTAGGAGTCAGGCGAAGAGAGCAGAGGTACGGAACTTTGTGTTTATTTGAACAAAAAAACACAACACGATCAACGCCAACACAAACGGCGTGGGAAAAATGCCACGTGCCCAAAACAGGTGCACAGCATGCATATAATATTAAGTAATTAATCGCCAGCACATCCAACTACAAAAATACAACCTGACGCTAAAATAATCCCGCACAACACTGGGCGGGCTAACCAGGCCCAGAAGTTAATTGACAGCAAGCCAGGGCGGATTGCAGAGGTCTTGAAAAAGAAGGGTCAACACTGCAAATATTGACTCTTTGCATCAACTTCATGTAATTGTCAATAAAAGCCATTGACACTTATGAAATGCTTGTAATTATAATTCAGTATTCCATAGTACCATCTGACAAAAATATCTAAAGACACTGAAGCAGCAAACTTTGTGGAAACTAATATTTGTGTCATTCTCAAACATTTTGGCCACGACTGTACAAGACAACAATCAGTAGCATCACATAATCACTAACCATCACACATGTTCAGACTCACCTCAGCTGTGAGCTGTAGGACAGACACTGAAGGAAACTCCTCACTTCACTCTCTTCATCTGACCAGCCCTTCAGCTCTACTGGTTTCTTCTCTGGTTGGAGTTTCAGCACTTCTAGGAGGAGGGAGGCCTTTCTCTCTGAGAGGTCTATGGACCAGACTGCAGGACTGGCTGACTTGTAAACTGGCTGTAATGCTGGAAGGACACTCCTGCCTGTTTGAGTCTCATAGTCCTTCACATGTAAATACAGATCCAGCAGGAAATCACTTTGTTTAGAATTGTCTCCATAGTCATAAGGAAAGGTGTTGTAAGTACACACTGATGATACCAGCTTCAGTGTTTTCTCTCCTGTCTGCTCCTCCCTCTCTGCTGCTTGAGAAAGGAGATCCACCAGGAACTTGACCAGCTTTGAGGGATCAGACCTCCGTGGACAGAACCTGCAACAAGGACAGTAACAGCTGATTCAGACATGGATGAACACATGAAACCAGTCATAGTTAAAAATATATGAAGTAGTTGTACATTTACACAATGTGCTTTGGTTATATGTATAAGTATTTCATTTTAGAGACATTCACATTATTGATTTAGTAATGCAACATTTTTTATCTCAGGAAATCAGCAGATAAATACAACCAGACTTACCAACATTTGAAGTTTTATATGTCAAATGTTTCTTCAAGGTAATAATCACTAGCATCACATAATCACTAACCACCACACATGTTCAGACTCACCTCAGCTGTGAGATGTAGGACAGACACTGAAGGAAACTCCTCACTTCACTCTCTTCATCTGACCAGCCCTTCAGCTCTACTGGTTTCTTCTCTGGTTGGAGTTTCAGCACTTCTAGGAGGAGGGAGGCCTTTCTCTCTGACAGGTCAATGGACCAGACTGCAGGAGCTGGCTGGTAAAGTGGCTTCAATGATGGAAGGACCCTTCTGGCTGTTTGATTACTATTGTACTTCACATGTGAGTACAGATCCAGCAGGATGTCATATCTCTCAGTTTGATACACAGAGAACAGTGACAGCAGTGTGTTCACAGTTCTCTGGAACATTTCTCTGTGATCTAGTGCCGCTTGTAGACACAAATCTAGTAGGACTGCTTTCTCTTCTGTCTCCAGTTTTTCAGAGGATCCTCTCTGATCTTGTAGAGGGGTAAACCTGTAACCCATAAAATATAATGTCTATGTTCAGATAGAAGCAGGGAGAAAGATACTGCTGCCTCTTTTACAGACTGAATACTGTTGTCATGTCCATCTTGTTGTGTTGTTGTAATGTCTTGTCTGTCCGTCTTAGCCTTTTGATAGGTTGTCATTGGAAATAAGAACAATATGTTCTCAATTGACTTAAATAAATGAAAAGTCACAAAGACATTTAGTAAAGATATATTGGCTGTGGAAACACTCACCTGAGCTTGTTGATATTTGGTAGACACTTTAAGATGGTTTTGCTGAGAGCTTCACTGAGAACAGTTCTCTGATTCCAGTGTAGACAGAGATGAACCCTCTCTAGACTCTGTTTCATCACTTCTTCTGCTCTCTCAAACACTCGTATTTCACCCTGGACTGGAAGGTGCAGCTCATTTCCACAGAGACCAAGTAAAGTGGTGAAGTCCATCTCTGCCTCACTGCTCAGCAAAGTTGTCCAGAGTTGACACAGCATTGAGGGGTCAGATGAATCATCAGAGGATGGTCTTTAAAAGAGAATATATACTGATTATTTCAAAGTAGCATGACACAGAAGTGTTTATAACTCAGTATCTGAAGGGAAGAGAATATAAGATATATTTTTTAAAAGATGGGTTGTTTCATCCCAATTTCTCATTATTTGGCTGGTTAATGTGAAATACACTGGTGAATTAGATAACACAAATATTACCCAAGATGTCTGACATTCTTCAGAGAGCCCAGTATCAGTCTTACTCCTTGGTCTGACACAGTGCAGCCGTTCAGGTCCAAGCCAACCTTTCTCTCTGCAGACTGACTGGTCACATAAGAGACTGCACAGCACTGGTGAGGATCAAGATGTTCTCCACTCAGGTCTAGATGATAGTCCAGTTTGTCCAGGAGAAGCAGACAGGCCTCAGTAGACTGATATTCATACAAGCACTGACACAAAAACAGAAGATCTATCTCAGACTCAGGAGCACCACCTTCTGCATCATCTTGGTTTGTTTGAGATGGAAGAAATGTGTTCACCACTTCCTTGAAGAACCAATCTGACGTCTTCTTGATCTGTTGAGCTGGAACTAGACTTTTTACCAATCTAATAATCCTCTCATTCAGAAGCCCACACAGGAAAGGAATCAAGTGTTTTGTGTGTTTCCATTCTTCAGTCTGGCATTTCTCTAGAACCTCTCTGATTTTGTCTGGATTCTGTAAGAGCCAAAGGGCACCAAAGAACTCCTGCATTGTGTAGTGGAGAAATGCAGAGTAAGTGTCTGATGCTGTGGGTGCAACCTTAACCATAAATGCCCCCAAGAACGCAAAATGGACACTGCTTTCTTCACAACTCAGTGTTGTCAAGTTCATGTTTTTTTCATTTGTTGCATCAAAAGCAATTTCTGCCAAAGACAATATTTTCTCTCTGTTTTCTTTGAGACACTCGTCGGTTTCCTTACGTCGTTTGCCACTGTGTTTTTGGATGCAGTGACGGAGGATGTTGCAGTACATTCCAGTTATAGTGCATGTCTGTTTAGAAGCCTCTGAGGTAGGGAAATAAATGCAGGCAACCACCATCAGTGCATACATTGGGACATGGCACAGTGTGAACAACTCTAGGTTGTTTAACACACTGCTCAAGGAGTCAGGCTCAGCACTCAGCATCTGTGTTAAGTAAGCCCTAATGGATTCATCACTGAACCCTTTCACCTCCACTCTGAACCAGTCTACGGGCCGGTCTGTCAGGAAGTCTTCAGATTGATCTGGTCTGCATGTGGTCACAATCTTTGCATCGGGGAGGAGTTTCTCCACAAGGTTCTTTACTACCGACACAGAGGAGAGGTCTGTGACTCCATCAAATATGATGACAACGTTTTCAGAGTTCTTCTTAATATCCTGTAACACTTCTTCTTTGCTTTCTTCTGGCTCACTGTACATGTTAAAGAGAAGGTCCTCCAGGATCATGGGGTTTCTGTGTGAAATGTCTCTCACCTCAAAATAAAACATGTAATCTAGTTCCTTGTGATCTTTCTCTGCCCAAAGGTTCAACATTTGATGGGCGACTGTTGTTTTTCCAATTCCAGGTTTTCCAATCAGCAGGATTTTTTTCTCATGTGTTTTTAGCAGGTCGGCAGGGGATGTTTCCTGTTTGGCCATGGGGATGAAGCTCTTTAGCTTTTTAGGCCGAGCTTTCTTGCATCTTTTATTCTTCATTTTAGAGTTTGATGAATGCACATCTGTATCTAACACAAGAGGGGTGTAAGAGAAAGTCCCCTCATTTCTAAATCTCTCTGATAGGAGACTACAGCTTTGTTTCCATGCACCCTCTGTGATCTTCCGTGCTTCACATTTCAGCTGTGTCTGATATCTGTGACAGGGTTTTGAACCTAAAATAAGGGTATTAAGGGAAGAGAGAGTAAATGCACAGTGCCAACAAATCAAAGCCAATCTAAAGGACAAGAGAAAATCAGGATAGAAAGCTACAAGGATACACTAGTAGATCTTCATAGATTGAAGGTGATCTTTTGGGGATAAATGGTCATCAAAAACAAGAAGGACCGAGGGACACTAAAAACAAAGTTAAAATGCCTTTGTTATGATGGCATGTTCAACAGAACAATATCTATAAAAACTCTGACACGTTTCAGCATAGCCTTCGTCAAGGAGTACAATGACACAAATCTCTACTGAACATACCATCATAATAAAGGCATTTTTTACTTCACGAAGAGGGCATTGGTCGTCCTTGTTTTGGATGAACAATCTAAAAAAGGTACATTAACCCCCTTCAATGTGCGCTTCAAATAGCTTCCCCAGCACCATGGAACCAAAGGAATAGTGCCAAAAGTACAAACCCTGTTCACTGAACCGCACAGTAAGCTAAATTAACCACACCTAAAATAATATTTGAACGACACATTTCAACATGTCTGCTATTTTCAGCCCTGCCAATTGTATACTATATAGTGTATACTAATAGGATACTATACGATCACTTACCAACAAGGTAGTCTGTCATCTTTGGGTCTTCCTCCAAGGGGAAGCAGCTGATCCATTGCTGTAAGTCAGCGTCGCCTAAGGTCCTCTTCTTTGTGATGTCTAGAATCGTCAGTAACTCGTAGCATGCAGCCTCTCCTCTGGCCGAGACCCAGTCCAGTATTTTTCTGGTTTGGTCAAAACGGTCAACTTCAGCCTGAATTTGACTGACTTCCTCTTCGTGAAGAACCTTGCGCTGGAACAGGTTTTCCACAATGAGGGGCAGATTCTGGAGCCTTCCAATGAGACGTCGCCTTCCATTTGTAATGTACTCTAAAGCAGATTGTCTTGTAGAAGCCATGTCTCAGGTTATTTCTGCAGCATCACTGGTATGTTTCAACACGTAGGATCTCTGGAAGAAGACAGTACATAGTCAGTCAATAGTAGAACAGTCAAGTAATGATTAGGTTTATTTATTTCATTTAAAACTTTTTATCCCATGTAAACAAAACATACACTCAATCAAATGTATTTATAAAGCCCTTATTACATCAGCCGATGTCACAAAGTGCTGTACAAAAACCCCAAACAGCAAACAATGCGCTAGTAGGTAACTGCGCTAGTCGTTCCTGCGTTAGTAGGTAACTGCGCTAGTCGTTACTGCGCTAAGATCAGCGGATGACAATACAACCTGATATTATATTATTTAGGATATAAAGAAACAAATCAAACTAGTTTGTATACGTCCTATAGACAACTAAATATACTAGTCAGATTTATGGACTGCAGATCCTTTGACAATTCGTCAGACTCTGAATTTTCCGACCTTTTTATGAAGTCTAGTCTGGACCAGCTAAAATGTAGCAAGTAGGGCCTAGCCGTCATTTAACACGTTATTATGATAGATTGTTTTGAAAACCCTTACCTCGTGTCCCTGAAATCTGTCTCTGCTGCAGTGGCCTCGTGTGTAGCTATACCTATTTTACTTTCACTTATACTTCCGTGTATAAAAACATTATAGGGGCGGTTCAGCAAGACGCAACGTTTTGGAACGTTCAGATAGAAATACACGTTTAGAACAAACATCTGACATTTAGAATAAGGAATCACGTCCGCTCTATTCATGGCATTTCCATTGGCAACATTCGACAGCGTTTGGCTCCTGAACGTGGTTTTGTTGTTGTAATCACCAGCAGGAACGCTGTCTCATACTTTCCATGGGTGTATTCAATAGTGCAAATCGTAGCAAAACAGTTTGCAACAGAAAATAGCCATTCTCACTGGACAAGTTAAGATTCGTCCCTCCCTGTTTCGGCCGGTTTGTTTCCGTTTGGTTCCTGATGAATACACCCCAGGGCAACATTCAGTCAACAAACGTTGTTGAACGTTACAGATATAATTACCAGATATAGAGCCGACCTGATTTACTATTCTAAATGTCAGAGAGGCATGTTTGTTCATAACATCTGAACGCTCCAAAACGTTGGGTCCTGTTCAGTGAACATTCCCCAGTTAGTTTAGTCCCGGGCAATGACTATCATTTCATTCATGCATTATGAATGAAGCCGGTCGGTCGGTCTATTAAAAGCTACAGGAGTTATACAATTAATGACGTGTTAACTATGATGTGGAACTTGTCTCTGGAGTTTCCAGGCTGCTTGCTGAATGAATGAACTACAGCAGTGAGCAGTCAGTTATTACATTGGAGACTAAGAAAGTATTTTGCGTGAGATATAAGAGGTCTGCCAGAATTAGAGGGTCAAATGCGTAATCTCTGTTATGACAGGTGAGAGTTGGCATCTCTGTTATGACAGGTGAGAGTTGGCATCTCTGTTATGACAGGTGAGAGTTATCATCTCTGTTATGACAGGTGTAGGGCGTGTCTCACCACCAATGGGTGATAGTTATCATCTCTATTATGACAGGGGA
The DNA here is from genome assembly GCF_901001165.1 of Salmo trutta. Classification (NCBI taxonomy): domain Eukaryota; kingdom Metazoa; phylum Chordata; class Actinopteri; order Salmoniformes; family Salmonidae; genus Salmo; species Salmo trutta. Next base: position 2,380,945 of record NW_021823154.1, read on the forward strand.
TAGCTATCATCTCTGTTATGACAGGTGTCGGTAACTGCGCTCATGAGGGTTTTCTATTGTAAAAATCAGTTGCCATTCAACAGTTGTAAATACTGCAGATTGTAGGTCTACCGTTCGTAGTTGTTCGTCCTCTCTCCCGCCTGAGCGGACAGCGGAGACTCGCAGGTATCATTCTGATGTGGACCAGTGTGGCGTGAGCAGCAATAGTGGAATCGGCAGTTCGCCTTCAAAATAAAAGTCCCCCATTGTAACTGATGCAAACCGATAAATATAGTGAAAAAATGCCACAACTGGACAATATAATGCTAAACAATGTTGGAATGTTGCTGTATAAATTCTAAGACAGTAATATTTGTGTAATTTCAAAATAATTGGTTCTGTTGGTGTGATTAGGCTGATACCCCATTTCCGTTTCCAAGCCATAGGTTAGGCTGGACACATAAGAATGCCCCCAATGCAATTCTGGGGCAGCGACGAGTTGGGTAAACCCTGGTGTGGGCTGTATAAAGGCTATATTCTCTAGGGAAACCCTGGTGTGGGCTGTATAAAGGCTATATTCTCTAGAGAAACCCTGGTGTGGGCTGTATAAAGGCTATATTCTCTAGGGAAACCCTGGTGTGGGCTGTATAAAGGCTATATTCTCTAGAGAAACCCTGGTGTGGGCTGTATAAAGGCTATATTCTCTAGAGAAACCCAGAGAAACCCTGGTGTGGGTTGTATAAAGGCTATATTCTCTAGAGAAACCCTGGTGTGGGCTGTATAAAGGCTACATTCTCTATTGAAACCCTGGTGTGGGCTGTATAAAGGCTATATTCTCTAGAGAAACCCAGAGAAACCCTGGTGTGGGCTGTATAAAGGCTATATTCTCTAGAGAAACCCTGGTGTGGGCTGTATAAAGGCTACATTCTCTATTGAAACCCTGGTGTGGGCTGTATAAAGGCTATATTCTCTAGAGAAACCCTGGTGTGGGCTGTATAAAGGCTACATTCTCTAGATAAACCCTGGTGTGGGCTGTATAAAGGCTACATTCTCTAGAGAAACCCTGGTGTGGGCTGCATAAAGGCTACATTCTCTAGGGAAACCCTGGTGTGGGCTGTATAAAGGCTATATTCTCTAGAGAAACCCTGGTGTGGGCTGTATAAAGGCTATATTCTCTAGAGAAACCCTGGTGTGGGCTGCATAAAGGCTACATTCTCTAGGGAAACCCTGGTGTGGGCTGTATAAAGGCTACATTCTCTAGGGAAACCCTGGTGTGGGCTGTATAAAGGCTACATTCTATAGGGAAACCCTGGTGTGGGCTGTATAAAGGCTATATTCTCTAGATAAACGCTGGTGTGGGCTGTATAAAGGCTATATTCTCTAGAGAAACCCAGAGAAACCCTGGTGTGGGCTGTATAAAGGCTATATTCTCTAGAGAAACCCAGAGAAACCCTGGTGTGGGCTGTATAAAGGCTATATTCTCTAGAGAAACCCTGGTGTGGGCTGTATAAAGGCTACATTCTCTATTGAAACCCTGGTGTGGGCTGTATAAAGGCTACATTCTCTAGGGAAACCCTGGTGTGGGCTGTATAAAGGCTATATTCTCTAGATAAACCCTGGTGTGGGCTGTATAAAGGCTATATTCTCTAGAGAAACCCAGAGAAACCCTGGTGTGGGCTGTATAAAGGCTATATTCTCTAGAGAAACCCAGAGAAACCCTGGTGTGGGCTGTATAAAGGCTATATTCTCTAGAGAAACCCTGGTGTGGGCTGTATAAAGGCTACATTCTCTATTGAAACCCTGGTGTGGGCTGTATAAAGGCTATATTCTCTAGAGAAACCCTGGTGTGGGCTGTATAAAGGCTACATTCTCTAGAGAAACCCTGGTGTGGGCTGTATAAAGGCTACATTCTCTAGGGAAACCCTGGTGTGGGCTGTATAAAGGCTACATTCTCTATTGAAACCCTGGTGTGGGCTGTATAAAGGCTACATTCTCTATTGAAACCCTGGTGTGGGCTGTATAAAGGCTACATTCTCTATTGAAACCCTGGTGTGGGCTGTATAAAGGCTACATTCTCTAGAGAAACCCTGGTGTGGGCTGTATAAAGGCTACATTCTCTAGAGAAACCCTGGTGTGGGCTGTATAAAGGCTACATTCTCTAGAGAAACCCTGGTGTGGGCTGTATAAAGGCTACATTCTCTATTGAAACCCTGGTGTGGGCTGTATAAAGGCTACATTCTCTATTGAAACCCTGGTGTGGGCTGTATAAAGGCTACATTCTCTATTGAAACCCTGGTGTGGGCTGTATAAAGGCTACATTCTCTATTGAAACCCTGGTGTGGGCTGTATAAAGGCTACATTCTCTAGAGAAACCCTGGTGTGGGCTGTATAAAGGCTATATTCTCTATTGAAACCCTGGTGTGGGCTGTATAAAGGCTACATTCTCTATTGAAACCCTGGTGTGGGCTGTATAAAGGGTATATTCTCTATTGAAACCCTGGTGTGGGCTGTATAAAGGCTATATTCTCTATTGAAACCCTGGTGTGGGCTGTATAAAGGCTACATTCTCTATTGAAACCCTGGTGTGGGCTGTATAAAGGCTATATTCTCTATTGAAACCCTGGTGTCGTCTGTATAAAGGCTACATTCTCTATTGAAACCCTGGTGTGGGCTGTATAAAGGCTATATTCTCTATTGAAACCCTGGTGTGGGCTGTATAAAGGCTATATTCTCTATTGAAACCCTGGTGTGGGCTGTATAAAGGCTACATTCTCTATTGAAACCCTGGTGTGGGCTGTATAAAGGGTACATTCTCTATTGAAACCCTGGTGTGGGCTGTATAAAGGCTACATTCTCTATTGAAACCCTGGTGTGGGCTGTATAAAGGCTATATTCTCTATTGAAACCCTGGTGTGGGCTGTATAAAGGCTACATTCTCTATTGAAACCCTGGTGTGGGCTGTATAAAGGCTATATTCTCTATTGAAACCCTGGTGTGGGCTGTATAAAGGCTATATTCTCTATTGAAACCCTGGTGTGGGCTGTATAAAGGGTACATTCTCTATTGAAACCCTGGTGTGGGCTGTATAAAGGCTATATTCTCTATTGAAACCCTGGTGTGGGCTGTATAAAGGCTATATTCTCTATTGAAACCCTGGTGTGGGCTGTATAAAGGCTACATTCTCTATTGAAACCCTGGTGTGGGCTGTATAAAGGCTACATTCTCTATTGAAACCCTGGTGTGGGCTGTATAAAGGCTACATTCTCTATTGAAACCCTGGTGTGGGCTGTATAAAGGCTATATTCTCTATTGAAACCCTGGTGTGGGCTGTATAAAGGCTATATTCTCTATTGAAACCCTGGTGTGGGCTGTATAAAGGCTACATTCTCTATTGAAACCCTGGTGTGGGCTGTATAAAGGCTATATTCTCTATTGAAACCCTGGTGTGGGCTGTATAAAGGCTATATTCTCTATTGAAACCCTGGTGTGGGCTGTATAAAGGCTATATTCTCTATTGAAACCCTGGTGTGGGCTGTATAAAGGCTACATTCTCTATTGAAACCCTGGTGTGGGCTGTATAAAGGCTACATTCTCTATTGAAACCCTGGTGTGGGCTGTATAAAGGCTATATTCTCTATTGAAACCCTGGTGTGGGCTGTATAAAGGCTATATTCTCTATTGAAACCCTGGTGTGGGCTGTATAAAGGCTATATTCTCTATTGAAACCCTGGTGTGGGCTGTATAAAGGCTACATTCTCTATTGAAACCCTGGTGTGGGCTGTATAAAGGCTACATTCTCTATTGAAACCCTGGTGTGGGCTGTATAAAGGCTATATTCTCTATTGAAACCCTGGTGTGGGCTGTATAAAGGCTACATTCTCTATTGAAACCCTGGTGTGGGCTGTATAAAGGCTACATTCTCTAGAGAAAAGACAAACTAAAGTGAATATGAAACTACTAAAGTAACATTATATGGACCAGCCAACCAAATACACTAGACCCCATTATACACTACTATATGGACCAGCCAACCAAATACACTAGACCACATTATACACTACTATATGGACCAGCCAACCAAATACACTAGACCCCATTATACACTACTATATGGACCAGCCAACCAAATACACTAGACCACATTATACACTACTATATGGACCATTATACACTACTATATGGACCAGCCAACCAAATACACTAGACCCCATTATACACTACTATATGGACCAGCCAACCAAATACACTAGACCCCATTATACACTACTATATTGACCATTATACACTACTATATGGGCCATTATACACTACTATATGGACCATTATACACTACTATATGGACCAGCCAACCAAATACACTAGACCCCATTATACACTACTATATGGACCAGCCAACCAAATACACTAGACCACATTATACACTACTATATGGACCAGCCAACCAAATACACTAGACCCCATTATACACTACTATATGGACCAGCCAACCAAATACACTAGACCCCATTATACACTACTATATGGACCATTATACACTACTATATGGACCAGCCAACCAACTACACTAGACCACATTATACACTACTATATGGACCAGCCAACCAAATACACTAGACCACATTATACACTACTATATGGACCAGCCAACCAAATACACTAGACCACATTATACACTACTATATGGACCATTATACACTACTATATGGACCAGCCAACCAAATACACTAGACCCCATTATACACTACTATATGGACCAGCCAACCAAATACACTAGACCACATTATACACTACTATATGGACCATTATACACTACTATATGGACCAGCCAACCAAATACACTAGACCCCATTATACACTACTATATGGACCAGCCAACCAAATACACTAGACCACATTATACACTACTATATGGACCATTATACACTACTATATGGACCAGTCAACCAAATACACTAGACCCCATTATACACTACTATATGGACCATTATACACTACTATATGGACCAGTCAACCAAATACACTAGACCCCATTATACACTACTATATGGACCAGCCAACCAAATACACTAGACCACATTATACACTACTATATGGACCATTATACACTACTATATGGACCAGCCAACCAAATACACTAGACCACATTATACACTACTATATGGACCAGCCAACCAAATACACTAGACCACATTATACACTACTATATGGACCAGCCAACCAAATACACTAGACCACATTATACACTACTATATGGACCATTATACACTACTATATGGACCAGCCAACCAAATACACTAGACCACATTATACACTACTATATGGACCATTATACACTACTATATGGACCAGCCAACCAAATACACTAGACCACATTATACACTACTATATGGACCATTATACACTACTATATGGACCAGCCAACCAAATACACTAGACCACATTATACACTACTATATGGGCCATTATACACTACTATATGGACCAGCCAACCAAATACACTAGACCACATTATACACTACTATATGGACCATTATACACTACTATATGGACCAGCCAACCAAATACACTAGACCACATTATACACTACTATATGGACCATTATACACTAATTTATGGACCAGCCAACCAAATACACTAGACCACATTATACACTACTATATGGGCCATTATACACTACTATATGGACCAGCCAACCAAATACACTAGACCACATTATACACTACTATATGGGCCATTATACACTACTATATGGACCAGCCAACCAAATACACTAGACCACATTATACACTACTATATGGGCCATTATACAGTACTATATGGACCAGCCAACCAAATACACTAGACCACATTATACAGTACTATATGGGCTATTATACACTACTATATGGACCAGCCAACCAAATACACTAGACCGCATTATACACTACTATATGGACCATTATACACTACTATATGGACCAGCCAACCAAATACACTAGACCACATTATACACTACTATATGGACCATTATACACTACTATATGGACCAGCCAACCAAATACACTAGACCACATTATACACTACTATATGGGCCATTATACACTACTATATGGACCAGCCAACCAAATACACTAGACAACATTATACACTACTATATGGACCATTATACACTACTATATGGACCAGCCAACCAAATACACTAGACCACATTATACACTACTATATGGACCATTATACACTACTATATGGACCAGCCAACCAAATACACTAGACCACATTATACACTACTATATGGGCCATTATACACTACTATATGGACCAGCCAACCAAATACACTAGACCACATTATACACTACTATATGGGCCATTATACACTACTATATGGACCAGCCAACCAAATACACTAGACCACATTATACACTACTATATGGGCCATTATACAGTACTATATGGACCAGCCAACCAAATACACTAGACCGCATTATAAACTTCTGATCAAAATGTTGACAAGTTGGAGGGCTCTCAATTCTCGGACCATGTGTAGTCTAGCCCACCCAAAATGTATTAGGAAATCTTAAATTGCAATGTTCTTATTATGATCGATTGTTAGAAAAGTCTTACCTTGCATCTCTGAAATCTCTAATGTCGTGTGTACATTGTGCTTTCACCTTTAGGCTACTTCCGCCTATAAAAACTTTGTGGTGCGTTCAGCAAGACGCAACGTTTTGGAACGTTCAGATAGAGACGCTATGTAGAACAGACAAGCCTCTCTCTGACGTGAATAAATAATAAGGAATCACGTCGGGTCTATTCATGGCATTTCTATCGGGAACGTTCAACAACATTTGGATACTGAACGTGGCATTGTTGTAGTAATCGTTGTAGTAATCAATAATTGGTTTATTAATCATTGTTGTAGTAACTTATCAGGTGTGCTAAAACGGTACATGCAGGGTGTATTCATTAGAGAACGCCGTAGCAAAACGTTGGACATGTTTAGCCGGACAAGTTTAGCTTAGTGCCTCCCTGTTTCGGCCAGTGTGTTTCTGTTTGGTTCCTGATGAATACACCCCAGGGCAGCGTTCAGAGAGGTTCTATCAACATAGCGTAGGTCTATATCTATCTGGACGTTCCCAAAAGTTGGGTCCTGCTCAGTGAACGTGCCCCATTTATATAGAATATGTAATGCATGTCAGACATGGTTTATAGTCCTATATAGACTACACTATCAAGAGACATGGTTTATAGTTCTATATAGACTACACTATCAAGAGACATGGTTTATAGTCCTATATAGACTACACTATCAAGATACATGGTTTATAGTCCTATATAGACTACACTATCAAGAGACATGGTTTATAGTCCTATATAGACTACACTATCAAGAGACATGGTTTATAGTCCTATATAGACTACACTATCAAGAGACATGGTTTATAGTCCTATATAGACTACACTATCAAGAGACATGGTTTATAGTCCTATATAGACTACACTATCAAGAGACATGGTTTATAGTCCTATATAGACTACACTATCAAGAGACATGGTTTATAGTCCTATATAGACTACACTATCAAGAGACATGGTTTATAGTCCTATATAGACTACACTATCAAGAGACATGGTTTATAGTCCTATATAGACTACACTATCAAGAGACATGGTTTATAGTCCTATATAGACTACACTATCAAGATACATGGTTTATAGTCCTATATAGACTACACTATCAAGAGACATGGTTTATAGTCCTATATAGACTACACTATCAAGAGACATGGTTTATAGTCCTATATAGACTACACTATCAAGAGACATGGTTTATAGTCCTATATAGACTACACTATCAAGAGACATGGTTTATAGTCCTATATAGACTACACTATCAAGAGACATGGTTTATAGTTCTATATAGACTTCACTATCAAGAGACATGGTTTATAGTCCTATATAGACTACACTATCAAGAGACATGGTTTATAGTCCTATATAGACTACACTATCAAGAGACATGGTTTATAGTCCTATATAGACTACACTATCAAGAGACATGGTTTATAGTCCTATATAGACTACACTATCAAGAGACATGGTTTATAGTCCTATATAGACTACACTATCAAGAGACATGGTTTATAGTCCTATATAGACTACACTATCAAGAGACATGGTTTATAGTCCTATATAGACTACACTATCAAGAGACATGGTTTATAGTCCTATATAGACTACACTATCAAGAGACATGGTTTATAGTCCTATATAGACTACACTATCAAGAGACATGGTTTATAGTCCTATATAGACTACACTATCAAGAGACATGGTTTATAGTCCTATATAGACTACACTATCAAGATACATGGTTATTACTACACTATTAGTACAGTTAATAAATGACACTAAGTAAAGCAATATAATATTTCATATCGATTCATCAACATACCTGAGATTGGGGAGAGACGAGAACCCATGCTGGACTAAGATCCCACAGGAGAGTTGTAGTAAACTAAACCAGGTTGTCACCGGGACAGGAGAGTTGTAGTAAACTAAACCAGGTTGTCATGGGGACAGGAGAGTTGTAGTAAACTAGGTTGTCATGGGGACAGGAGAGTGTAGTAAACTAAACCAGGTTGTCACCGGGACAGGAGAGTTGTAGTAAACTAGGTTGTCATGGGGACAGGAGAGTGTAGTAAACTAAACCAGGTTGTCACCAGGACAGGAGAGTTGTAGTAAACTAAACCAGGTTGTCATGGGGACAGGAGAGTTGTAGTAAACTAAACCAGGTTGTCACCAGGACAGGAGAGTTGTATTAAACTAAACCAGGTTGTCACCAGGACAGGAGAGTTATAAACTAAACCAGGTTGTCACCGGGACAGGACAGTTATAGTAAACTAAACCAGGATCTCACCAGGACAGGAGAGTTATAGTAAACTAAACCAGGTTGTCACCAGGACAGGAGAGTTGTATTAAACTAAACCAGGTTGTCACCGGGACAGGAGAGTTGTAGTAAACTAAACCAGGTTGTCACCGGGACAGGAGAGTTGTATTAAACTAAACCAGGTTGTCACCGGGACAGGAGAGTTGTAGTAAACTAAACCAGGTTGTCACCGGGACAGGAGAGTTGTATTAAACTAAACCAGGTTGTCACCGGGACAGGAGAGTTGTAATAAACTAAACCAGGTTGTCACCGGGACAGGAGAGTTGTATTAAACTAAACCAGGTTGTCATGGGGACAGGAGAGTTGTATTAAACTAAACCAGGTTGTCACCGGGACAGGAGAGTTGTATTAAACTAAACCAGGTTGTCATGGGGACAGGAGAGTTGTAGTAAACTAAACCAGGTTGTCACCAGGACAGGAGAGTTGTATTAAACTAAACCAGGTTGTCATGGGGACAGGAGAGTTGTATTAAACTAAACCAGGTTGTCACCGGGACAGGAGAGTTGTATTAAACTAAACCAGGTTGTCACCAGGACAGGAGAGTTGTAGTAAACTAAACCGGGTTGTCACCAGGACAGGAGAGTTGTATTAAACTAAACCAGGTTGTCACCAGGACAGGAGAGTTGTATTAAACTAAACCAGGTTGTCACCAGGACAGGAGAATTGTAGTAAACTAAACCAGGTTGTCACCAGGACAGGAGAGTTGTATTAAACTAAACCAGGTTGTCACCAGGACAGGAGAGTTATAGTAAACTAAACCAGGTTGTCACCAGGACAGGAGAGTTATAAACTAAACCAGGTTGTCATGGGGACAGGAGAGTTGTAGTGAACTAAACCAGGTTGTCACCAGGACAGGAGAGTTATAGTAAACTAAACCAGGTTGTCACCAGGACAGGAGAGTTGTAGTGAACTAAACCAGGTTGTCACCAGGACAGGAGAGTTATAAACTAAACCAGGTTGTCATGGGGACAGGAGAGTTGTAGTGAACTAAACCAGGTTGTCACCAGGACAGGAGAGTTATAGTAAACTAAACCAGGTTGTCACCAGGACAGGAGAGTTGTATTAAACTAAACCAGGTTGTCATGGGGACAGGAGAGTTGTAGTGAACTAAACCAGGTTGTCACCAGGACAGGAGAGTTGTAGTAAACTAAACCAGGTTGTCACCAGGACAGGAGAGTTGTAGTGAACTAAACCAGGTTGTCATGGGGACAGGAGAGTTGTAGTAAACTAAACCAGGTTGTCAGCAGGACAGGAGAGTTGTAGTAAACTAAACCAGGTTGTCATGGGGATAGAAGAGTTATAGTAAACTAAACCAGGTTGTCACCAGGACAGGAGAGTTGTAGTAAACTAAACCAGGTTGTTATGGGGACAGGAGAGTTGTAGTAAACTAAACCAGGTTGTCACCGGGACAGGAGAGTTGTATTAAACTAAACCAGGTTGTCACCGGGACAGGAGAGTTGTAGTAAACTAAACCAGGTTGTTATGGGGACAGGAGAGTTGTAGTAAACTAAACCAGGTTGTCACCGGGACAGGAGAGTTGTAGTAAACTAAACCAGGTTGTCACCAGGACAGGAGAGTTGTATTAAACTAAACCAGGTTGTCACCAGGACAGGAGAGTTATAAACTAAACCAGGTTGTTATGGGGACAGGAGAGTTATAGTAAACTAAACCAGGTTGTCACCAGGACAGGAGAGTTGTAGTAAACTAAACCAGGTTGTCACCAGGACAGGAGAGTTGTAGTAAACTAAACCAGGTTGTCACCAGGACAGGAGAGTTATAGTAAACTAAACCAGGTTGTCACCAGGACAGGAGAGTTGTAGTAAACTAAACCAGGTTGTCACCGGGACAGGAGAGTTGTAGTAAACTAAACCAGGTTGTCACCAGGACAGGAGAGTTGTAGTAAACTAAACCAGGTTGTCACCAGGACAGGAGAGTTGTAGTAAACTAAACCAGGTTGTCACCAGGACAGGAGAGTTATAAACTAAACCAGGTTGTCACCAGGACAGTAGAGTTGTAGTAAACTAAACCAGGTTGTCACCGGGACAGGATAGTTGTATTAAACTAAACCAGGTTGTCAGTGGTACTAAAGTGAGGAGTCACAATCCATGAAACCTGAATGGCTACAACATCGTTTCTTTCAACTCGGTAAAAAAAAATACATGGGAGTCGTTTAAATTGTTAAACTCTTGTGCTTATTTTAGCAGGTTCGCTCGTTGATAGTAGTCCTGTATTGTAGGATAGTGTCTGTCCAGTTCCTGTTTTCTAGGGTTGATCACCGTCTGATGAGGAAAGGGTCAGGATCGTAACATAAAATCAATTTATTTGTAAACATACTGAACAAGCGTTATGAGACTTGAAACACAATTTCAAGTATCGAATAGGTTGAATATGTCATAAAACTGCCATTTATCGGTTAACAAGATAGAACTTCTAAGTTCCAAGAAATGGAACGTTCCAAAAGGAGATTCCGTCGACGTCATTGACCTAAGATGGTGCATCCTGGTAAATGGGCGGGTCCAGCTATCCCGAGATCGGCCTGCCAGAGGGAGATGTCTTCAACAAACAACTTTTACATCGGCATGAAAAGATACACACTTGGGGTGGGATGGCTTTCATACCAGCAATAACTTGAAACAGATGATTTAGGATTTACTAGTAATGATTTCAACCTTTAGAGAAAACACAGTTGTCACGACTCCCGCCGAAGTCGGCTCCTCTCCTTGTTCGGGTCGACGTCACCGGTCTTCTAGCCATCGCCGCTCCACCTTTCATTTTCCATTTGTTTTGTCTTGTTTTTACGCACACCTGTTTTACATCCCCTCATCAGTCTACGTGTATATTATCCTCTGTTCCCCCCCATGTCTGTGTGTGTAATTGTTCGTCACGTGTCATGTGTGACGCTTCATACTGGTTTTTCACCGGGTCTTGTTTGGAACCCGTGGTATTGTATGCTGTACATTATTTGTGTGACGAGTGCGCTGTTCGCTTTTGCCTTTGGCGGGAGTGTCGTTACGCAGTTGCATCCCGACTGTTTTCCTTCTGCCAAATAAAGTGTGCCTGTTCACTCACCTCTGCTCTCCTGCACCTGACTTCAGTTAACCAGTTGCGCACACTGTTGACAACATTGACAAACACCAATCATGTGCCTCATGGTACATTAAAAACACAAAAACGAAATATTCATAAATGATTTACACGGTCAAAAAATGTAAACATTAGGGAGGTTTTTCTGTTGATATCAGAAAAGAAAGCCTTAAAACTTTTTTGTTTTAGTTTTATTTGGATAGAGACAAGTACCAACACATTAAACAATCTTCAGATGCTCTATAGTGTTTCCAGCCTAAACTCATTTCCAACACCTGTCCCTAGATGGTTGTTATGGAAACAAAAGGAAAGAAATACATCATCAACTGATAATCACATCAAACTTTATTAGTCACATGAATACAACAGGTGTAGAACCTTACAGTGAAATGCTGAATACAACAGGTGTAGAACCTTACAGTGAAATGCTGAGTACAACAGGTGTAGAACCTTACAGTGAAATGCTGAGTACAACAGGTGTAGAACCTTACAGTGAAATGCTGAGTACAACAGGTGTAGAACCTTACAGTGAAATGCTGAGTACAACAGGTGTAGAACCTTACAGTGAAATGCTGAGTACAACAGGTGTAGAACCTTACAGTGAAATTCTTACTTACAAGCACTTAACCAACAAGGCAGTTTTAAGAAAATACCCCAATAAAAGTAAGAGATAAGAATAACAAATGATTAAAGAACAGCAGTAAATAACAACAGCGAGGCTAAATACAGGGGTTACTGGTTCAGAGTCAATGTGCGGGGGAACCGGTTAGTTGAGGTAATTGAGGTAATATGAACATGTAGCTAGAGTTAGTTATTAAAGTGACATTATCATTACATTATAGTTACATTATCACTTCGATATCATTACCACTGCATTATCATTAAAGTATCATTACATTATCACAATGATATGCACAAAACAAATGTCATAGGCTACAGTTAGATCAAATGGAATACATTTTTACCTCCAATATTTACAACAAATGGAGGTACAAGGATCTTAAAGAGATGCTCCGGTACTTTAGCCACTAAGAACATATTTTACATTTTTTATCTCACACTTTGGGCTGGATGTATTTATACATGATTGGACTGTTCCAGCTGTAACAACCAGTTCGGTTGATAACACAGTAGTTTATACATGATTGGACTGTTCCAGCTGTAACAAACAGTTTTTTGTTTGTGTTTTGTATTAAAATGTTCCATCAGTTTATGTTCCACATTATACTGTCATTATACAACATTATCTTCACCAGATGTCAAACCTCTTGTCTGTCAGAAGGGTCTTCTGTCCTGGATTCAGCCTTCTCTTCCTGGACAAAGACCTGATGTTGTTTCACCAGATCTCAAACCTCTTGTCTGTCATGAAGGGTCTTCTGTCCTGGATTCAGCCTTCTCTTCCTGGACTAAGACCTGATGTTGTTTCACCAGATGTCAAACCTCTTGTCTGTCAGGAAGGGTCTTCTGTCCTGGATTCAGCCTTCTCTTCCTGGACTAAGACCTGATGTTGTTTCACCAGATCTCAAACCTCTTGTCTGTCAGGAAGGGTCTTCTGTCCTGGATTCAGCCTTCTCTTCCTGGACAAAGACCTGATGTTGTTTCACCAGATGTCAAACCTCTTGTCTGTCAGGAAGGGTCTTCTGTCCTGGATTCAGCCTTCTCTTCCTGGACTAAAACCTGATGTTGTTTCACCAGATCTCAAACCTCTTGTCTGTCAGGAAGGGTCTTCTGTCCTGGATTCAGCCTTCTCTTCCTGGACTAAGACCTGATGTTGTTTCACCAGATCTCAAACCTCTTGTCTGTCAGGAAGGGTCTTCTGTCCTGGATTCTGTTGTTGAAGAGTCTATAGAACATGATAATTATTAATCATTATTACATCATTAGACAACACATCTCTATCCGCCAACTGTTGCCTCCAGCAACAGACACACCCATATGATCTCACACACACACACACATGCTCTGCTCACTGTCAAACACACCCTTACCGTACGGTGTGTAATGAAGTGTTGGTAGAGACCAGTTGGAGTATTCTGTCAGTCAGAGCATCAGTGATGTCATTGTGACTCAGGCTACGAGAGAGAGAGAGAGATAGAGAGAGAGGCAGACAGAGAGAGAGACAGAGAGAACAAGTGATCAGACATTTGTCATACACACACACACACACACACACACACACACACACACACACACACACACACACACACAGTGAAAGCCACTCACTCCAGGACTTGTACTTTATGCAGGTGTGTGATCAGGGGCTGTAGGTGATGGTCTGTGAGTTGACAGTGGCTGAGGTCCAGTTCTGACAGACCCTCTGAGTGTTCCAGAACCAGGGCCAGAGATCCACAGGCCTTCTGGTCCAGCCTGGTCTCACTGAGGTCCAGCTCCCCACCCAGGGCTCTGCACAGGGACTCTGTGTGCCTCAGCAGCCCCTCTTCAATCCCCTCACACACAAGGTCCAGCAGCTGAAGTAGCAGAGCTTTGCTGGGGCTGAGAGGACCAGAAGCAGAGACAACATTATGACACAGAGTAGGTCTAACTCCTACTGATAAACTAGTTGGTCAAATGTTTGTCTTTGTGTGTCTAACCTCAGCTTGACAATATGCAGGATGGGAAGCAGCTCCCTCAGTGCTCTGTCCTCCACCTCACAGTCTCTTAGGATGAGCTGGACCTGGTTCTGGACCAGCTGAGTGCTGTGTTGGTTCTGCTTCAGAACAGAGTTGATGTCCCTGCAGTGGTCAGTGGTCAGACACAGAGCCTTCTCCTGGTCCTGAGCTGACAGGTCCACAGAGGAGGAGCAGGAGAAGTCCAGCCTGTAGTGCAGAGACCTGAGCAGCCATACTGCTGTTGGTGGTGGTGGTGGTGCCCTCTGCTGGATCTGAGAGGCAGCACAGCACTGGAGGAAACTCAGCAGTAACTTCCTGTCAATGCTACAGAGAGAGAGAGACAGAGACTTATTTACACACCATCACAACACTGATAACCTACAAGTTTGTTTATCATGTTTATCAATTCCACCCCTAGCTGAGGTTTTATTTTATTTTGATTATGTATTTATTTAATTTTTTATTATATTGGTGTTTTATTTTTCATTCATCTTCAACAAATGTTATAATTTTCCCCCAAAATGTTAACCTCCCCTGTTATTTTTTAAATTATATTTCACCTTTATTTAACCTCTATAGCTGGTTGATCCCTAGCCCCTACTTCCTCTATAGCTGGTTGGTCCCTAGCCTCTACTTCCTCTATAGCTGGTTGATCCCTAACCCCTACTTCCTCTATAGCTGGTTGGTCCCTAGCCCCTACTTCCTCTATAGCTGGTTGGTCCCTAGCCTCTACTTCCTGTATAGCTGGTTGGTCCCTAGCCCCTACTTCCTCTATAGCTGGTTGGTCCCTAGCCCCTACTTCCTCTATAGCTGGTTGGTCCCTAACCCCTACTTCCTCTATAGCTGGTTGGTCCCTAGCCCCTACTTCCTCTATAGCTGGTTGGTCCCCAGCCCCTACTTCCTGTATAGCTGGTTGGTCCCTAGCCCCTACTTCCTCTATAGCTGGTTGGTCCCTAGCCCCTACTTCCTCTATAGCTGGTTGGTCCCTAACCCCTACTTCCTCTATAGCTGGTTGGTCCCTAGCCCCTACTTCCTCTATAGCTGGTTGGTCCCTAGCCCCTACTTCCTCTATAGCTGGTTGGTCCCTAGCCCCTACTTCCTCTATAGCTGGTTGGTCCCCAGCCCCTACTTCCTCTATAGCTGGTTGGTCCCTAGCCCCTACTTCCTCTATAGCTGGTTGGTCCCTAGCCCCTACTTCCTCTATAGCTGGTTGGTCCCTAACCCCTACTTCCTCTATAGCTGGTTGATCCCTAGCTCCTACTTTTACATGTTTTATTTATTTCACCTTTATTTAACCAGGTAGGCCAGTTGAGAACAAGTTCTCATTTACAACTGTGACCTGGCCAAGATAAAGTAAAGCAGTCTTCCCTGTGGCACAGTTGGTAGAGCATGGTGTTTGCAATGCCAGGGTTGTGGGTTCGATTCCCACAGGGGGCCAGTACAAAAAAAATATATATAATGATAAAAAAATGTATGAAATGAAATGTCTGCATTCACTACTGTAAGTCGCTCTGGATAAGAGCGTCTGCTAAATGACTAAAATGTAACAACAACACAGAGTTACACATAAACAAATGTACAGTCAATAACACAACAGAAAAATCTATGTACAGTGTGTGCAAATGTAGAAGAGTAGGGAGGTAAGGCAATAAATAGGCCATAGAGGCAAAAATAATTACACTTTAGCATTAACACTGGAGTGATAGATGTGCAGATGATGATGTGCAAGTAGAGAGCAAGAAAATAATAATATGGGGATGAGGAAGTTGGGTGGGCTATTTACAGATGGGCTGTGTACAGGCACTGTGATAGTCAGTTTTATGAGGGTATGTTTGGCAGCATGAGTGAAGGAGGCTTTGTTGTGAAATAGGAAGCTGATTCTAGATTTAATTTTGGATTGGAGAGGCTTAATATGAGTCTGGAAGGAGAGTTTACAGTCTAACCAGACACCTAGGTATTTGTAGTTGTCCTCATATTCTAAGTCAGAACCGTCCAGAGTAGTGATGCTGGTCAGGCGAGCGGGTGCAGGCAGTGATCGGTTGAAGAGCATGCACTTAGTTTTACTAGCATTCAAAAGCAGTTGGAGGCCACGGAAGGAGAGTTGTATGGCATTGAAGCTCGTTTGGAGGTTAGTTAACACAGTTTCCGAAGAAGGGCCAGAAGTATACAGAATGGTGTCATCTGCGTAGAGGTGGATCAGGGAATCACCAGCAGCAAGAGCGACATCATTGATATATACAGAGAAAAGAGTCGGCCTGAGAATTTAACCCTGTGGCACCCCCATAGAGACTGCCAGAGGTCCGGACAACAGGCCCTTCGATTTGACACACTGAACTCTATATGAGAAGTAGTTGGTGAACCAGGCCAGGCAGTCATTTGAGAAACCAAGGCTATTGAGTCTGCCGATAAGAATGCGGTGATTGACAGAGTCGAAAGCCTTGGCCAGGTCGATGAAGACGGCTGCACAGTACTGTCTTTTATCGATGTAGGTTATGATATCGTTTCGGATCTTGAGCGTGGCTGAGGTGCACCTATGACCAGCTCGGATACCAGATTGCATAGTGGAGAAAGTACGGTGGGATTCGAAATGGTCAGTGATCTGTTTATTAACTTGGCTTTCGAAGATTTTAGAAAGGCAGGGCAGGATGGATATAGGTCTATAACAGTTTGGGTCGAGAGTGTATCCCCTTTGAAGAGGGGGATCTCAGACAATACGAAAGAGATGTTGAACGGGCTAGTAATAGGGGTTGCAACAATTTCTACAGATAATTTTAGAAAGAGAGGGTCCAGATTGTCTTGCCCAGCTGATTTGTATGGATCCAGAATTTGCAGCTCTTTCAGAACATCAGCCGTCTGGATGTGGGTGAAGGAGGAGCGGGGGGGGTGGGGTTTGGGCAAGTTGCTGCAGGGGGTGCAGAGCTGTTGACCAGGGGTAGGGGTAGCCAGGTGGAAAGCATGGCCAGCAGTAGAAAAATGCTATTTGATTAATCCGTGGTGACAGTGTTTCCTAGCCTCAGTGCAGTGGGCAGCTGGGAGGAGGTGCTCTTATTCTCCATGGACTTTACAGTGTCCCAAAACTTTTTGGAATTAGTGCTACATGATGCAAATTTCTGTTTGGAAAAGCTAGACTTAGCTTTCCTAACTGACTGTGTATATTGGTTTGACAGTGATGAGGGGTGGTCGTTGGACCTCGGACCCAGTACGGACGCAGGCAATGAGGCAGTGATAGCTGAGATCCTGGTTGAAGACAGGTTATGGATTTAGGGTTGTAGTCATGATGGATTGGCGGGGCTCCGTGTCGGCAGTAAAGGGTCCAGGCCAATTGGCAAAAGAGGTATTGTAGAGCAAGAATTGGCTGGTGGATCTCTTCGGCTAGCCGGGAGATGGGCCTAGCTCGAGGCTAGATCCAGGCTAACTGGTGCTTGCTTAGGGACAGAGACGTTAGCCAGGAGTAGCCACTCGGATAGCAGCTAGCTAGCTGTGATGATCTAGTGTAAAGGTTCAGAGCTTGCGGTAGAAATCCGGAGATGTGGTAGAGAAAAAGCAGTCTGATATGCTCTGGGTTGATATCGCGCTGTGCAGACTGGCAGGTATTGACCGAGCTGAGGCTTGTTGGTGTCTGAGTTAATTGTGAAGACCGCTAGCAGTGGCTAACTGACTACTAGTAGCAAGTTAGCTGGCTAGCTTCTGATTGGGGTTCCAGTTCTAGAGTATACAAATAGCACATCCGCACCACATTGGGTCAGGAGGGTTGCAGGAGATTCAGTCCGTAGATGGAAAGTGAGATTAAGATATATATATATAACAAAAAAACGAGGAAGAAAGTGACAAGACAAAACACATGTCCGACTGCTATGCCATTTTGGAAAATGTTAAGGTTAGTACATTACACTAAGGTTAGGGTTAGAGGTTAAATCAATCAGGAAGTGGAAAGCCTCATAGTTCTATCCATTCTAGCAGGGTCCAAGAGTGGCAACTAAACCTGAGTTGGGAGACTCTGTCCAGAAGAGGCAGGATGCTCTCTATCTCCCCCGGTGGTATGGAGGTCCACAGCAGGTTGACTTTGACTTGGTGGCTGTGCTGCAGGGTAAAACACAGAGCAGTACAGTCCACTCTGTCCAGCTCTCTGCTGTTCAGGTTGATCCAATGGTCTGAAGACCTCAACAAACTGGATACACAGTCACTGTCTCTACTGTCATAGATCTGTCTGATGGAGGACTTTACAAAGCTGGAACTGGACCTGAACAAACATGGAGAATGGATTGTTGTGGTTATGTCAAGGTTTTATAAAGGATAACTCACATAGCAACAACTGGCTGGACAGGACATTAATAATTAAAGTCTATAAATATTGAATAAAGATCTCCCACCTCTTGAATAAAACCCTAATGATATTACAGAGGATAACTCAGAACAACATGTCACTGGATACAAATAGCTATTTTATTATTTCTAGAAAGTCTGACTAGAGAAAGAAGTTCTCCCACCTCTTGAGAGTAACCCTTCCCAGAAAGGGGAGAAGATCTGAGATGTTCTTCTCTAGAAGCCTGTTCTTCCTGAGGTCCACAGTGATGTTGTGGGTTGAATGCTGCAGCAGAGAGAGAAGCACTTCCCAGTCCAGCCTGCAGGAGGTCAGGTCTCCACCAACCTTCTCCAGGAACCACTGAGTCAAGTCCTTGTCCTGAGCTTCATACACAACTACAGTCAGCTGCTGCAGAGTGTCTGAGTTCAGTCTAGGAGGTTGGAACACACAGGCAGTCAGAAATATGAAGAAAAACACATGAATGAAGTTACTATTTCTATTTAAAAAACATCAGCTTCAGACTGACCTGAGAGAGAGAGGTCCCTGGTGACACAGCAGTGTGATGAGAGAGTGACCCTGGATCCAGAAGTCAGTCAGGTCCAGACACTGAACCCTCCAGAGTCTCAGCAGGGACGCCACACTACTCAGAGCCCTGGATAACACTCTCTCTGGTGGCTGGCTGCTCTTTAGGACCAGGGAGAGTTCTAGGACAGTCAGTGGAGTAGTACCTCTCTCTGTCCTCCTAACCAGTCTGGACAGTTTCACTGCCATGCCCATATTCAGTCTGGAATGAAAAGACAAACCTTAAGTCACTTGAAACAGAGAAATCTTGTCAGATAAATACTCAGTAGGAAAATCAACTGTTCAATAGAGCTGTAAAACCTGTCTTACTGAACATACCTGAGCTTGTGGAGCTTTGGCTCATGTCTCAAAAGAAGTAAGGCTCCTTTGAGAGAGATCTTGCTGGGGGTGAGAGTGAGGTCCACTCTGGAGGCACAGAGACCCAGGACTCTCCCCACAGACCTGCAGGTTTTCCTGGGTAACTCTCCTCCCAGTGACAGGGTGGAGCCCAAGGCCTGGAGGAGAGAGGCCAACTGCTGGTCCTCCTCTCTGGACCTCACAGGGATGGATTCACACACATCCTGAAAGAACCTGTCACCATCACAGCTGAAACTGCAAAACATCAAATCAGACATTTAGGGGACAGTGACACATGGTTTGTTGTTTTGGCTCTGTACTCCAGCACCTTGAAATGATACAGTGACTATGAGGTTAAAGGTCAGCTTTAATCCGAGGGTATTTTCATACATATCAGGTGAACTGTTTAGAAATTACAGCACTTTTTGTACATACAGTGTTAGCCCTGCAATAGTTTTCAAACCCCTTAAGACTTTTTATTGTGTTACAACCTGGAATTAAAATGCATTGAATTTGACATTTTTTGGTCAAAATAAGAAATGAATGAAAAATAAAACATATAACTCTTCACCACTGACTAAATACAGAAACATCATCGTCAAACTAAGTGGAATAAACATTTAAAATATAATTTCCTGAGAAACATGATGAAAATACCCTCAAATTAAAGCTGACAGTTTGACCTTTAACCTCAGTCATTGAATCATGTCAAAGTGTACAGAGACAAAATAACAAATGCATCACTGTCCCAATACTTCTTCCTCACTGTACATGAATACCTGCCTGTCATATGGAAACACCATGTCACAGAGAAAGTTCCATAATATACATGACATTTGGTTTATAGATTAGATATTCTGAGTATAAACATTCAGGTTTATTGTTACAACATTTCTCAAAGATAAAATTCACAAGATTTCTAAAAGACAAATGTCTAGCATCACCTAATTTAGATAAATTAACAATATATCTGTGACATTTAGTAATGCAACATATTTGTTATGTCAGGAAATCGGCTGATAAATGTTACCAGATTCACCAACACTTGAAGTTTTATATGTCAAATGTTTCTACAAGATAATAACCACTAGCATCACATAATCACTAACCACCACACATGTTCAGACTCACCTCAGCTGTGAGATGTAGGGCAGACACTGAAGGAAACTCCTCACTTCACTCTCTTCATCTGACCAGTCCTTCAGCTCTACTGGTTTCTTCTCTGGTTGGAGTTTCAGCACTTCTAGGAGGAGGGAGGCCTTTCTCTCTGAGAGGTCTATGGACCAGACTGCAGGAGCTGACTGGTAAACTGGCTGTAATGCTGGAAGGAAACTCCTGCCTGTTTGAGTCTCATAGTCCTTCACATGTGAGTACAGGTCGAGCAGGAAATCACATTGATATTCCTTGATCTCATCATCATCATCATCACCACAGAAGGGGAAAGTGCTGTAAGTACACACTGATGATACCAGCTTCAGTGTCTTCTCTCCTGTCTGCTCCTCCCACTCTGCTGCTTGAGACAGGAGATCCACCAGGAACTTGATCAGCTTTGAGGGATCAGACCACCATGGACAGAAACTGCAACAAGGACAGTAACAGCTGATTCAGACATGGATGAACACATGAAACCAGTCATAGTTAAAGATATATGAAGTAGTTATACATTTACATAATGTGCTTTGGTTATATGTTAAAGTATTTAATTTTAGAGACATTCACATGATTTATCTGTGACATTTAGTAATGAAACATTAGTTATGTCAGGAAATGGGCTGATAAATGTTCCCAGATTCACCAACATGTGTAGTTTTATACGGAGCCTTCACCGTGTGCTGCCACTTTGCATCAGCAGTCAGAAAGGAGACTCTCTGGGGGGCAGTTTGATAGTGTGATGCTGCACAAACTCTTGTTAATTTTCTCTCTTCCCTCACTGTCTCCCTTCCCTCTCTCTATCTTCACTCTCTCTCTCTTCTCTCTCTATTCCCTCTCTCTCTCCTCCCTCTCTCTCTCTCTATTCCCCCTCTCTTCCCTCTCCCTGTACTCTCTCTTCCCTCTCTCTCTTTATCTCTCTCTCTTCCCCATCTCTCTTTTTCTCTCTCTCTCTTCCCTGTCACTCTCCTCTCCCTCTCATTGTCTCTCTTCCCTCTCCTCTCTCTCCCTCTCCTCTCTCTCTCTCTCTTCCCTCTCCTCTCCTCTCTCCTCTCTCTCCCTCTCCTCTCTCTCTCTCTCTCTCTCTTCCCTCTCCTCTCTCTTCCCTCACTCTCTCTTTTCTCTCCCTCTCTTCCATCCCTTTCTCCTCTCTTCCTTCTCTCTCTTTATCATCTCTCTTTTTCTCTCTCTCTCTTCCCTGTCACTCTCCTCTCCCTCTCACTGTCTCTTTCCCTCTCTCTCTCTTTCTCTTCCCTCACTGTCTCTCTTCCCTCTCTCTCTCTTTCTCTTCCCTCACTGTCTCTCTTCCATCTATCTCTCTCTCTCTCTTCACACTCTCTCTCTCTTCACTCTCCCTCTCTCTCTCCTCTCCTCTCCCTCTCTCTCTTCTCTCTCCTCTCTCTCTTCTCTCTCCCTCTCCTCTCCTCTCTCTGCCCTCTCTCTCTTCTCTCTCCCTCTCCTCTCCTCTCTCTTCCCTCTCTCTCTCTCTCTCTCACTCTCTCTCTTCCCTCATCTTCAGATATATCTCTCTCTCTCTCAATTCAATTTGCTTTAGTGGCATGACGTAATAATGTACATATTGCCAAAGCTTACTTTGGATATTTACAATATGAAAATAATAAGAACACAATTATCAATGGGACAACAGTAACAACAATAACCAAGGGTCAAAATAACCATACATTCAACAATAAGCATACAGTAGAGGACATGTGCAGGTTGATTGGTCTGTCAGACTCTGTCCCTCATCTTATGGCAGGCAGCAA
This sequence comes from Salmo trutta, assembly GCF_901001165.1. Classification (NCBI taxonomy): domain Eukaryota; kingdom Metazoa; phylum Chordata; class Actinopteri; order Salmoniformes; family Salmonidae; genus Salmo; species Salmo trutta. The sequence goes on from NW_021823154.1 coordinate 2,403,679, forward strand.
TGTAGTGTGCTGCCAACACACAGCTCTCTGCGTCCTCCCCCAACAGGACAGGGGAGGAGAGTCTCTCTCTCTCTCTCCCCCTCCCCCTCATCCCTCATCCCCCCTTTCTCTTCCCTCCCTCTCTCTCCCCCCTCTCTCTCTCCAGTGCTTTACACTGCAGCAGACTTTATTATTGTTTTCAATGCTCTTCCCTTTGAGGTTCAGCGTCGCTGGACGATTATCGCCCTGCCAGACGTATTTGGGTTGACATTTTAGTTAAAGGGAGGTTTCTTGACAGTTTATTGTGTCTTGTTATTTGAACTGTATTGATGTGGTACTAATGACATGTGGCCCAGAAGATTGTGGACATTTTAAGTCCTTTGTTTGTCTATGACCCCCCACCATTCATACCCTCTGCACTCCTCCACTGGGAGGTAATACAGATTATTACAAATCCTCTAATGTTGATGACTGGGTTCTTTCTTGTAAATTGTTTCTATGAAGTTCCCGTTAAATTGCTCTGCCATCATTATTGTATGAGGTATTATTGGTGGGGTTTCCCCTGTGCTGTGATGGGTGTTTTATATGGTGTGTCTTATCTTTTCTCTCCACTGGCTATCTGGCTAACAGGCTACACTCTAGACAGTCTCTTCTGCTGATGTGTGTGTGTCTGGTAGTGGGTCTCTCTCTATCCTACTCTTTTCCTTTCTGCAGGGTTAATACCTGCCTGGCGCCCCAACAAAATCTTTACCTTTACCCCTCTATAACAATACTGCTACAAGATTTAAGAACACTTGAAGTTTTATACGTCAAATGTTTCTACAAGATAATAACCACTAGCATCACATAATCACTAACCACCACACATGTTCAGACTCACCTCAGCTGTGAGATGTAGGACAGACACTGAAGGAAACTCCTCACTTCACTCTCTTCATCTGACCAGCCCTTCAGCTCTACTGGTTTCTTCTCTGGTTTGAGTTTCAGCACTTCTAGGAGGAGGGAGGCCTTTCTCTCTGAGAGGTCTATGGACCAGACTGCAGGAGCTGACTGGTAAACTGGCTGTAATGCTGGAAGGAGACTCCTGCCTGTTTGAGTCTCATAGTCCTTCACATGTGAGTACAGATCCAGCAGGAAACCACATTGATAGTCCTTGATCTCATCATCATCATCATCATCATCACCACAGAAAGGAAAGGTGCTGTAAGTCCACACTGATGATACCAGCTTCAGTGTCTTCTCTCCTGTCTGCTCCTCCCACTCTGCTGCTTGAGACAGGAGATCCACCAGGAACTTGATCTGCTTTGAGGGATCAGAACTCCGTGGACAGAACCTGCAACAAGGACAGTAACAGCTGATTCAGACATGGATGAACACATGAAACCAGTCATAGTTAAAGATATATGAAGTAGTTATACATTTACATAATGTGCTTTGGTTATATGTTAAAGTATTTAATTTTAGAGACATTCACATTATTTATCTGTGACATTTAGTAAAGCAACATTAGTTATGTCAGGAAATGGGCTGATAAATGTTCCCAGATTCACCAACATGTGTAGTTTTATACGGAGCCTTCACCGTGTGCTGCCACTTTGCATCAGCAGTCAGAAAGGAGACTCTCTGGGGGGCAGTTTGATAGTGTGATGCTGCACAACTCTGGTTTATTTTCCCTCTTCCCTGTTTCTCTCTCTGTTCTCTCTCTGTTCTCTCTCTGTTCTCTCTCTCTCTCTCTCTCTCTCTCTCTCTCTCTCTCTCTCTCTCTCTCTCTCATCCCTCCTTCACTCTCTCTCTCTCTTCCCTCACTCTCTCTCTCTCTCACTCTCTTCCTCACTCTCTCACTCTTCCATCCCTCACTCTCTCTTTCACTCTCCCCTCCCCCTCTCTCTCCCCTCCCACTCTCTCTCTCTCTTCCCTCATTTTCTCTCACTCTTCCCTCTCTCCCTCTCACTCTCTCTCCCTCTCACTCTCTCTCCCTCTCACTCTCTCTCTCTCCCTCTCCCTCTCACTCTCTCTCCCTCTCTCTCCCCTCACTCTCTCTCCCCTCACTCTCTCTCCCCTCACTCTCTCTCCCCTCACTCTCTCTCCCCTCACTCTCTCTCCCCTCACTCTCTCTTCCCTCTCTCTCTCTTCCCTCACACTCTCTCTCTCTTCCCTCACACTCTCTCTCTCTTCCCTCACACTCTCTCTCTCTTCCCTCACACTCTCTCACTCCCCCCCTCTTTCTCTTCTCTCTCTCTTCCCTCACACTCTCTCTCTTCCCTCACACTCTCTCTCTCTTTCTCTCACTCTCTCTCTCTCGCTCTCTCTCTTCCCTCACTCTCTCTCCAGTGTTTTAAACTACATTGCTCTGCCATCATTATTGTATGAGGTATTATTGGTGGGGTTTCCCCTGTGCTGTGATGGGTGTTTTATATGGTGTGTCTTATCTTTTCTCTCCACTGGCTATCTGGCTAACAGGCTACACTCTAGACAGTCTCTTCTGCTGATGTGTGTGTGTCTGGTAGTGGGTCTCTCTCTATCCTACTCTTTTCCTTTCTGCAGGGTTAATACCTGCCTGGCGCCCCAACAAAATCTTTACCTTTACCCCTCTCTAACAATACCGCTTCAAGATTTACCAACACTTGAAGTTTTATACGTCAAATGTTTCTACAAGATAATAACCACTAGCATCACATAATCACTAACCACCACACATGTTCAGACTCACCTCAGCTGTGAGATGTAGGACAGACACTGAAGGAAACTCCTCACTTCACTCTCTTCATCTGACCAGCCCTTCAGCTCTACTGGTTTCTTCTCTGGTTGGAGTTTCAGCACTTCTAGGAGGAGGGAGGCCTTTCTCTCTGAGAGGTCTATGGACCAGACTGCAGGAGCTGACTGGTAAACTGGCTGTAATACTGGAAGGAAACTCCTGCCTGTTTGAGTCTCATAGTCCTTCACATGTGAGTACAGATCCAGCAGGAAAACATCTTTCTGATTGTGATATACTTCAGACAGTGACAACACTTTCTCTACAGTTGTTTGTATGGTTCCTCTCTCATGGAGAGCTGCTTGAAGACACAGATTCAGTAGGAATGTCTTCTCTCTCTTTCTCCTCTCTATATTGTCCATCAGTGGAAGAAATCTGAACAAACAGTTTAAAACACAGATGATATACAGGAGAGTGATGAGGGCTGATATGAGTAACAGGGATGGGGAACTGAAAACTAATAGCACCTTATGACTCCATCTATTAAAACAATACAACTATGAATTAGAATTTTGTTCAATTTAAATTCCTACTGAATTAGAGTTTCTACAGCATCTTCATATGTGCATGTATTAAAAAGACAAAGACAGTGTAAAACATAAATACTATCTACACCAGTTCAATGACATGTGGACTCTTGTTGGAAAAACTCACTCACCTCAGCTGTGAGATGTAGGGCAGACACTGAAGGAAACTCCTCACTTCACTCTCTTCATCTGACCAGCCCTTCAGCTTTACTGGTTTCTTCTCTGGTTGGAGTTTCAGCACTTCTAGGAGGAGGGAGGCCTTTCTCACTGAGAGGTCTATGGACCAGACTGCAGGAGCTGACTGGTAAACTGGCTGTAATGCTGGAAGGACACTCCTGCCTGTTTGAGTCTCATAGTCCTTCACATGTGAGTACAGGTCGAGCAGGAAATCACATTGATATTCCTTGATCTCATCATCACCAAAGAAGGGGAAAGTGCTGTAAGTCCACACTGATGATACCAGCTTCAGTGTCTTCTCTCCTGTCTGCTCCTCCCACTCTGCTGCTTGAGACAGGAGATCCACCAGGAACTTGATCTGCTTTGAGGGATCAGACCTCCATGGACAGAAACTGCAACAAGGACAGTAACAGCTGATTCAGACATGGATGAACACATGAAACCAGTCATAGTTAAAGATATATGAAGTAGTTATACATTTACATAATGTGCTTTGGTTATATGTTAAAGTATTTAATTTTAGAGACATTCACATTATCTATCTGTGACATTTAGTAATGCAACATTAGTTATGTCAGGAAATGGGCTGATAAATGTTCCCAGATTCACCAACATGTGTAGTTTTATACGGAGCCTTCACCGTGTGCTGCCACTTTGCATCAGCAGTCAGAAAGGAGACTCTCTGGGGGGCAGTTTGATAGTGTGATGCTGCACAACTCTGGTTTATTTTCCCTCTTCCCTCACTCTCTCTTCCCGCTCGCTCTCAATTCCCAGTCTCTCTCTTCCCCCTCTCTCTGTCCCCCTCTCTCTCTCCTCTCTCTCTCTCTTCTCTCTCTCTGTCCCCCCCCCTCTCTCTCTCTCTCTGTCCCCCTCTCTCTCTCTCTCTCTCTGTCCCCCTCTCTCCTCTCTGTCCCCCCCCTCTCTCTCTCTCTCTCTCTCTCCCTCTCTCCTCTCCTCCCCCTCTCCCCTCCTCTCTCTCTCTCCTCCTCTCTCCTCTCCCCCCCTCCCTCCCTCCTCCTCCCTCTCTCTCTCTGTCCCCCCCCCCTCTCTCTCTTCCTCTCTCTCTCTTCCCCCCTCTCTCTCTGTCCCCCTCTCTCTCTCTGTCCCCCCCCCCTCTCCTCTCTCTGTCTCTGTCCCCCCCTCTCTCTCTCTGTCCCCCTCTCTCTCTCTCTCTCCTCTCTCTCTCTCTCTCTGTCCCCCCCTCTCTCTCTCTCTGTCCCCCCCTCTCTCTCTCCCCCCCCTCTCTCTCTCTCTGCCTCTGTCCTCCCCCCCCCCCTCCTCTGTCCCCCCCTCTCTCTCTCTCTGTCCCCCCCTCTCTCTCTCTCTGTCACCCCCTCTCCTCTCTCTCTAGGTCCCCCCACTCTCTCTCTCTCTGTTCCCCCACCTCTCTGTCTCTCTGTCCCTCTCTCTCTCTCATGTCCCCCCTCTCTCTCTGTCCCCCCCTCTCTCTCTGTCCCCCCTCTCTCTCTCTCTGTCCCCTCTCTCTCTCTGTCCCCTCTCTCTCTCTGTCCCCTCTCTCTCTCTGTCCCCTCTCTCTCTCTGTCCTCTCTCTCTCTGTGTCCCCTCTCTCTCTCTGTCCCCTCTCTCTCTCTCTGTCCCCTCTCTCTCTCTGTCCCCCTCTCTCTCTCCAGTGCTTTACACTGCAGCAGTCTTTATATGTTTTTCAATGCTCTTCCCTTTGAGTTCAGCGTCGCTGGACTATATCGCCTGCCAGACGTATTTGGGTTGACATTTTAGTTAAAGGGAGGGTTTCTTGCCAGTTTATTTTGTCTTGTTATTTGAACTGTATTGATGTGGTACTAATGACATGTGGCCCAGAAGATTGTGGACATTTTAAGTCCTTTGTTTGTCTATGACCCCCCACCATTCATACCCTCTGCACTCCTCCACTGGGAGGTAATACAGATTATTACAAATCCTCTAATGTTGATGACTGGGTTCTTTCTTGTAAATAGTTTCTATGAAGTTGCCGTTAAATTGCTCTGCCATCATTATTGTATGAGGTATTATTGGTGGGGTTTCCCCTGTGCTGTGATGGGTGTTTTATATGGTGTGTCTTATCTTTTCTCTCCACTGGCTATCTGGCTAACAGGCTACACTCTAGACAGTCTCTTCTGCTGATGTGTGTGTGTCTGGTAGTGGGTCTCTCTCTATCCTACTCTTTTCCTTTCTGCAGGGTTAATACCTGCCTGGCGCCCCAACTAAATCTTTACCTTTACCCCTCTCTAACAATACTGCTACAAGATTTACCAACACTTGAAGTTTTATATGTCAAATGTTTCTACAAGATAATAACCACTAGCATCACATAATCACTAACCACCACACATGTTCAGACTCACCTCAGCTGTGAGATGTAGGGCAGATACTGAAGGAAACTCCTCACTTCACTCTCTTCATCTGACCAGCCCTTCAGCTCTACTGGTTTCTTCTCTGGTTGGAGTTTCAGCACTTCTAGGAGGAGGGAGGCCTTTCTCTCTGAGAGGTCTATGGACCAGACTGCAGGAGCTGACTGGTAAACTGGCTGTAATGCTGGAAGGAAACTCCTGCCTGTTTGAGTCTCATAGTCCTTCACATGTAAGTACAGATCCAGCAGGAAATCACTCTGTTCAGAATTGTCTCCATTGGTAAAAGGAAAGGTGTTGTAAGTCCACACTGATGATACCAGCTTCAGTGTCTTCTCTCCTGTCTGCTCCTCCCTCTCTGCTGCTTGAGACAGGAGATCCACCAGGAACTTGATCTGCTTTGAGGGATCAGACCACCATGGAGGGAAACTGCAACAAGGACAGTAACAGCTGATTCAGACATGGATGAACACATGAAACCAGTCATAGTTAAAGATATATGAAGTAGTTATACATTTACATAATGTGCTTTGGTTATATGTTAAAGTATTTCATTTTAGAGACATTCACATGATTTATCTGTGACATTTAGTAAAGCAACATTACTTATGTCAGGAAATGGGCAGATAAATGTTCCCAGATTCACCAACATGTGTAGTTTTATATGGAGCCTTCACCGTGTGCTGCCACTTTGCATCAGCAGTCAGAAAGGAGACTCTCTGGGGGGCAGTTTGATAGTGTGATGCTGCACAACTCTGGTTTATTTTCCCTCTTCCCTCTCTCTCTCTTCACACTCCCTCTCTCTTCACACTCCCTCTCTCTTCACACTCCCTCTCTCTTCACACTCCCTCTCTCTTCACACTCCCTCTCTCTTCCCTCTCCTCTCTCTTCCCTCTCCTCTCTCTTCCCTCTCCTCTCTCTCTCTTCCCTCTCCTCTCTCTTCCCTCTCCTCTCTCTTCCCTCTCCTCTCTCTTCCCTCTCCTCTCTCTTCCCTCTCCTCTCTCTTCCCTCTCCCTCTCCCCCCTCTCTCTCTTCCCTTTGAGGTTCAGCGTCGCTGGACTATTATTGCCCTGCCAGACGTATTTGGGTTGACATTTTAGTTAAAGGGAGGTTTCTTGCCAGTTTATTGTGTTTTGTTATTTGAACTGTATTGATGTGGTACTAATGACATGTGGCCCAGAAGATTGTGGACATTTTAAGGCCTTTGTTTGTCTATGACCCCCCACCATTCATACCCTCTGCACTCCTCCACTGGGAGGTAATACAGATTATTACAAATCCTCTAATGTTGATGACTGGGTTCGTTCTTGTAAATAGTTTCTATGAAGTTGCCGTTAAATTGCTCTGCCATCATTATTGTATGAGGTATTATTGGTGGGGTTTCCCCTGTGCTGTGATGGGTGTTTTATATGGTGTGTCTTATCTTTTCTCTCCACTGGCTATCTGGCTAACAGGCTACACTCTAGACAGTCTCTTCTGCTGATGTGTGTGTGTCTGGTAGTGGGTCTCTCTCTATCCTACTCTTTTCCTTTCTGCAGGGTTAAGACCTGCCTGGCGCCCAAACAAAATCTTTACCTTTACCCCTCTCTAACAATACTGCTACAAGATTTACCAACACTTGAAGTGTTATATATCAAATGTTTCTACAAGATAATAACCACTAGCATCACATAATCACTAACCACCACACATGTTCAGACTCACCTCAGCTGTGAGATGTAGGACAGACACTGAAGGAAACTCCTCACTTCACTCTCTTCATCTGACCAGCCCCACAGCTCTACTGGTTTCTTCTCTGGTTGGAGTTTCAGCACTTCTAGGAGGAGGGAGGCCTTTCTCTCTGAGAGGTCTATGGACCAGACTGCAAAAAAATGAAAATAAAGTTAACTTAAGTTTTAGTTTAAAGTGCGATTTAAATATTAGTCAAATTAACACTAATATACTGTATAGACACATAATAAACATGTAGCTACATAGACACATTATAAACATGTAGCTACATAGTCGTATTAACACTAATATACTGTAGACACATAATAAACATGTAGCTACATAGTCATATTAACACTAATATACTGTATAGACACATAATATACTGTATAGACACATAATAAACATGTAGCTACATAGAGTCATTAATACTAATATACTGTAGACACATAATAAACATGTAGCTACATAGTCATATTAACACTAATATACTGTTTAGACACATAATAAACATGTAACTATATAGAGTCATATTAACACTAATATACTGTATAGACACATAATAAACATGTAGCTACATAGAGTCATTAATACTAATATACTGTAGACACATAATAAACATGTAACTACATAGTCATGTTAACACTAATATACTGTATAGACACATAATAAACATGTAGCTACATAGTCATATTAACACTAATATACTGTATAGACACATAATAAACACGTAGCTACATAGACACATAATAAACATGTAGCTACATAGTCATATTAACACTAATATACTGTAGACACATAATAAACATGTAGCTACATAGTCATATTAACACCAATATACTGTATAGACACATAATAAACATGTAGCTACATAGTCGTATTAACACTAATATACTGTATAGACACATAATAAACATGTAGCTACATAGACACATTATAAACATGTAGCTGCATAGTCGTATTAACACTAATATACTGTAGACACATAATAAACATGTAGCTACATAGTCATATTAACACTAATATACTGTATAGACACATAATAAACATGTAGCTACATAGTCATATTAACACTAATATACTGTAGACACATAATAAACATGTAGCTACATAGTCATATTAACACTAATAAACTGTATAGACACATAAACATGTAGCTACATAGAGTCATTAAGACTAATATACTGTATAGACACATAATAAACATGTAGCTACATAGTCATATTAACACTAATATACTGTATAGACACATAATAAACATGTAGCTACATAGTCATATTAACACTAATATACTGTAGAAATAATAAACATGTAGCTACATAGAGTCATATTAACACTAATATACTGTATAGACACATAATAAACATGTAGCTACATAGTCATATTAACACTAATATACTGTATAGACACATAATAAACATGTAGCTACATAGTCATATTAACACTAATATACTGTAGACACATAATAAACATGTAGCTATATAGTCATATTAACACTAATATACTGTATAGACACATAATAAACATGTAGCTACATAGTCATATTAATACTAATATATTGTATAAACACATAATAAACATGTAGCTATATAGTCATATTAACACTAATATACTGTAGACACATAATAAACATGTAGCTACATAGTCATATTAACACTAATATACTGTATAGACACATAATAAACATGTAGCTACATAGTCATATTAACACTAATATACTGTAGACACATAATAAACATGTAGCTACATAGTCATATTAACACTAATATACTGTATAGACACATAATAAACATGTAGCTACATAGTCATATTAACACTAATATACTGTAGACACATAATAAACATGTAGCTATATAGTTATATTAACACTAATATACTGTATAGACATAATAAACATGAAGCTATATAGCAATATTAACACTAATATACTGTATAGACACATAATAAACATGTAGCTACATAGTCATATTAACACTAATATACTGTATGTAGGAACAAGAAGATTACAATTAGAGGTGTCAGGACTTGTTTAATGTAAAACGTCTTCACATATCATTTGATAATTAGCTAGGTCAGGACAGGGTAAACTTTAGTTTCCTCATCATTCATGAATAGTTATGTAGAAACTCACCATTGACTGGGACATCTGTCTCTCTGCTGGTTTCACTGGTGTCTCCTTCTCCATAGACAGCTGACACTCTGACTCTGTAGCAGGTACTGAGGTTCAGAGATATGATGCATTTACATTCAGGTCCCTCTGTTACCATGGTAGACCAGCCCTCCAGTCCTGCCTCTTTATAGTCCACTTTGTAGTGGAGTACAGAGGCATCATCTTCAGACTCAGGCTGGAACCAAGTCACTATGACGGTTTTCTTGTCCAGAAGATTCCCAAACAGCTGTACAGGTGGGGATCTCAGGGTCTTGACCTCAATGACCTTGCTGAAGTCACTCATACCAGAGTGTTCTATAACAGAGTACCTGATCTGGTACAGTGTGAACGGTTTCAAACCTGGCACTACACAGGTTTCTGCAGGAGCCAGGGTCACTACCACATTCCATGGCAGTTTGATAACCTTGATAAGACCAGTAGTCATGACTCTGTACTCTACTCTGTATCTCTCAGGTCTTCTGATGGTTGACTGTGGAAACTTCAGGAGGACACAGCTCTGTTTTATCTCTGCTACCTGGACTGGATCAGGTTTTAATCCTAGCAGGAAGTTGGTGGTGATGAGACTGCCTTGTTGATACAGACGAATGGAGGATCCAGGAACACTGATATCTGGTATAACTGCTGCAATGAACTTGATGTTCTCTCCATCTCTGCTGTCTTCATAGGATTTGATGAACAAGCGAAGGTCAAACTGTATTTTAATCTGAGTTAAATCTGGAGGTTTCAATGGTCGCTGTGTCTCCTGCTGTCCAGTGAGATCAGATTGGTTCATTGTGTTCTCTGGTACAGAGTGTTTGTGCTGCTCCATGGTGGAGAGGAATGGATCTTCATCCTCCAGGGAGGTCAGAGTGAAACACAGTATCCTGTCCTTTGAGGATCTGAGGACGCCGTCCAGCTCTTCCTGAGATTTCATTATGGGGATGTTTCTTGTTTTACAGACATTCAGAGCCTTCACCTCCGCTGCCTTGTTGTTTAGCCACAGTTGTACGGACTGAGGACAGAATGGAGACTGGTCATGGTTCTGGAGAATGTCTCTCAGTCTGCTTTCATCCACCCCTTCACTCTCTCTCATGGTCTTTACTGCCATGGCCAGCTCGCTCTTAAACTCTGACTGGTACTTCTGCAGAAGCTCTGATAATCTAGACAGTTTATACTTCAGATCAGGAAACCATTTCATCACACAACCATTGCTGGAGTCTGTCATCATCTCCTGGCATCTCATGGTGGCCTGCCTCAGATGGTCCAGCACTCCCTCTGCCTTTGTGAACAATAGGAGCATGATTTCAACTGAAGGTCCCAGATTCTTCAGAGGATAGAGCCATGCGTATAGAGGCACTGCTTTCTCTCCTTCCTGTCCAAGGTGCTTCGGGAGAGTTTCATAGACTTGCAGAGCTCTGTCATACGTCATGGAGCCATTGATATGGTCTACATCACAGTAGAGAGTACACTGATACAACGAACTGTTCAGTTTCTCAGTGTCACTCAAGCTGGAAAAGATCTGATCTGCACTGAAGGTGGGCATCATCTTCTTCACAACTCTGTGCATCTCCGCCTCTCCTGCACCACTGTGTTGTCCGCTGATCTGTTTGTAATCAAAGATAAAGAATGCTTGAGCTCCATAGAGAACAGCCATGACCACATGCGTTGCCTTTCGTTGTGTTCTGTCTGTCTCCTCCTGAAGCACCCTGTGACTGAGCATGTCCAGTCTGGTAGTGGTTCTGTACTGTAGAGTGACCCGGTCCTGCAGTGTGGACTGAACATGATGGTTCAGGTATCCAGCAGCACCACCAACCTCCACCAGTCCAGACAGGACACTGGCTCTGAGAGGAGTGGTCACATCCAGAGCCCTGAATCTGTCCTGAAGGGAGTCTCCTTCAATACACTTCACCTCTGTGAGAAGCCGAGGTAGAGACTGACGCATCAAGGCTATTGTACTGTTATCCCAAAGACTGACATCTAAGGAGATAAAACAATATTACATACCCTGCAGAAGTTCACAATATATCATAATATATATTTCACAATATGAACTATTCACAAGACAAACTATAAAGTCCAGCACTCAACAAAATGGATACCTTTGCTAGCCCAGTGCTGACTCAGTCCATGCTTTTAAACATTAGATAAAACAGTTGTCTTTAAACTATGCACTCTAAACACATTCGGTACCTTAACAGTATTGTGGGTGTATTTATTGTTTTGTTAAGTCTTTCAACTTTAAAAACATACGGTACCTGAACAAAATGAGTCACTGCGGCAGTCATACAACATCCCAAGATCTAAGGGACGACCGAGGGCAGCCACCACAACACTGTCTGATGTCCAGTCTGACAATCATATAAAACACATGACAACATGTTGTGATACAGGTCTAAAGGACGACCGAGGGCAGCCACCACAACACTGTCTGCTGTCCAGTCTGACAATCACAGAAAACACATGATAACATGTTGTGGTACAGATCATTAAAGGTAGTCATTCAGCAGCAGTAATGTAACTAACCTTCAGTCAGGCCTCTGCAGAAATGCTTGGCAGGATTGTTCAGCTCAATGGTAGTGTTCTTGACGTTCTGAGGAACACGTCATCACTTGAAGTTACTCAACAAAGAATACTGGCAGATTTCAGTTCAATAAAATACAGAAAAGTGTTATTAAACTGATAAGAACAGATGGAGATAGTTCAACTTTGACAGGAAAGGTAAAAGGAAAGTGTATCAAAGTAGTGGTGCTACCTGTTACAACGGGCACAAAAATAGTTTTTAAGTTGAGATGCTGAAATAAATAAATATACAAATCTATAATATTTATTAGTTTCATCTGATAAGGTTGCTACCAGTACTGTCTGTCCAGAAGGTAAAGTATTGTTAAGGTAGCTACCAGTACTGTCTGTCCAGAAGGTAAAGTATTGTTAATGTAGCTACCAGTACTGCATGCCTAGAAGGTAAAGTATTGTTAAGGTAGCTCCCAGTACTGTCTGTCAAGAAGGTAATGTATTGTTAAGGTAGCTACCAGTACTGTATGTCTAGAAGGTAAAATATTGTTAAGTACTGTTTGTATGTACTGTTTGTCTGTATTCCAGAAGGTAAAGTATTGTTAATGTAGCTACCAGTACTGTATTACAGAAGGTAAAGTATTGTTAAGGTAACTACCAGCACTGTATGTCTAGAAGGTAAAGTATTGTCAAGGTAGCTAACAGTACCATCTAGGAGGTAAAGTATTGTTAAGGTAGCTACCAGTACTGTCTGTCCAGAAGGTAAAGTATTGTTAAGGTAGCTACCAGTACTGTATGTCTATAAGGTAAAGTATTGTTAAGGTAGCTACCAGTACTGTCTGTCTAGAAGGTAAAGTATTGTTAAAGTAGCTACCAGTACCATCTAGAAGATGAAGTATTGTTAAGGTAGCTACCAGTACTGTCTAGAAGGTAAAGTATTGTTAAGGTAGCTTCCAGTACTGTCTGTCAAGAAGGTGAAGTATTGTTAAGGTAACTACCAGTCCTGTATGTCTAGAAGGTAAAGTATTGTTAAGGTAGCTACCAGTACCGTCTAGAAGGTAAAGTATTGTTAAGGTAACTACCAGTCCTGTATGTCTAGAAGGTAAAGTATTGTTAAGGTAGCTAACAGTACTACCTAGGAGGTAAAGTATTGTTAAGGTAGCTGTCAGTACCATCTAGAAGGTAAAGTATTGTTCAGGTAGCTACCAGTACTGTCTAGAAGGTAAAGTATTGTTAAGGTAGCTACCAGTACTGATTGTCCAGAAGGTAAAGTATTGTTAAGGTAGCTACCAGTATTGTCTAGAAGGTAAAGTATTGTTAAGGTAGCTACCAGTACTGATTGTCCAGAAGGTAAAGTATTGTTAAGGTAGCTACCAGTACTGTCTAGAAGGTAAAGTATTGTTAAGGTAGCTACCAGTACTGATTGTCCAGAAGGTAAAGTATTGTTAAGGTAGCTACCAGTACTGTCTAGAAGGTAAAGTATTGTTAAGGTAACTACCAGTACTGTATTACAGAAGGTAAAGTATTGTTAAGGTAGCTACCAGTACTGTATGTCTAGAAGGTAAATTATTGTTAAGTACTGTTTGTCTGTACTGTTTGTCTGTATTCCAGAAGGTAAAGTATTGTTAAGGTAGCTACCAGTACTTTATTACAGAAGGTAAAGTATTGACATAAATGGTACCTGCTCAGAGTTGTCAGCAAGAAGCTCCTCTGTATTATGTTGTAGAATCGTGATCTCTCTCTGGAGTCTAGCTTCCAGCCTGGAGGCAATCTGTTCCTCCTGAGTTTTGGTGTTTTCCTTGATAGACAATTACAGCCAACACTTTAGTATTATATTAAACTAAGACTTACTGAAACACAGGCAGAAAGGCACATTTAACTAAAAGGGAATAAAATGCACAACTGAAACATGCCACTTTTTAACCCACTGCGTCACTATGTTTAATATACTGTCCAATGTCCTGGTGGAAGAAGAAACTATAGACACACCCACCTCTTCACTATCTACCACAACACTGGTCCAGACTATAGACACACCCACCTCTTCAGTATCCAACACACACTGGTCCAGACTATAGACACACCCACCTCTTCAGTATCCAACACACACTGGTCCAGACTATAGACACACCCACCTCTTCAGTATCCAACACACACTGGTCCAGACTATAGACACACCCACCTCTTCACTATCTACCACACACTGGTCCAGACTATAGACACACCCACCTAGACACACCCACCTCTTCACTATCTACCACACACTGGTCCAGACTATAGACACACCCACCTCTTCAATATCTACCACACACTGGTCCAGACTATAGACACACCCACCTAGACACACCCACCTCTTCAGTATCTACCACACACTGGTCCAGACTATAGACACACCCACCTCTTCAGTATCTACCACACACTGGTCCAGACTATAGACACACCCACCTAGACACACCCACCTCTTCACTATCTACCACACACTGGTCCAGACTATAGACACACCCACCTCTTCACTATCTAACACACACTAGTCCAGACTATAGACACACCCACCTCTTCAGTATCTCTCTCATTCTTTATGACATCGTGGTTTCTGTGGTCCTGCAAGGCACACACCAGACAAACAGAAACCTGGTCTGTCTTACAGAAGACCTCCAGAGCTCTGTGGTGCAGCTGGCACAGTTTCTGCTCCAGGTTTCCAGTCACCTCCACCAGGGTGTGTCTCTGCAGAGCTGCTACGGTGTAATGTCGTCTGACATGTCTCTCACAGTAGGAGGCAGTGCAGGTCAGACAGGACTTCACAGCTTTGAGCTGTTTCTCAGTGCAGAGGTCACAGGCCACATCTCCAGGTCCAGCGTAGCAGTGCTTGGGAAGAGCAGGGACCTTGAACCCTGCCTGGTGGAGTTTCTCAATCACGTTCTCCAAGGCTGAGTTAGTGAGGAGGTCAGGACGTGTTCTGAATCTCTTTCTGCACTGGGGGCAGTCGTAGTCTCCTGTCTGGTTCCAGTAGGTCTCAATGCACTGTCTGCAGTAACTGTGTCCACAGGGGATGGAGACTGGCTCTTTGAGAACCTCTGTACACACGGAACATCTGAAGAGGTCCTCTGTCAGTAGACTGGCTGTCAGATCACTGTACACAAAATGGTAGAGAAATGTGGTTGCTGTTTTAAAGACTCACTATTATACAGGAGCTAACCTACTAGATTTACAGGAATGTGGAAGCTGTTCTTCACTTACCTGGCCTCTTTCCCAAACATAATGGGCCTGTCCATGGACCAATCACTCTTCATGGACAGACACGGTGACCACACCCTCTCCTGTTTTACACTGTGGAAAGATCAAGGAGGGTTTTGTCATTGTGTGAATATGCAGGATATAATACCTATCCATCTTTCATGTTGACTGTTTGTATATTTCTAAATGGACAGAAACAAAACTATTTGTACATTGCTATATGGACAGAAACATAAATATTTATGTATTTCTATATGGACAGAAACACAAATATCTGTATATTTCTATATGGACAGAAACACAAATATCTGTATATTTCTATATGGACAGAAACATAAATATCTGTATATTTCTATATGGACAGAAACAAATATTTGGATATTTCTATTTGAGAATGATTTCACGAGGCCTATTTCACATGATATGCCTAACTACTTATAACCACTAGGCTGATAAATAAACACCTTTTTCATTGGATTATTGAATTACCTACATCATGTGACTTCAAGTTATCCATTTGGAGCGCAACATCGCGTTGTTAAAAAATATGTCTAAATTGGGCAATTGAAGGCATATTTATGTTAACTTTGATTGTGTTTGATGAAAATGATAGACCTTCCAAACGTTGTACGCAATATTAAATCGGTAAGTGGCTTGATGCCTACTGTACCAAAACGATTTGATGTTGTTAAAACGGGAGTGATGTATATAACGGTAATATTGTCAAAATTCTGCTTTTAACAACCATCAGAATTGGTTAAAAAAAGGTTACGCATGGAAACATATTAGACAATAATTAACAGTAGGCAAAGTGATCGTGTCAGGAGAAAATGATATCAAACAACATTTGATGTCCAGTCACATTCACCGTGGTTGTCTGAAGCGTGCTATAGAGTTAACAGCTGGCGATGCCTCATCCTGATTGGTTATTCCTCATCATTTGCAACAATGTCAACGAGTGTCATCACTATCTTTCCTTTGGAGAACCTCAAACCTGTTGTGATTATCAGCTGAGAAAAACTTTTCTTATTTAATTTTACTCCTGGCTCAGAGTTTGTCTGAGCAGTGTCTTAACATCATCCTAAAACAGGTTTTAACATGATTCCTCACAGGATCTCACCTCTTTAATATTAGGAGAATTCCACCAATTTTTAAAGGGAGAATCTGTGGTTCAAATAACAAGAAAGCAGACACCCTGTTTTTGGGCAAACAATTTAGGGATGGGGTTGAGGAAAGGTGACCACTCTCAAATTCATGGATGGGGCAATGGATGCCAGGACTGACCATGTTTTAACAATGTTATGAAGCTAAAGAGTGTTTGTTGACGATTCAGTTGTTAACAAACATTGGAGTAAAACAAGCTTATATTTGAAGTTCTGATGATGTGCGACAGTTGAACTGAGCTCATGAAGCATTTACAAGCTATTCATGTCCTTATCACTAGTAATATAGTCCTATTCCAGTCCACATCACTAGTCTTATAGTCTTATTCCGGGCAACATCACAAGTAATATAGGCCTATTCCAGTCCATATTACTAGTAACATATTCCAATTCCAGTCCATATCATTAGTAATATAGTCCTATTCCAGTCCTTATCACTAGTAATATAGTCCTATTCCAGTCCTTATCACTAGTAATATAGTCCTATTCCAGTCCATATCACTAGTAATATAGTCCTATTCCAGTCCATATCACTAGTAATATAGTCCCATTCCAGTCCATATCACTAGTAATATAGTCCTATTCCAGTCCTTATCACTAGTAATATAGTCCTATTCCAGTCCATATCACTAGTAGTATAGTCCTATTCCAGTCTATATCACTAGTAATATAGTCCTATTCCAGTCCACATCACTAGTAATATAGTCCTATTCCAGTCTATATCACTAGTAATATATAACTATTTGTTTAACATGTTATGTTACTACATGATTCCACGTGTTATTTTATGTTTGTATCTTCACTATTATTCTACAACATAGAAATTAATACAAATTAAAGAAAAACCCTTGAATGAGCAGGTGTGTCCAAACTTTTGACTGGTACTGTACCTGAGATCTCCATTTGTAAATCCGATAGGTCGATCCATGGAATGGTCACTTTTCAAGGAGAGTTGGCTTGGAGCAGGAGATGCTGTGGCTTCTTCCTTGCTGAGCGAACTTTCAGGTTATGTCGATATAGGACTCGTTTTACTGTGGAAATTAATACTTTTGTACCTGTTTCGTCCAGCATCTTCACAAGGTCCTTTGCTGTTGTTTTAGGATTGATTTGCACTTTTCGCACCAAAGTACATTCATCTCTAGGAGACAGAACTCGTCTCCTTCGTGAGCAGTATGACGGCTGCATGGTCCCATGGTGTTTATACTTGCATACTATTGTTTGTACAGATGAACGTGGTACCTTCAGGCGTTTGGAAATTGCTCCCACGGATGAACCAGACCTGTGGAGGTCTACAATTTTTTTTATGAGGTCTTGGCTGATTTCTTTTGATTTTCCCATGATGTCAAGCAAAGAGGTGCTGAACTTGAAGGTAGGCCTTGAAATACATCCACAGGTACACATCCAATTGACTCAAATGATGTCAATTAGCCAATCAGAAGCTTCTAAAGCCATGACATAATTTTCTGGAATTTTCCAAGCTGTTTTAAAGGCACAATCAATGTAGTGTATGTAAACTTCTGACCCAATGGAATTGTGATACAATGAATTATAAGTGAATAATCTGTCTGTAAACAATTGTTGGAAATATTACTTGTGTCATGCACAAAGTAGATGTGCTAACCGATTTGCCAAAACCATAGATTGTTAACAAGAAATTTGTGGAGTGGTTGAAAAATTAGTTTTAATGACTCCAACCTAAGTGTATGTAAACTTCTGACTTCAATTGTAGGTCAGTAGACCAACATAACAGTTAGTGAGATGATATAGGCCTATTCCAGTCCACATCACTAGTAACATAGTCCTATTCCAGTCCACATCACTAGTGATATAGTCCTATTCCAGTCCATATCACTAGTAATATAGTCCTATTCCAGTCCACATCACTAGTAATATAGTCCTATTCCAGTCCATATCACTAGTAATATAGTCCTATTCCAGTCCACATCACTAGTAATATAGTCCTATTCCAGTCCATATCACTAGTAATATAGTCCTATTCCAGTCCACATCACTAGTAATATAGTCCTATTCCAGTCCACATCACTAGTAATATAGTCCTATTCCAGTCCACATCACTAGTAGTATAGTCCTATTCCAGTCCATATCACTAGTAATATAGTCCTATTCCAGTCCACATCACTAGTAATATAGTCCTATTCCAGTCCATATCACTAGTAATATAGTCCTATTCCAGTCCATATCACTAGTAATATAGTCCTATTCCAGTCCACATCACTAGTAGTATAGTCCTATTCCAGTCCATATCACTAGTAATATAGTCCTATTCCAGTCCACATCACTAGTAATATAGTCCTATTCCAGTCTATATCACTAGTAATATAGTCCTATTCCAGTCCATATCACTAGTAATATAGTCCTAATACAGTCCATATCACTAGTGATATAGTCCTATTCCAGTCCATATCACTAGTAATATAGTCCTATTCCAGTCTATATCACTAGTAATATAGTCCTATTCCAGTCCATACCACTAGTAATACAGTCCAATAAAGTCCTATTTGTTTAACATGTTTTGTTACTACATGATTCCACGTGTTATTTTATGTTTGTATCTTCACTATTATTCTACAACATAGAAATTAGTAAAATTAAAGAAAAACCCTTGAATGAGCAGGTGTGTCCAAACTTTTGCCTGGTACTGTACCTGAGATCTCCATTTGTAAATCCGATTGGTCGATCCATGGAATGGTCACTTTTCAAGGAGAGTTGGCTTGGAGCAGGAGATGCTGCTCCCAAAAGCCTTTCAGACACAGGGAATAGTGTTCAGGTAAATATTAAAATAATTCCAGTAAATTACATTACACAGTATAACCAGTAGGATATACAGTTGAAGTCGGAAGTTTACATACACCTCGGCCAAATACATTTAAACTCAGTTTTTCACAATTCCTGACATTTAATCCAAGTAAATATTCCCTGTTTTAGGTCAGTTAGGATCACCACTTTATTTTAAGAATGTGAAATGTCAGAATAAGAGAGAGAGATTGATTTATTTCAGCTTTTATTTCTTTCATCACATTCCCAGTGGGTCAGAAGTTTACATACACTCAATTAGTATTTGGTAGCATTGCCTTTAAATTGTTTAACTTGGGTCAAATGTTTTGGGTAGCCTTCCACAAGCTTCTCACAATAGGTTGGGTGAATTTTGGCCCATTCCTCCTGACAGGGGTGGTGTAACTGAGTCAGGTTTGTAAGCCTCCTTGCTCGCACACGCTTTTTCAGTTCTGCCCACAAATTTTCTATAGGATTGAGGTCAGGGCTTTGTGATGGCCACTCCAATACCTTGACTTTGATATCCTTAAGCTATTTTGCCACAACTTTGGAAGTATGCTTGGGGTCATTGTCCATTTGGAAGACTCATTTGTGACCAAGCTTTAACTTCCTGACTGATGTCTTGACATGTTGCTTCAATATATCTACATCATTTTCCATCCACATGATGCCATCTATTTTGTGAAGCGCACCAGTACCTACTGCAGAAAAGCACCACCAAAACATTATGCTGCCACCCCCGTGCTTCACGGTTGGGATGGTGTTCTTCGGCTTGCAAGCCTCCCCCTTTTTCCTCCAAACATAACGATGGTCATTATTGCCAAACAGTTATATTTTTGTTTCATCAGACCAGAGGTCATTTCTCCAAAAAGTACAATCTTTGTACTCATGTGGAGTTGCAAACCGTAGTCTGGCTTTTTTATGGCGGTTTTGGAGCTGTGGCTTCTTCCTTGCTGAGCGAACTTTCAGGTTATGTCGATATAGGACTCGTTTTACTGTGGAAATTAATACTTTTGTACCTGTTTCGTCCAGCATCTTCACAAGGTCCTTTGCTGTTGTTTTAGGATTGATTTGCACTTTTCGCACCAAAGTACATTCATCTCTAGGAGACAGAACTCGTCTCCTTCGTGAGCAGTATGACGGCTGCATGGTCCCATGGTGTTTATACTTGCATACTATTGTTTGTACAGATGAACGTGGTACCTTCAGGCGTTTGGAAATTGCTCCCACGGATGAACCAGACTTGTGGAGGTCTACAATTTTTTTTCTGAGGTCTTGGCTGATTTCTTTTGATTTTCCCATGATGTCAAGCAAAGAGGTGCTGAACTTGAAGGTAGGCCTTGAAATACATCCACAGGTACACATCCAATTGACTCAAATGATGTCAATTAGCCAATCAGAAGCTTCTAAAGCCATGACATAATTTTCTGGAATTTTCCAAGCTGTTTTAAAGGCACAGTCAATGTAGTGTATGTAAACTTCTGACCCAATGGAATTGTGATACAATGAATTATAAGTGAATAATCTGTCTGTAAACAATTGTTGGAAATATTACTTGTGTCATGCACAAAGTAGATATGCTAACCGATTTGCCAAAACCATAGATTGTTAACAAGAAATTTGTGGAGTGGTTGAAAAATGAGTTTTAATGACTCCAACCTAAGTGTATGTAAACTTCTGACTTCAATTGTAGGTCAGTAGACCAACATAACAGTTAGTGAGATGATATAGGCCTATTCCAGTCCACATCACTAGTAACATAGTCCTATTCCAGTCCACATCACTAGTGATATAGTCCTATTCCAGTCCACATCACTAGTAAAATAGTCCTATTCCAGTCCACACCACTAGTAATATAGTCATATTCCAGTCCATATCCCTAGTAATATAGTCCTATTCCAGTCCACACCAAATAATATAGTCCTATTCCAGTCCACACCACAGGTAATATAGCCCTATTCCAGTCCACATCACTAGTCTTGCAGTCCTATTCCAGTCCATATCACTAGTAGAATAGGCCTATTCCAGTTCATATCACTAGTAATATAGTCCTATTCCAGTCCATATCACTAGTGATATAGTCCTATTCCAGTCCATATCACTAGTAATATAGTCCTATTCCAGTCCACATCACTAGTAATATAGTCCTATTCCAGTCCATATCACTAGTAATATAGTCCTATTCCACATCACTAGTAATATAGTCCTATTCCAGTCCATATCACTAGTAATATAGTCCTATTCCAGTCCACATCACTAGTAATATAGTCCTATTCCAGTCCACATCACTAGTAGTATAGTCCTATTCCAGTCCATATCACTAGTAATATAGTCCTATTCCAGTCCATATCACTAGTAATATAGTCCTATTCCAGTCTATATCACTAGTAATATAGTCCTATTCCAGTCTATATCACTAGTAGTATAGTCCTATTCCAGTCCACATCACTAGTAATATAGTCCTATTCCAGTCTATATCACTAGTAATATAGTCCTATTCCAGTCCATATCACTAGTAATATAGTCCTATTCCAGTCCACATCACTAGTAATATAGTCCTATTCCAGTCCACATCACTAGTAATATAGTCCTATTCCAGTCCACATCACTAGTAGTATAGTCCTATTCCAGTCCATATCACTAGTAATATAGTCCTATTCCAGTCCATATCACTAGTAATATAGTCCTATTCCAGTCTATATCACTAGTAATATAGTCCTATTCCAGTCCATATCACTAGTAATATAGTCCTATTCCAGTCCACATCACTAGTAATATAGTCCTATTCCAGTCCATATCCCTAGTAATATAGTCCTAATACAGTCCATATCACTAGTAATATAGTCCTATTCCAGTCCATATCACTAGTATTATAGTCCTATTCCAGTCCACATCACTAGTAATATAGTCCTATTCCAGTCCACATCACTAGTAATATAGTCCTATTCCAGTCCATACCACTAGTAATACAGTCCAATAAAGTCCTATTTGTTTAACATGTTATGTTACTACATGATTCCACGTGTTATTTTATGTTTGTATCTTCACTATTATTCTACAACATAGAAATTAGTAAAATTAAAGAAAAACCCTTGAATGAGCAGGTGTGTCCAAACTTTTGCCTGGTACTGTACCTGAGATCTCCATTTGTAAATCCGATAGGTCGATCCATGGAATGGTCACTTTTCAAGGAGAGTTGGCTTGGAGCAGGAGATGCTGCTCCCAAAAGCCTTTCAGACACAGAGAATAGTATTCAGGTAAATATTAAAATAATTCCAGTAAATTACATTACACAGTATAACCAGTAGGATATACAGTTGAAGTCGGAAGTTTACATACACCTTAGCCAAATACATTAAAACTCAGTTTTTCACAATTCCTGACATTTAATCCAAGTAAATATTCCCTGTTTTAGGTCAGTTAGGATCACCACTTTATTTTAAGAATGTGAAATGTCAGAATAAGAGAGAGAGATTGACTTATTTCAGCTTTTATTTCTTTCATCACATTCCCAGTGGGTCAGAAGTTTACATACACTCAATTAGTATTTGGTAGCATTGCCTTTAAATTGTTTAACTTGGGTCAAATGTTTTGGGTAGCCTTCCACAAGCTTCTCACAATAGGTTGGGTGAATTTTGGCCCATTCCTCCTGACAGGGGTGGTGTAACTGAGTCAGGTTTGTAAGCCTCCTTGCTCGCACACGCTTTTTCAGTTCTGCCCACAAATTTTCTGTAGGATTGAGGTCAGGGCTTTGTGATGGCCACTCCAATACCTTGACTTTGATATCCTTAAGCTATTTTGCCACAACTTTGGAAGTATGCTTGGGGTCATTGTCCATTTGGAAGACTCATTTGTGACCAAGCTTTAACTTCCTGACTGATGTCTTGACATGTTGCTTCAATATATCTACATCATTTTCCATCCACATGATGCCATCTATTTTGTGAAGCGCACCAGTACCTACTGCAGAAAAGCACCACCAAAACATTATGCTGCCACCCCCGTGCTTCACGGTTGGGATGGTGTTCTTCGGCTTGCAAGCCTCCCCCTTTTTCCTCCAAACATAACGATGGTCATTATTGCCAAACAGTTATATTTTTGTTTCATCAGACCAGAGGTCATTTCTCCAAAAAGTACAATCTTTGTACTCATGTGGAGTTGCAAACCGTAGTCTGGCTTTTTTATGGCGGTTTTGGAGCTGTGGCTTCTTCCTTGCTGAGCGAACTTTCAGGTTATGTCGATATAGGACTCGTTTTACTGTGGAAATTAATACTTTTGTACCTGTTTCGTCCAGCATCTTCACAAGGTCCTTTGCTGTTGTTTTAGGATTGATTTGCACTTTTCGCACCAAAGTACATTCATCTCTAGGAGACAGAACTCGTCTCCTTCGTGAGCAGTATGACGGCTGCATGGTCCCATGGTGTTTATACTTGCATACTATTGTTTGTACAGATGAACGTGGTACCTTCAGGCGTTTGGAAATTGCTCCCACGGATGAACCAGACTTGTGGAGGTCTACAATTTTTTTTCTGAGGTCTTGGCTGATTTCTTTTGATTTTCCCATGATGTCAAGCAAAGAGGTGCTGAACTTGAAGGTAGTCCTTGAAATACATCCACAGGTACACATCCAATTGACTCAAATGATGTCAATTAGCCAATCAGAAGCTTCTAAAGCCATGACATAATTTTCTGGAATTTTCCAAGCTGTTTTAAAGGCACAGTCAATGTAGTGTATGTAAACTTCTGACCCAATTGAATTGTGATACAATGAATTATAAGTGAATAATCTGTCTGTAAACAATTGTTGGAAATATTACTTGTGTCATGCACAAAGTAGATATGCTAACCGATTTGCCAAAACCATAGATTGTTAACAAGAAATTTGTGGAGTGGTTGAAAAATGAGTTTTAATGACTCCAACCTAAGTGTATGTAAACTTCTGACTTCAATTGTAGGTCAGTAGACCAACATAACAGTTAGTGAGATGATATAGGCCTATTCCAGTCCACATCACTAGTAACATAGTCCTATTCCAGTCCACATCACTAGTGATATACTCCTATTCCAGTCCACATCACTAGTAAAATAGTCCTATTCCAGTCCACACCACTAGTAATATAGTCATATTCCAGTCCATATCCCTAGTAATATAGTCCTATTCCAGTCCACACCAAATAATATAGTCCTATTCCAGTCCACACCACAGGTAATATAGCCCTATTCCAGTCCACATCACTAGTCTTGCAGTCCTATTCCAGTCCATATCACTAGTAGAATAGGCCTATTCCAGTTCATATCACTAGTAATATAGTCCTATTCCAGTCCATATCACTAGTAATATAGTCCTATTCCAGTCCATATCACTAGTAATATAGTCCTATTCCAGTCCACATCACTAGTAATATAGTCCTATTCCAGTCCATATCACTAGTAATATAGTCCTATTCCAGTCCACATCACTAGTAATATAGTCCTATTCCAGTCCACATCACTAGTAGTATAGTCCTATTCCAGTCCACATCACTAGTAATATAGTCCTATTCCAGTCCACATCACTAGTAGTATAGTCCTATTCCAGTCCATATCACTAGTAATATAGTCCTATTCCAGTCCACATCACTAGTAATATAGTCCTATTCCAGTCTATATCACTAGTAATATAGTCCTATTCCAGTCCATATCACTAGTAATATAGTCCTATTCCAGTCCATATCACTAGTAATATAGTCCTATTCCAGTCCATATCACTAGTAATATAGTCCTATTCCAGTCCATACCACTAGTAATACAGTCCAATAAAGTCCTATTTGTTTAACATGTTATGTTACTACATGATTCCACGTGTTATTTTATGTTTGTATCTTCACTATTATTCTACAACATAGAAATTAGTAAAATTAAAGAAAAACCCTTGAATGAGCAGGTGTGTCCAAACTTTTGCCTGGTAATGTACCTGAGATCACCATTTGTAAATCCGATAGGTCGATCCATGGAATGGTCACTTTTCAAGGAGAGTTGGCTTGGAGCAGGAGATGCTGCTCCCAAAAGCCTTTCAGACACAGGGAATAGTGTTCAGGTAAATATTAAAATAATTCCAGTAAATTACATTACACAGTATAACCAGTAGGATATACAGTTGAAGTCGGAAGTTTACATACACCTCGGCCAAATACATTTAAACTCAGTTTTTCACAATTCCTGACATTTAATCCAAGTAAATATTCCCTGTTTTAGGTCAGTTAGGATCACCACTTTATTTTAAGAATGTGAAATGTCAGAATAAGAGAGAGAGATTGATTTATTTCAGCTTTTATTTCTTTCATCACATTCCCAGTGGGTCAGAAGTTTACATACACTCAATTAGTATTTGGTAGCATTGCCTTTAAATTGTTTAACTTGGGTCAAATGTTTTGGGTAGCCTTCCACAAGCTTCTCACAATAGGTTGGGTGAATTTTGGCCCATTCCTCCTGACAGGGGTGGTGTAACTGAGTCAGGTTTGTAAGCCTCCTTGCTCGCACACGCTTTTTCAGTTCTGCCCACAAATTTTCTATAGGATTGAGGTCAGGGCTTTGTGATGGCCACTCCAATACCTTGACTTTGATATCCTTAAGCTATTTTGCCACAACTTTGGAAGTATGCTTGGGGTCATTGTCCATTTGGAAGACTCATTTGTGACCAAGCTTTAACTTCCTGACTGATGTCTTGACATGTTGCTTCAATATATCTACATCATTTTCCATCCACATGATGCCATCTATTTTGTGAAGCGCACCAGTACCTACTGCAGAAAAGCACCACCAAAACATTATGCTGCCACACCCGTGCTTCACGGTTGGGATGGTGTTCTTCGGCTTGCAAGCCTCCCCCTTTTTCCTCCAAACATAACGATGGTCATTATTGCCAAACAGTTATATTTTTGTTTCATCAGACCAGAGGTCATTTCTCCAAAAAGTACAATCTTTGTACTCATGTGGAGTTGCAAACCGTAGTCTGGCTTTTTTATGGCGGTTTTGGAGCTGTGGCTTCTTCCTTGCTGAGCGAACTTTCAGGTTATGTCGATATAGGACTCGTTTTACTGTGGAAATTAATACTTTTGTACCTGTTTCGTCCAGCATCTTCACAAGGTCCTTTGCTGTTGTTTTAGGATTGATTTGCACTTTTCGCACCAAAGTACATTCATCTCTAGGAGACAGAACTCGTCTCCTTCGTGAGCAGTATGACGGCTGCATGGTCCCATGGTGTTTATACTTGCATACTATTGTTTGTACAGATGAACGTGGTACCTTCAGGCGTTTGGAAATTGCTCCCAAGGATGAACCAGACTTGTGGAGGTCTACAATTTTTTTTCTGAGGTCTTGGCTGATTTCTTTTGATTTTCCCATGATGTCAAGCAAAGAGGTGCTGAACTTGAAGGTAGGCCTTGAAATACATCCACAGGTACACATCCAATTGACTCAAATGATGTCAATTAGCCAATCAGAAGCTTCTAAAGCCATGACATAATTTTCTGGAATTTTCCAAGCTGTTTTAAAGGCACAGTCAATGTAGTGTATGTAAACTTCTGACCCAATGGAATTGTGATACAATGAATTATAAGTGAATAATCTGTCTGTAAACAATTGTTGGAAATATTACTTGTGTCATGCACAAAGTAGATATGCTAACCGATTTGCCAAAACCATAGATTGTTAACAAGAAATTTGTGGAGTGGTTGAAAAATGAGTTTTAATGACTCCAACCTAAGTGTATGTAAACTTCTGACTTCAATTGTAGGTCAGTAGACCAACATAACAGTTAGTGAGATGATATAGGCCTATTCCAGTCCACATCACTAGTAACATAGTCCTATTCCAGTCCACATCACTAGTGATATAGTCCTATTCCAGTCCAAATCACTAGTAAAATAGTCCTATTCCAGTCCACACCACTAGTAATATAGTCATATTCCAGTCCATATCCCTAGTAATATAGTCCTATTCCAGTCCACACCAAATAATATAGTCCTATTCCAGTCCACACCACAGGTAATATAGCCCTATTCCAGTCCACATCACTAGTCTTGCAGTCCTATTCCAGTCCATATCACTAGTAGAATAGGCCTATTCCAGTTCATATCACTAGTAATATAGTCCTATTCCAGTCCATATCACTAGTAATATAGTACTATTCCAGTCCATATCACTAGTAATATAGTCCTATTCCAGTCCACATCACTAGTAATATAGTCCTATTCCAGTCCATATCACTAGTAATATAGTCCTATTCCAGTCCACATCACTAGTAATATAGTCCTATTCCAGTCCATATCACTAGTAATATAGTCCTATTCCAGTCCACATCACTAGTAATATAGTCCTATTCCAGTCCACATCACTAGTAATATAGTCCTATTCCAGTCCACATCACTAGTAATATAGTCCTATTCCAGTCCACATCACTAGTAGTATAGTCCTATTCCAGTCCATATCACTAGTATTATAGTCCTATTCCAGTCCACATCACTAGTAATATAGTCCTATTCCAGTCCATATCACTAGTAATATAGTCCTATTCCAGTCCATATCACTAGTAATATAGTCCTATTCCAGTCCACATCACTAGTAGTATAGTCCTATTCCAGTCCATATCACTAGTAATATAGTCCTATTCCAGTCCACATCACTAGTAATATAGTCCTATTCCAGTCCATATCACTAGTAATATAGTCCTATTCCAGTCCACATCACTAGTAATATAGTCCTATTCCAGTCCATATCACTAGTAATATAGTCCTATTCCAGTCCACATCACTAGTAATATAGTCCTATTCCAGTCCACATCACTAGTAATATAGTCCTATTCCAGTCCACATCACTAGTAGTATAGTCCTATTCCAGTCCATATCACTAGTAATATAGTCCTATTCCAGTCCACATCACTAGTAATATAGTCCTATTCCAGTCCATATCACTAGTAATATAGTCCTATTCCAGTCCATATCACTAGTAATATAGTCCTATTCCAGTCCACATCACTAGTAGTATAGTCCTATTCCAGTCCATATCACTAGTAATATAGTCCTATTCCAGTCCACATCACTAGTAATATAGTCCTATTCCAGTCTATATCACTAGTAATATAGTCCTATTCCAGTCCATATCACTAGTAATATAGTCCTAATACAGTCCATATCACTAGTGATATAGTCCTATTCCAGTCCATATCACTAGTAATATAGTCCTATTCCAGTCTATATCACTAGTAATATAGTCCTATTCCAGTCCATACCACTAGTAATACAGTCCAATAAAGTCCTATTTGTTTAACATGTTTTGTTACTACATGATTCCACGTGTTATTTTATGTTTGTATCTTCACTATTATTCTACAACATAGAAATTAGTAAAATTAAAGAAAAACCCTTGAATGAGCAGGTGTGTCCAAACTTTTGCCTGGTACTGTACCTGAGATCTCCATTTGTAAATCCGATTGGTCGATCCATGGAATGGTCACTTTTCAAGGAGAGTTGGCTTGGAGCAGGAGATGCTGCTCCCAAAAGCCTTTCAGACACAGGGAATAGTGTTCAGGTAAATATTAAAATAATTCCAGTAAATTACATTACACAGTATAACCAGTAGGATATACAGTTGAAGTCGGAAGTTTACATACACCTCGGCCAAATACATTTAAACTCAGTTTTTCACAATTCCTGACATTTAATCCAAGTAAATATTCCCTGTTTTAGGTCAGTTAGGATCACCACTTTATTTTAAGAATGTGAAATGTCAGAATAAGAGAGAGAGATTGATTTATTTCAGCTTTTATTTCTTTCATCACATTCCCAGTGGGTCAGAAGTTTACATACACTCAATTAGTATTTGGTAGCATTGCCTTTAAATTGTTTAACTTGGGTCAAATGTTTTGGGTAGCCTTCCACAAGCTTCTCACAATAGGTTGGGTGAATTTTGGCCCATTCCTCCTGACAGGGGTGGTGTAACTGAGTCAGGTTTGTAAGCCTCCTTGCTCGCACACGCTTTTTCAGTTCTGCCCACAAATTTTCTATAGGATTGAGGTCAGGGCTTTGTGATGGCCACTCCAATACCTTGACTTTGATATCCTTAAGCTATTTTGCCACAACTTTGGAAGTATGCTTGGGGTCATTGTCCATTTGGAAGACTCATTTGTGACCAAGCTTTAACTTCCTGACTGATGTCTTGACATGTTGCTTCAATATATCTACATCATTTTCCATCCACATGATGCCATCTATTTTGTGAAGCGCACCAGTACCTACTGCAGAAAAGCACCACCAAAACATTATGCTGCCACCCCCGTGCTTCACGGTTGGGATGGTGTTCTTCGGCTTGCAAGCCTCCCCCTTTTTCCTCCAAACATAACGATGGTCATTATTGCCAAACAGTTATATTTTTGTTTCATCAGACCAGAGGTCATTTCTCCAAAAAGTACAATCTTTGTACTCATGTGGAGTTGCAAACCGTAGTCTGGCTTTTTTATGGCGGTTTTGGAGCTGTGGCTTCTTCCTTGCTGAGCGAACTTTCAGGTTATGTCGATATAGGACTCGTTTTACTGTGGAAATTAATACTTTTGTACCTGTTTCGTCCAGCATCTTCACAAGGTCCTTTGCTGTTGTTTTAGGCTTGATTTGCACTTTTCGCACCAAAGTACATTCATCTCTAGGAGACAGAACTCGTCTCCTTCGTGAGCAGTATGACGGCTGCATGGTCCCATGGTGTTTATACTTGCATACTATTGTTTGTACAGATGAACGTGGTACCTTCAGGCGTTTGGAAATTGCTCCCACGGATGAACCAGACTTGTGGAGGTCTACAATTTTTTTTCTGAGGTCTTGGCTGATTTCTTTTGATTTTCCCATGATGTCAAGCAAAGAGGTGCTGAACTTGAAGGTAGGCCTTGAAATACATCCACAGGTACACATCCAATTGACTCAAATGATGTCAATTAGCCAATCAGAAGCTTCTAAAGCCATGACATAATTTTCTGGAATTTTCCAAGCTGTTTTAAAGGCACAGTCAATGTAGTGTATGTAAACTTCTGACCCAATGGAATTGTGATACAATGAATTATAAGTGAATAATCTGTCTGTAAACAATTGTTGGAAATATTACTTGTGTCATGCACAAAGTAGATATGCTAACCGATTTGCCAAAACCATAGATTGTTAACAAGAAATTTGTGGAGTGGTTGAAAAATGAGTTTTAATGACTCCAACCTAAGTGTATGTAAATTTCTGACTTCAATTGTAGGTCAGTAGACCAACATAACAGTTAGTGAGATGATATAGGCCTATTCCAGTCCACATCACTAGTAACATAGTCCTATTCCAGTCCACATCACTAGTGATATAGTCCTATTCCAGTCCACATCACTAGTAAAATAGTCCTATTCCAGTCCACACCACTAGTAATATAGTCATATTCCAGTCCATATCCCTAGTAATATAGTCCTATTCCAGTCCACACCAAATAATATAGTCCTATTCCAGTCCACACCACAGGTAATATAGCCCTATTCCAGTCCACATCACTAGTCTTGCAGTCCTATTCCAGTCCATATCACTAGTAGAATAGGCCTATTCCAGTTCATATCACTAGTAATATAGTCCTATTCCAGTCCATATCACTAGTAATATAGTCCTATTCCAGTCCACATCACTAGTAATATAGTCCTATTCCAGTCCACATCACTAGTAATATAGTCCTATTCCAGTCCACATCACTAGTAATATAGTCCTATTCCAGTCCACATCACTAGTAATATAGTCCTATTCCAGTCCACATCACTAGTAATATAGTCCTATTCCAGTCCATATCACTAGTAATATAGTCTTATTCCAGTTCATATCACTAGTAATATAGTCCTATTCCAGTCCACATCACTAGTAATATAGTCCTATTCCAGTCCACATCACTAGTAATATAGTCCTATTCCAGTCCACATCACTAGTAATATAGTCCTATTCCAGTCCACATCACTAGTAATATAGTCTTATTCCAGTCCACATCACTAGTAATATAGTCCTATTCCAGTCCACATCACTAGTAATATAGTCCTATTCCAGTCCACATCACTAGTAATATAGTCCTATTCCAGTCCACATCACTAGTAATATAGTCCTATTCCAGTCCACATCACTAGTAATATAGTCCTATTCCAGTCCACATCACTAGTAATATAGTCCTATTCCAGTCCACATCACTAGTAATATAGTCCTATTCCAGTCCACATCACTAGAAATATAGTCCTATTCCAGTCCACATCACTAGAAATATAGTCCTATTCCAGTCCACATCACTAGTAATATAGTCCTATTCCAGTCCACATCACTAGTAATATAGTCCTATTCCAGTCCACATCACTAGTAATATAGTCCTATTCCAGTCCACATCACTAGTAATATAGTCCTATTCCAGTCCACATCACTAGTAATATAGTCCTATTCCAGTCCACATCACTAGTAATATAGTCCAATTACAGTCCACATCACTAGTAATATTATTCTAGTAAAAAACTTTACATAGTATAACCAGTAGGACATAGGTCTGCAGACCAACTAGATAACAGTTAGAGAGATGATGGAACAATGTGGCTAAATCATGATGTGGTTTCAAGTTATTTTAACCCTTAATGACCTAACATGAGCTATTCCAAACTGAATTAAATGACAGTAGTGTCTATATTTTTGCAACTTCTGTACAAAACCGATTTGGGGAAGCAGGAGAGGTCTTCAGCTCCTTATCCTTTTTGACAGTGT
This sequence comes from Salmo trutta, assembly GCF_901001165.1. Lineage (NCBI taxonomy): Eukaryota > Metazoa > Chordata > Actinopteri > Salmoniformes > Salmonidae > Salmo > Salmo trutta. The sequence goes on from NW_021823154.1 coordinate 2,435,792, forward strand.
TGATTTAGCATATGGGCTCATTAGCCTACTTCAAAAAGTAATATAGTCCTATTCCAGTCCACATCACTAGTAATATAGTCCTATTCCAGTCCATATCACTAATAATATAGTCCTATTCCAGTCTACATCAATAGTAATATAGTCCTATTCCATAGTATAACCAGTAGGACATAGGTCTGCAGACCAACTAGATAACAGTTAGAGAGATTATGGAACAATGTGGCTAAATCAGATGGAAATAGCTGCTAGCTAGATCTGGTAGGCTACAAACCATCATTTCTCAAGTGGAATTGAGACTTGTGTTTTTGTTGTACATTGTCCCTGTTCAAATAAACTTAATAATTGAATAATCTAACCAACTCTTCCATTGCCATTCGACATATTACCAACCTGTCTGGCAGTATATTGACCCTACTACAACCCATAAACCAGGTAGATATATACATACAAATTAGCTTTTCTGAACAAAATAAATTGACAACATTTATGAAATGTGTTGCAACAGTTGAGCCAATTTGCTAGTCTGAACTCATCCACTCAGCGGCTGAGCTCGCTGTGCATCAACGCCACTGAACAGGGGTGTATTCAGTAGTGCACACAGTAGCAACAGAAAAACGTTTTGCAAAGAAAACAAGAGTTTCTATTGGTCAAATACAGGTAGGTCCCTACCGTTAGCTCGTGTGTAGATGTATTTCACTTATACTTCCGTGTATAAAAAAAACGTTTGTGGCGCGTTCAGCAAGATGCAACGTTTTGGAACGCAGTAAGTATGTGGTATAGCGTCGACTCTAGGCTACTGGTGGCATTTCTATTGGCAACGTTTGGCTACTGAACGGGACAGTGTTTTAGTAATCACCAGCAGGTGTGCTAAAACGGTACCTGCCAGGGGTGTATGAATTAGAACACACCGTAGAAAAACGTTTTGCAACAAACGACAGTTTCCCACTGGACATATTCATGTATATCCCTTCCCGTTTGCTTGTTTGGTTCCTAATGAATACACCCCAGCTGTGTCACACCTCGAGCTGTTTTATAATTATTGGAACAGCTGCACTTGAAATGGACACATTTCACCGACATTATGAAATAAACTAACAATACAGATAAGCCTAATGACAGTAATTTACCTGTCTTTCTCCATATTTTATCCGCTCTCCCCAGGCTGTCGTGAGATTTCCATCGGCTCCTTCTCAGAGATGACGGAGGATGAAAGTCCAAGGCAGTTTACTGTTGCTCAACATATTTCACAGAAAGAAAAAGATTGTTCTCCTATTGTGGAAAAACAGAAGTCAGCGATTTAAATAAAATAATACAAAATAGTAGGAATCCTACGATGTTGTTGACGTTCTGATATGGCCTCCTAAATGTAGAAAACATGGAATCGACATGACTAAAGGATACCAAAGATCTAACATTACATTATTTCACATACTAAAGGGTAGTTAATAATTCACATTGTATGAAATCTATATAGTTTATAGCTGTTTATTTCTAAAACCAGGCGTTGGCTTCCCATCCGCAGATTAGATAGTAACCTAAACTCTATAGTGGTTTACCGAAATGTAAACTCAATATAGTCCGCAGCCCATGGCCTCGCCCAGACTTCCTAAAAGTTACGTCGTCCTTAAAACGCGTCCATAGAACTAAACCTGCACCGTGTTCTCTGTCGAAATAATAACGCTCATCTGCTCATGTAAAACAATTGGTCTCTAGACCTGTAATAAACCACGATATTTGCTATCTTAAATTAAAACAAAAATGTTACCTTCATGGCGCAGTTGTTTCAAAATGGCAGCAGCAGATATACTTTTTACTTTCACTTTTAAATGATTAGGTAACTCCAATACTGTATATAACCCCTGGATAGTTGATGCTATGTAATGGCGTTTGACTGGATTTGAAGCCACCAGTCGGCCATATTGGCACTCCCCAGTAGGAGCAGTCCTTCATAGTAATGACAAAATTGCATGTATTTAAGTATTTGTGTTGTAGTGGGGACAGTAACATTAGTAATCTCCAAAAAATTATACTGTAAGGAAAATGTTTTGGTATATTTTTTCCATTTGTATATTTAGCTCACATATAATATAATATGTATGCATTACGGTGTCTTTAATACAATAAACGTGGCATAAACGAATGTAGACATTAAGAAATGCATTTCAATAGCTTCCAATATATATTTTTAAACCGGTGAGGGAGTCCCAAGATGGATACGTGGCGGTGTCAATACAGCGCCCTCTACAAATCATCTAGTGTATATAAATTATTGGGTAAATCCCCAGCGTGTGTTTGTGGAAATATTGAACTTTTTCACCGCCTAAAGGCGCCGCCGCGGTTGGCAGCGGGGTGGAGCGTTGCAAGTTTAAGTCCACGTTTAGCCATTGGTCTCTCTCTTTTATCTGGTCTTCACAAGAGAAGGTCATGGTTGTTTTATACGGCTATCTTTCATTTATTTGGCGTGGGCTACGGCCAAACAGTGACCTGTGTGGAGTTGGGTTAATAAACCGTGAATCCATAAAATCTATTTATTTGCCTGGACAATTGTTCCTTTATGATCTAGTCAGGTCATTATGTAACCGATGTGAAATGACTAGTTAGTTAGCGGTGGTGCGCGCTAATAGCGTTTCACATCGGTTACAATTACAATAGTAATATGCTCTAAAATGCTTTTGTGACACACTTTGTTGCTCTGTTCCCAATCGTCCACATGTCTGGGAGAATCTATTCAAGTCAATACATTTAATAAAATGTAAAAAAAAAGATGTATTATTAGCTAACTAGCTACAGTGCAGGCTAACTGAAATGAGCTAGCTAGTTACCTATCTAGCCAACTTTACATACTGTATAGATGGCTAGCTAAGTGAATGAAATATCACCAGCTACTTCACTTCATATTTGCTAGCTAACGTGATGTATTTATCACTGTAAAAAAACAAGCTCCACATGCATTTGTAGGTAGCTAACAGCCATGGAGGAGGGTGAATATTAGGGTAGCACTGTGATTCATTAATCATATGCTGTCTTCCCTGCTCCTCTGTACTTACCTCTTTCCCTTTCTGTCTTTTACATCTCTCCCCACCTCTTTCTTCCTGTTTTTATAATGCACACCAGATGTAGATTGAACTTGTATTTATAATATTTATAATGCATGTATTGTTTTTATAACACTTGTATAATGAACTTATTTCAATAAAGTGTTTCACATTTTCTACTGGTTGACATGAAGTCTCTCATTTGATGAAATACTCCACCTTTCCTGTGTTTATCAGCTCAATGCAGATGAAGGAAATTAGATATCGAGATGAACTGGTTTTAGAGTATTTACATGATGCATAGGAAGTGTAGTGTACAGTTAAACAAACATATTTCTGTATATATGAATTACAAATTAGTCTTTAGTTAAATCATGTTTCTAGTCTATTGCATAGTTACAATGTGTAACCATTGATGTCACAGGACCAAGATTGGTGAACACTGTTGAATTATATAATTCTAATACATACATGCAGACACAGCATCATTCAAAGACTGGAATTTGATACTCCTGGTAGTGGATATGACTGAAGAATAATCTCAAAGACATTCATACCTGAACTGCACCTTTATTTGCCAAGGTTGAGTACATGATCAGTGAATATATCAGATGTACAGGCTACAATGTGGGATCTCAATAACTACATGTATATACGACTTGCAACCTTGGCACAAAGTTAGATTATATTCTACTCAATCCATAGGCTTCATTAATGTCATTCAGACTGTTTTGAAGTTGATACAACTGGCTATGATAGCTGAGGTTCATAGCTTGGTTCTGAACTAATATTCATACCAAACGTTTTAGGGTCCATATACAGATCGGCTACACATCTAACTTATAGGCATACAGGTATTTTTATCCTCCACTGCACAATAAAGCAAGGAAATAGCTACGTTACTTCATCTGCATTGCAAAAATCAGCAAGACAAGCTTACAAAATTGTACATTCAATTTGCATTAAATGCCTTAACTAGTTAGAGTCTTTACATCCACTGTTTCACAAGACGACGGCCTGGTTTGCTGGTTGTTTCTGGAGTCCCTAAAACATTAAACAACCAGAATTACAAGTTCATACTCATGTCATAACACCCATAAAGCTAGTCAGCTATCTGGCTGATGTTAGCTAGTCAGCTATCTGGCTGATGTTAGCTAGTCAGCTAGCTGGCTGAATAGCGATTTTCGTAAGTCACTTTATGACACAAAAAAATATGCATAATCGTTTGTCTCTACACTAACTAGCTAACACATTCCTCTCAACTGCACATTTTTAGCATGAATCGTTATGACTTTATCATTATTTACATTTGCTTCCGTCCTAGTATTTCTGTCAGCCATCTTTGCTGGAGAAAGTCTCCAGCCGTGGGTCCCAACGCGTCAGATTCATCACGGGAACCACTCGATATGATTGGTCATCGTCACGGAAACCACTCGATATGATTGGTCATCGTCACGGGAACCACTCGATATGATTGGTCATCGTCACGGGAACCACTCGATATGATTGGTCATCGTCACGGAAACCACTCGATAAGATTGGTCATCGTCACGGGAACTACTCGATATGATTTGTCATCGTCACGGAAACCACTCGATATGATTGGTCATCGTCACGAGAATCACTCGATATGATTGGTCATCGTCACGGAAACCCCTCGATATGATTGGTCATTGCCCAGCGGTCGCCGCTGGTGATTTGCGTAAAGTTGGGAAAAGTAAATGAGGTTTTGCCTCAACCGTTTATAGTCATATATGCTATAAACAGTACATCTGCATTGTTATAGTGCAGGTCTATCTCATTAGTATCTTATTCATCATTTTAGGCAATGTTAGAATGATGCATTTAATTGTTTTTCTCACTTTGTGTGTTATAATTATCTCAGGTGATTTTCTCCATGAGGAGGGTGATAAGACCCAACAATATTATATTATAGTATACCCTCCTTGTAACCATGGTTACCAGTGACCGTCTCTTCCCATTCAAATATTTGTATTCAACAAAAAGTTAATTAATAGACCCAAGTAATTCCAGTTCATATTGTGATGGTTGTTTTGTTTGCTCAATGTGCTGTCTGTGAGTTGGTATATTGTCTATAAAAGTGGATCCTTGTGATTGTATTGTCACTTCCTTTTTAGACAACATAATAACAAAGTTCAGATGCTAGGCTAACCGCTGAGTCTGGGTCACTCTCATTCTCTCTCTGTGGTGACTTAAAGAAGAATAATATCTATATGGATTTATGTTGCTGTCCATTTTGAAAGCGCTGAATGAATAGGCCGACCTCGTCGCAGCTCGTTTGTTTACTCTTGCTCATACTTAGAGCTAAGTGTTTAATTATAGAAGAACAAACAAGATGAATTTACTGATTATAAATGTAATAATGTTTGTGTATGGTTCAAAGGTCAAAACTCATGTTGTCGTTCGTTATTATCGAAGGAGAATGCGGTTCTTATCGACTTACACAAATCCACAAGGAATCAGTAGAAACCATATTTATTTAAACAAGTCAGCCGTAAGAGCCACTGTCTGGACAGCTTTATGTTGACCCTAAACGTTTGTTGCACCGTTTGTCACCGTTATAGTGCATTTAATGTATTGTTTAGACTTGTGTGGTGGCTTCGCAGGCATGCATCTAAGAAAATGGGTTGTTTTCCCCACCAAGATTAACATGCTAGAATCGCCACTGATTCCACCACCTACTGTGTGCAGCTCTCAACTGGTTGAATGAACGTTTCTAAAGGCTTTCCCCAAAAACCTTCTAAATTAAATGTTGACTGCAAGAATGCCTACCTGGCAGAATGATATGATGATGATCTGTATCAATCGGGAGGGCATTTATTTAGCAAACTCTGCTAACACACACTGTAGCCTGCTATCACACTGTAGCCTACAGAAACACTGCTATCACACTGTAGCCTGCCATCACACATTGTTGCCTACAGAAACACTGCTATTACACTGTAGCCTACAGAAACACTGCTATTACACTTTAGCCTACAGAAACACTGCTATTACACTGTAGCCTACAGAAACACTGCTTTCACACTGTAGCCTGCCATCCCACATTGTAGCCTACAGAAACACTGCTATCACACTGTAGCCTACAGAAACACTGCTATCACACTGTAGCCTGCCATCACACATTGTAGCCTACAGAAACACTGCTATCACACTGTAGCCTACAGAAACACTGCTATCACACTGTAGACTGCCATCACACATTGTAGCCTACAGAAACACTGCTATTACACTTTAGCCTACAGAAACACTGCTTTCACACTGTAGTCTACAGAAACACTGCTATCACACTGTAGCCTGCCATCACACATTGTAGCCTACAGAAACACTGCTATCACACTGTAGACTGCCATCACACATTGTAGCCTACAGAAACACTGCTATCCAAAAACTATCTTGCGAAGATAGTCATCTATCCATTTCATTGAAGGGCAACTATACCCTCACAAAAATATATATTTTAGATTTTCCCCTAAAAAATGGTCTCCTGGTGTGGTGTAAGCATTGTTAAGGACTTAGATCGTCCAATTTTGGTCGTTTTTTATAACAACAAAGTGTGATTTGTGAGTGAAACTGCCCCCAGAAGATGTAGGAAAACCCATTCAAAACTATAGGAAAACAGAACTTTTCACCCCGGGCTCCTTTCCTTCACAGGTCGTTTGTAAAATTAGAGAATACCTACTTCTCCAGGCACCACTTGTGGATGAAACAGTAACATTTCAGAAAGCTTTGTTTAAATATGAAATTTGAAACACAGTAAATACCATCAAAACCACATCCTAAAAAGCTTGTATATTTAGTTTTTTTAATCACTTTGGTACTATTTTCACAAGTATGTGGTAAAATTTCACAACTCTTTAGTGTGAAACTCACAACAAATCATCAAAAGGCTGTTTTTATTACTTTAAGCACATTTTCAATTTACTAAAGTACAAGACACAAAATCCCACAGTAACTTTTTCACCAAAACCTAAGTCAGTGTTTCATCTAGAAATACCTTTCATATAAAAGTCATTGCCTTTCACAATGGAATTCTTCACAACACTTTTCATATGATTCTCTTGTCATTTGTTTAAATACATTTGACCATCACTTAATCCAACTGTGCTTAATGGTTAACCACTTAACCGTTTGGTAAACCTGTAGATTTTTGTCTACTATCTATGGATTTTGAGAACTACAGAACCAAAATGTGTGTTTGTGAAGTATAAACATCTAAATGACATGTATGATACATGATAACCATACAGAATGTGTACTCGTTATTGCTAATTTGATTTCACAATTTGCTTGTTTATTAAATTAAATGAGCAAAAAAGATTCAATTTTATTTGGAACGGCAAGTCAGACAAAATTAAACGGACCTATTCATATAATGAATATGAATTCGGAGGGCAGAAATTATAAAATATTAAAGCATTAGACCTCTTACTAAAGGTTTCAGTCATGGAAAGGTTATACCTAAACCATAACTGGTTCTCTAGCAGATTAGTAAGAATGTCTCACCCCGTGTTCTAGAATGGCCTTTTTCCCTTTATTCAGATTACAACTTTTCATCTCCCCTCAAAAAAAACTATTTTTAAAACAATCCATAGAAAGCTGTTTCTCAATTTCATTTTAATCCACCAGAAAATACAGAACAAATATTGCAACACATATTAGGGTTAATCTCAAATATACTAATTGATTTAAAAATATATATATATTTATGGAAAGAATGGTATAATCTTTGTAAATCATATCATAAATAGGACTGGTGGAGTTGTGTCACACATGCAGCTAACAATAATATATAGAAATGTCTGCTCTACCCAAAATTACAACCAACTAATTGCAGCATTACCTCTAAAATGGAAGAGGAAAGTGGAAGGGGAAGTTGTCTGTCGGAATTAAAGACCAAAAATAGTTAAAGAAAATTGTAAAAAATACACAAGTATACCAGTTTCATTTAAGGACCAAAAACTTTACAGCTGTGACATATAGATGGCAAACTAGTTGGGAAGAGATGTTCGATGTTCTACCGATTCCATGGCACATGGTTTATGAACTTGTTAGCAGTTGATGTTACTCTTTAAAATGAATAACACAAACCCCAAAGCAAATCAGGGGGAGGAAAATCAGGTTTATTCAAAGCGGATAAATCATAGATGTTATGCTGAGAGGTAGATGGTCATTCTCCCCTGTCCTCATTGGTTCTCTCTCCGTGGTTCTCTCTCCGTGGTTCTCTCTCCGTGGTTCTCTCTCCGTGGTTCTCTCTCCGTGGTTCTCTCTTCGTGGTTCTCTCTCCGTGATTCTCTCCAGTGGTTCTCTCCTGTGATTCTCTCTCTGTGGTTCTCTCCTGTGATTCTCTCTCCACAGAACAAAGGAACAGCATGTAGTTTTATAACCCAGCCCTAGCCTGTGGTTGACCAATTATAATTCCTTCCAATAAAACTAGCCAATGGCCAAATAACAAGTATCCTATTTCAGAAGACACATTCCTCCCATGTCTCTGAACCATTGATCAATAATTCCCTATTACAGAAAAACACTATTTCCCTTGATCGTTAGTTCTCTATTGACTCTCATCCTTTGACCTCTTGTACTCTGTCTCTGCATTGTGTATTTATCTTCAAAATATTCTTACACCTCCCCCAGACCATTTAAAAAAGAAATATACTTAAAATGTATTTTTAGAAAACAATAGAAAACATTATATTATAAAAAACGTTAGCAGTAAGCATAAAATCCTTCACATTAAACACCTTGCATTTCTATAAAACACAGAGCATATTGTACTTGCCGTTACAATGAGAAATAGATTTCAAACAAAGTTATAGAAAATAAGTATTAACAGGGGTAATGATGTCCCTTACGATTCCTACCACATCCTGTATTAGGAGGAAACTCACACACAAATAAATACATAATTATCTACAAGACAATAATATTCAATCGTCCTATTGTCAAGGTAATCATTCACCAAGTCCTTTAAAAGTGACCAGCTTTTCCACACTGGTATCAGTCTCATAGATAACTATTAGACATGACCAGCTCTTCTACACTGGTATCAGTCCCATAGATAACTATTAGACATGACCAGCTCTGGTATCAGTCCCATAGATAACTATTAGACATGACCAGCTCTGGTATCAGTCCCATAGATAACTATTAGACATGACCAGCTCTGGTATCAGTCCCATAGATAACTATTAGACATGACCAGCTCTGGTATCAGTCCCATAGATAACTATTAGACATGACCAGCTCTGGTATCAGTCCCATAGATAACTATTAGACATGACCAGCTCTGGTATCAGTCCCATAGATAACTATTAGACATGACCAGCTCTGGTATCAGTCCCATAGATAACTATTAGACATGACCAGCTCTGGTATCAGTCCCATAGATAACTATTAGACATGACCAGCTCTGGTATCAGTCCCATAGATAACTATTAGACATGACCAGCTCTGGTATCAGTGCCATAGATAACTATTAGACATGACCAGCTCTGGTATCAGTCCCATAGATAACTATTAGACATGACCAGCTCTTCCACACTGGTATCAGTCCCATAGATAACTATTAGACATGACCAGCTCTTCCACACTGGTATCAGTCCCATAGAAAACTATTAGACATGACCAGCTCTGGTATCAGTCCCATAGAAAACTATTAGACATGACCAGCTCTGGTATCAGTCCCATATATAACTATTAGACATTACCAGCTCTGGTATCAGTCCCATAGATAACTATTAGACATGACCAGCTCTGGTATCAGTCACATAGATAACTATTAGACATGACCAGCTCTGGTATCAGTCCCATAGATAACTATTAGACATGACCAGCTCTGGTTTCAGTCCCATAGATAACTATTAGACATGACCAGCTCTTCCACTGGTATCAGTCCCATAGATAACTATTAGACATGACCAGCTCTTCCACACTGGTATCAGCCCCATAGATAACTATTAGACATGACCAGCTCTGGTATCAGTCCCATAGATAACTATTAGACATGACCAGCTCTTCCACTGGTATCAGTCCCATAGATAACTATTATACATGACCAGCTCTTCCACTGGTATCAGTCCCATAGATAACTATTAGACATGACCAGCTCTGGTATCAGTCCCATAGATAACTATTAGACATGACCAGCTCTGGTATCAGTCCCACAGATAACTATTAGACATGACCAGCTCTGGTATCAGTCCCATAGATAACTATTAGACATGACCAGCTCTGGTATCAGTCCCACATAGATAACTATTAGACATGACCAGCTCTGGTATCAGTCCCATAGATAACTATTAGACATGACCAGCTCTGGTATCAGTCCCATAGATAACTATTAGACATGACCAGCTCTGGTATCAGTCCCATAGATAACTATTAGACATGACCAGCTCTGGTATCAGTCCCATAGATAACTATTAGACATGACCAGCTCTTCCACTGGTATCAGTCCCACATAGATAACTATTAGACATGACCAGCTCTGGTATCAGTCCCATAGATAACTATTAGACATGACCAGCTCTGGTATCAGTCCCATAGATAACTATTATACATGACCAGCTCTGGTATCAGTCCCATAGATAACTATTAGACATGACCAGCTCTGGTATCAGTCCCATAGATAACTATTAGACATGACCAGCTCTTCCACACTGGTATCAGTCCCATAGATAACTATTATACATGACCAGCTCTGGTATCAGTCCCATAGATAACTATTAGACATGACCAGCTCTGGTATCAGTCCCATAGATAACTATTAGACATGACCAGCTCTGGTATCAGTCCCATAGATAACTATTAGACATGACCAGCTCTTCTACACTGGTATCAGTCCCACAGATAACTGTTATAAATGATGTTCTGGCAGTCTGTCGGTAGTGAGGAATTCTTCTTCTGGTCCACTGGTTGATAAGGACTTTTCTAGTGAACACTTCACTGGTGATCTTGTATCATTTCAGGTACAGTCCTTGAATCGAAGGATATTGCCTCAGACGATAGATTCTCATAACCTGTAACGAAGGAAACAAAACAAAGTGAATGTAACATGTCCTGGTATAAAGAGAAATTGATATTTCACATAGATTTCCCAGAGTAAGAATGTCCTGATTTTCAGGAAACCGTTGGACATTTCACCTAGATATCCCTAATATGATGACTGCGGTGTACAACATAGAAGCTTATCAGGTTCTGATCATCTTACTATGCTTCTTCACCCTGAGCTCCGAGCTGCAGTAAACTTCTCCGCTTCTCGCTCCACTCCAGCTCTGATTCGCTCACATACTCTTGGTCGCGCGTTGCTGGTTTTTGGGCTACGTCTAAATTGCACCGCGGGCGTCATGGCATTTTCTGGAGAGCAAGCAGGATTTTGTTGCAGACCTATTTTAAAGAGATAGCTCACCTAAAATGTACTAAAATCTAAATGTTTGTGTCCTTACCTTGAAAGCAGTCTATGGACAAGGAGACTGCAATCTATGATTTGGTCACCCACTGCCATCAACCATTAATATAAGTATTTCCTGTGCAGAGCATTCCCACTGACCTTCCTACTGTTTCTAGAGAACAGAGATCAATCTACTGAACTTCCCACTGTTTCTAGAGAACAGGAATCAATCTACTGAGCTTCCTACTGTTTGTAGAGAACAATAATCAATTTACTGACCTTCCCACTGTTTCTAGAGAACAGGAATCAATTCACTGAGTTTCCTACTGTTTGTAGAGAACAAGAATCAATCCACTGAGCTTCCTACTGTTTCTAGAAAACAAGAATCAATCCACTGAGCTTCCTACTGTTTCTAGATAACAGGTATCAATCTACTGAATCTCCTACTGTTTCTAGAGAACATAAATCAATCCACTGAGCTTCCTACTGTTTCTAGAGAACAAGAATCAATCCACTGAGCTTCCTACTGTTTCTAGAGAACCGGAATCAATCCACTGACCTTCCTACTGTTTCTAGAGAACCGGAATCAATCCACTGAGCTTCCCACTGTTTTTTCCATTCGCCTGTCTTGTAATCTGATTTCATTTAATGTCTGAATAAAGTGTAAAACCACCTACAAAATTTGTTAAAAAAAATATTTGCATACTTTAAATTTCATCCCCCTCAAAATCTCAAAATGACAAAGTTGTCGTATTTTGAGTGTTCATTTAATATTCAAAACATTCTGAATACACATTAACTGTGATTTGTTTCCATGTCAAAATAAGTAGAATTGCAGGAAATTCACTTTAAAACAGTACAATTTTCCTTGGGCAGCACCCCAAAATCTCACTCCAAGCTTTCTTCAAAAGTTGGCAGCCCTGAGTGCACTATATAGGGAATAGGGTTCCATCCAGGACAGAGACTTTGTCACAGAGAGACGCATTAAAGTAATTATGATGATGGACAAATAGGTAGCTAAAGGTTATGACGGATGGACTCCATTTGGCTATTGGCTCATTAGACAGTCAGACTGAGATAGATAGACATATGTTTTATTTAACTAGTTAGATAGATTCTGTCGATATATATATAGATAGATAACGTTAGATAGATATATCTACAGCATCTTTCTATATATCTATCATTATATATCTATCTATATATAGAGAGAGATAGATGTGGCTTCTGTATGACAGTAGTGAACGTAATACAACACAGACTACCCTTGTTGCCCGTGAACCATATAGCTAACGTTAAAGTCTCCACAAGCGTAAATTTGATTGTTTACCAGGCAGAAAGCCTACAGTGCTGAAAGGTGGAGGCCGTGTACACAGCTTTTGGATGTGTCATTGCAAAGATACTGATAACTTTTATCTGTGGTTATTGTTTTCTTTCAAAGAAAGAGCGACATGTTAAACTTAGTGTTAACTCAGCGCTGAGTAATCACTACAAAAGTCAAACTTTCTTCTCCTAAGTAGCTTTCCCTGGTGGTCTAGTGGTTAGGATTCGGCGCTCTCACCGCCGCGGCCCGGGTTCGATTCCCGGTCAGGGAACAAACTGTTTTTTTAAATTAAAACAAGGCTCATATTTTAAACGCTACAAAGGAGTATGTAAATTCACATTTGATCACTTGTATTTGAAAGCGAACGTCTTCCGTGTTATTTTCTGCTATCCTTGTGTCTGCCTCATGTCTTTGTTTCAATGTAGGCTACAGTTTTTAATGTTTGCTGTTTTTCTGTTTTAGATTTCTTTGTTGTTGTTTCTTGGTCTTAGGGTTTAAAAAAATAATAATGTTCACTGTTGCGTGTTCAGACGCTGTGAAATGCTGCCACGCCACAGTTTTGAATTCTTTGTACATTTTCCATGGTGGTGTCTAACTAAACCACAGATTGAACAATGAGACAGATATTTCACAGGATGTATAAATGTGAAGCATCCGGGTTGACGTTTCCACTCACTACCAAATATGGTAGTGAGAGGAAGCCCAGTGGTTGGCAGTGGGAGAAGATGGAGCTTCCATTGGAAACAACAGGCTGTGGTCCATCTTGGATTAGTTAGACAAATCTTTGACTTAACAGTAGAAACTCTGGTAGTGTCTAACAGTAAAAACTCTTGCTCTCTCGTTTTTGCCTTCATTAACTACCTGTCTTATGTAACCATGCCAAATGTAACCTATCATACTAAATGGAGTCTATCAGATTTACATACAGAATAACATGAAATGGTCTGAGACCAGGGAGGAGTGAGGGAGAGACATCAACCAGTACGGAGAAAAAATTTATGAAATGTATGCATTCACTACTGTAAGTCGCTCTGGATAAGAGCGTCTGCTAAATGACTAAAATGTAAATGTAACTAACCAAGCAGACTCCTGCTATAATAGCTAGGTTATTTATCATCAAATACTCCTCCCTGCTCCCCAGTCTGGTCTCAGACCATTTTATATTATTCTGCAAAGTACCTGTACCTTGGACTGGATCAAACCTGATTACATAGTACCTGTACCTTGGACTGGATCAAACCTGATTACATAGTACCTGTACCTTGGACTGGATCAAATATGATTACATAGTACCTGTCTTGGACTGGATCAAATATGATTTCATAGTACCTGTCTTGGACTGCATCAAACCGGGAAGAGAAGCTAGTTAAGCTAGCTACCGTTAGCTAGCTAGGCTAACTATGCTGCAATACATGCACTTTCTCACCCTACAGTTACACATAACTCCATTCATAATATTAAGTAGCAGCCTGCCTGCCTGCCTGTTGGCTCTTGGTCGTTGTAGCCTATCCTTTACTATCTTCCTTTGATTAGATATCTCCTAACTTCTGAATAGATATCTCCTAACTTCTGATTAGATATCTCCTAACTTCTGATTAGATATCTCCTAACTTCTCATTATATATCTCCTAACTTCTGATTAGATATCTCCTAACTTCTGATTAGATATCTCCTAACTTCTGATTAGATATCTCCTAACTTCTGATTAGATATCTCCTAACTTCTGAATAGATATCTCCTAACTTCTGATTAGATATCTCCTAACTTCTGATTAGATATCTCCTAACTTCTCATTATATATCTCCTAACTTCTGATTAGATATCTTCTAACTTCTGATTAGATATCTCCTAACTTCTCATTAGATATCTCCTAACTTCTGTTTAGATATCTCCTAACTTCTGTTTAGATATCTCATAACATCTGATTAGATATCTCCTAACTTCTGATTAGATATCTCCTAACTTCTGATTAGATATCTCCTAACTTCTGCCACACATGAAGCTTTGATAACATGATTGGCTAATAACAAGCTGCACGCTCCGCTCTCATAAAAAGCAAGAGCAGCAGCATAAATTATACAATTTCTCTCTCTCTCTGTCTCTCTATCTCTCTCTCCCTCTCTCTCTCTCTCTCAGCAGTCACGTTCAGATCTGTATGGGCCCTCCCAGACAAGCCAGTTAAAATGAGACATACCCCTGACAATCAGATCCGAGCCAGACCCGTGACATTATTTAGAATTCTGGATCCATTGTTATGAACGTCCTCATGCTGCCCTCTATTGGCCATTTTTATCAATGTTCTGTTATCAATAAGTTCTGTACTGTAATGAATATGTTTTGTTCTGAACTGAATAAGTTCTGTCCTGTAATGAATAAGTTCTGTCCTGTAATGAATATGTTTTGTTCTGAACTGAAT
Organism: Salmo trutta; assembly: GCF_901001165.1. Taxonomy (NCBI): domain Eukaryota; kingdom Metazoa; phylum Chordata; class Actinopteri; order Salmoniformes; family Salmonidae; genus Salmo; species Salmo trutta. The sequence continues at coordinate 2,450,980 of NW_021823154.1, forward strand.
AAGTTCTGTCCTGTAATGAATAAGTTCTGTCCTGAAATGAATATGCTTTGTTCTAAACTGAATAAGTTCTGTCCTGTACTGAATAAGTTCTGTACTGTAATTGATAAGTTCTGTCCTGTAATGAATAAGTTCTGTCCTGTAATGAATAAGTTCTGTCCTGTAATGAATAAGTTCTGTCCTGTAATGAATAAGTTCTGTCCTGTAATAAGTTATATTGTAGTCACTTAAAGAAGAGAAAAGTTGTAAGGTTTTCATCAACAGTACTTCTCATCACAATAAAAACACAACAGGAAACAGGAAATGACTTGTACATTTTATTCTCTATCAGCCATAAACACACTGCAGCATTTTATTATTATACCATTTTAATAAACTAATACATGCCCTCGTAAATATTTATATATGTATAATGTCATATATGTATATAAATGCCGTCACCACGGAAACAGAATGCTGATTTGGTTAAATTAAAAGCCCGGACCGACCAGTCACAGTGAACTTCCACTAGTTTTGCATTTGTATCACTTTGTTTTATATTATTTTTTAAACGTCACTCACAGTAAGTAACCAGTGATATCAGTGAAGTAAATACATGACGTGGTAAATACATACAGTAGCTAATGACTGTGGTAAATACATACAGTAATGCTCTGAGCTGTGAATGATGCCGTGTATACATACTTTCAACCTGCTTGACCACACCTCTAGTCAGGTGTGTCTCTGTCCCGTACCTGCCCTCATATACTTTCTACATGGGCCTTTCCCATTGGCTAGACATACAGAACCCAGCCTACATGGGGCTGACTGATTGGCTACAAATACTGTATTCTGCCTAGATGGGCCTTTCCCATTGGCTAGACATACAGAACCCAGCCTACATGGGGCTGTCTGATTGGCTACAAATACTGTATTCTGCCTAGATGGGCCTTCCCATTGGCTAAACATACAGAACCCAGCCTACATGGGGCTGTCTGATTGGCTACAAATACTGTATTCTGCCTAGATGGGCCTTCCCATTGGCTAAACATCCCATTTCCTGTGTCCTTGTGCCCAAAGCGTGGAGGTGCGTCCTCCTGACAGTCAGGAGTGCAACGTGGTTGTTGTGAAATAAAGTTCATTTTTCTCTGCTCATGTCGTCAAATTCACACACAAACACACACAACCACTAACACCTGGTCCCACACTCTCAAGGGCCGATAAGTAATCAATAATCACATTGATAAATCAAACTAAGAACCATCTGAGAAGCTCTCATACCAACCTCGGGTCTGCGGCACAAATGGCACCCTATTCCCTATGTAGTGAACTACTAGTAACCAGAGCCCTATTCCTTATGTAGCGAACTACTAGTGACCAGGGCCCTATGTAGTGAACTACTTATAACCAGGACCCTATTCCCTATGTAGTGAACTACTTATGACCAGGACCCTATTCCCTATGTAGTGAACTACTTATGACCAGGACCCTATTCCCTATGTAGTGAACTACTTATAACCAGGGCCCTATTCCCTATGTAGTGAACTACTTATGACCAGGGCCCTACGGGTTCTCCATAGGGAATAGGATGCCATTAGTGACACAGACCTCTTCATATCAGAGGACTGTTTCTAAACGAGACAGTCATGATCACACCTCATCAACTTGTTCACAGCGTATTCACCATTGGGAAAAAAATAAAGGAATTTCCTAATAAAGGAAACGTCAAGTCTCCATAACAAATCAACAAACAAAAACTAGTTCCTTAAATCTAGATAGTGAACTGAACCAAAACTACAGAAGAAGAACTTCAAAAACAAGGAAAGAATTGAACCAATAACAGAGAAGACTGCTGCTTTTACCAACCTTCATAGCAGCAATTCAGGTCTGACACACACACACTAACACACACACACACGCACACGCACACACACACGCGTCAAACAATGAGATGAGGTTGGAAATGTCACAAACCATAGAGAGATATACCAAGAGAGAGTTTAAAAGACAGGAAGATAGATAGATAGATAGATAGATAGATGATAGATAGATAGATAGATAGATAGATAGATAGATAGATAGATAGATAGATAGATAGATAGATAGATAGATAGATAGATAGATAGATAGATAGGGACAGAGAGAGAGATAGATAGAGAGACAGAGAGACAGAGAGAGAGAGAGACAGAGAGACAGAGAGAGAGAGACAGAGAGAGAGACAGAGAGAGAGACAGAGAGAGAGACAGAGAGACAGAGAGAGAGAGAGAGAGAAACAGAGACAGAGACAGAGACAGAAACAGAGAGAGAGAGACAGAGAGACAGAGAGAGAGAGAGAGAGAGAGAGAGAGAGAGAGAGAGATAGAAGGATCAAGGCTATATATTATTAACCATATCTCAGCTATGATCGTCACCAGCTAACCGACCAGTCATGCCTACTCTACCTGGTAATGGAGTGGACTAATAAGGTTGTCTAGGTTACGGGTGACAAAAGTTTTTTTAAACCACATATTTAGATATAGCTACTTTCTGAAGACAGGTAGAACAAGAACACTAAACACTCCAGCAGCAGCAGGAAGCAGGAAGCAGGAAGCAAGGATTGGGGTTAAGGGTTGCTACAAGTGACATCGTGATATCTGACCTTTTTAAAAGAAAGGTCAATATGAGGAAGAGGAAGTGCTGTAGTTTTCATGTCGTAGTAAGAAGAACTAAGAACTGCAGTACCAGTGACAGGTAGTCCTGTGAGGTGTTACAGTAGTACCAGTGACAGGTAGTCCTGTGAGGTGTTACAGTAGTACCAGTGACAGGTAGTCCTGTGAGATGTATATCATAGCGTCTGTTAGTCCAACCACCTACTCTAGCAGTACAACACATATATGACTAATGTCTGTCTGTGCTTCTACCACAGCATCAAGATCCAATACATACAGAAAACAAACATGGAAAAACTCTCTTTGGTCACAAAAAAAAAGGCAAAAGGAAAAAAACACACAAAGAAGAAAAGAAGTGAATAAGCAGGTTAATTAAGACCAAACAGTAGTGATTGTTGAAACAGGAAGACGGTGGAGGACTGAGGTGCACTCTGGGATTGCATGTGCCTGATGCATAGGATTGGTGGATCTTCAGGAAAAGGGGCGGGGTCAGAGGCCGAACAGGAAACTAGCGAGGCGAGAAAGGAGGCCTGTTATTCCTTTTTCTCCCCTCTTCCTCCCCCATCCTCCTCCTCTTCCTCCTCCTTCTAACAGTAGAGGTGGATAAGGTGATGAAGGTGCTGCTGGAGGACGTGGAGTCGGGACCCCTCAGAGGGGTCATCTAGTCGCTCCAGGAGAACCTGCTTCCTGTTACCACAGGCTCCTCCCCCCTCACTACTGTCCGTCTCTGGGTACGCCCCTTACACATCTTGGCCCTGAGGGAGGAGGTGGGGGGGAGAAGAGAGGTAGAGAGAGTGAGAAGAGAGAAGAGAGGGAGGAGAGAGGAGAGGTAGAGAGAGAGGGAGAAGAGAGGGAGAAAAGGGGGAGGGGGAGGAAAAAAGAGTAGAGAGAGAGAGAAAGATGGCGAGAAAAAGGAGGACAGAGAGCGAGCGTAGAGTAGAAGGCAGAGGGAGATGAGAGATAGAGAGAGAGGGGAGACAGAGAGAGAGGGGAGACAGAGAGAGAGAGAGAGAGAGGAGAGACAGAGAGAGAGAGAGAGAGAGGAGAGAGACAGAGAGAGAGGGGAGACAGAGAGAGAGAGAGAGAGAGAGAGAGAGAGCGAGAGGGGAGACAGAAAGAGAGACAGAGAGAGAGGGGAGACAGAGAGACAGAGCGAGAGGGGAGACAGAGAGAGACAGAGCGAGAGGGGAGACAGAGAGAGAGAGAGAGAGGAGACAGAGAGACAGAGTGAGAGGGGAGACAGAGAGAGAGAGAGAGGAGACAGAGAGAGAGAGGAGAGAGAGAGAGAGGGTGATTAGTACCTCTGATAATCAAACTAAAAGCATGGATAGTAAACAACAGCAAAGGGAAGAAAGGCAGAAACGGACGACAACATAGGAAGTAAAAAGAGAATGTTAGAAGGAAAGAGACACATTGTGACAGTTCAACAGTTACCATGGTAACTTCCCACCACATTGTGACAATTCAACAGTTACCATGGTTCCTTCACACCACATTGTGACAATTCAACAGTTACCATGGTAACTTCCCACCACATTGTGACAATTCAACAGTTACCATGGTTCCTTCACACCACATTGTGACAATTCAACAGTTACCATGGTTCCTTCACACCACATTGTGACAATTCAACAGTTACCATGGTTCCTTCACACCACATTGTGACAATTCAACAGTTACCATGGTTCCTTCACACCACATTGTGACAGTTCAACAGTTACCATGGTTCCTTCACACCACATTGTGACAATTCAACAGTTACCATGGTTCCTTCACAACACATTGTGACAATTCAACAGTTACCATGGTTCCTTCACACCACATTGTGACAATTCAACAGTTACCATGGTTCCTTCACACCACATTGTGACAATTCAACAGTTACCATGGTTCCTTCACACCACATTGTGACAGTTCAACAGTTACCATGGTTCCTTCACACCACATTGTGACAATTCAACAGTTACCATGGTTCCTTCACACCACATTGTGACAGTTCAACAGTTACCATGGTAACTTCCCACCACATTGTGACAATTCAACAGTTACCATGGTTCCTTCACACCACATTGTGACAATTCAACAGTTACCATGGTTCCTTCACACCACATTGTGACAATTCAACAGTTACCATGGTTCCTTCACACCACATTGTGACAATTCAACAGTTACCATGGTTCCTTCACACCACATTGTGACAATTCAACAGTTACCATGGTTCCTTCACACCACATTGTGACAATTCAACAGTTACCATGGTAACTTCACCTCCATGGTTCCTTCACACCATATTGACTGGAGATGCTCCTTTGTTAGTCAACACTCACACACACACACACACACACACACACACACACACACACACACACACACACACACACACACACACACACACACACACACACACACACACACACACACACACACAATTACAACAAAACACACACACACACATATACACTTGAAACAAAAACACAGACGCACGCACACACGCAACAAAAACACCAACACACACACACCTCCTGATGACAGATCCGTCGTCCTTGACCGTCTCTCTCTCCTCCACTAGAGATCTGCTCTGATAACCCCCCCCATGTACCCCAGACTGAGAGAGATGGAGGGGAGAGATGGAGGGAGAGATGGAGGAGAGAGATGGAGGGGAGATATGGAGGGGGAGATGGAGGGAGAGATGGAGGGGAGAAATGGAGGGAGAGATGGAGGAGAGAGATGGAGGGGAGATATGGAGGGGGAGATGGAGGGAGAGATGGAGGGGAGAAATGGAGGGAGAGATGGAGGAGAGAGATGGAGGGGAGATATGGAGGGGGAGATGGAGGGAGAGATGGAGGGGAGAAATGGAGGGAGAGATGGAGGGGAGAGATGGAGGGGGAGATGGAGGGAGAGATGGGGGAGAGATGGAGGGGAGAGATGGAGGGAGAGATGGAGGGAGAGATGGGGGAGAGATGAAGGGGAGAGATGGAGGGAGAGATGGAGGGAGAGATGGAGGGGAGAGATGGAGGGGAGAGATGGAGGGAGAGATGGAGGGGAGAGATAGATGGAGGGGAGAGATGGAGGGAGAGATGGGGGAGAGATGAAGGGGAGAGATGGAGGGGAGAGATGGAGGGGAGAGATGGAGGGGAGAGATGGCTATTCTGATTGGCTGGTTGGAGGCTGACCTGTGTGAAGTCGTCCCGGGCCGTGGGGAGGTCAGAGGTCAGGGTGGGGTCACCGTGCTGCGTCTCGGTCCAATCCCCCTCCACCCCCACCGCGTTCCGCTCCACACGGCTGACCTCGCGACCTTCAGCTGATTCCTCCTCACCCCACACTGAGTCAGAGTCACACTCAGAAAACGTCACCTAGAAGGGACAGGAAGGAAAGATTGCAATAACATAAAATACAATATGTAATTGATCTTGTGTGGTTAAATCCCACTGGGGCCACCCATAATTCAACTGTAAGTGGCTTAGGATAAAAGCGTCTGTTAAACAGAATACATTATTACTATGAAAAGATACATCAGGTATATTCTGGTATGAACAATTCAAACACACCAGGGGATTGGGCACAATTCCATTTCAATTCCAGTCTGTTCAGAAAGGAAAACTAACTCCAATTCCTCATTGTCCTCATTGAAAAGCATTGAAGAGAACAGGAAATGGAATTGGAACTACAGTGAACTTCCTGAATTGCGTGGAATGGCGAACATCCATAAAGATACGTTAGAATTCAGATATGACGTCATTGTTTTAGTACTGTCCAATTCGTTTTGAAACTACGGAGCGCGATATGGTTCAACGTACCAATAAAGCAGTACAATCGGGGGTTTTTTTTTCTTCACATTTGCAGCATGTTGAAACTAAAAGTGGGATCATGTAGTTGCTTATACAGCAAAAGAGAAGCAACACAGAGAACTGAGGCTGTAATAAATGGGGGCTGTCATCTTTATCCACCTCCGCTATTGAACTGGTATTGACCCTAACCCTGACAAACAGATATACACAACCTCACCTCTGGGGGGGCACCCAGCTCCACCCTCACCTCTGAGTGATCTCTGTGGCTCCTCAGCACGGTCCTCTCGACCACTCTGGAGTATCCGTCCCCCTCCTCCCCTGGGGGGGCACCCCCCTCCGCCCTCACCTCCTCCCTCTGCGACCCCTCACTCGACATCACCTGGCGGTTCACCTTACGAGTAACCTGGATGGAGAGGGCAAAGGTCACAGAACAGGTTAGGGTAAGTCACACACACAGACACACAGACAGATACACACACACACACAGATACACACACACAGATACACACACACACACACACACACACACACACACACACACACACACACACACACACACTGGCTATAACCAAATGATCATCTTATTTAGTACGTTTTGAGGGAAAGTGACAGTAGACATTTCTCAATAGGTAGTTAGTTCTCTTTAACTGCCAGGATGTCATACTAATGTCAGCCGTTCCTGTAGTATAAACTCCCTGAACACTATTGAGGAAGAAAATAGTGTTTTTAGACTTTCTGACAACCAGGACAAGGTTGAAAAATATATATAAATAGTGAAGTAAAGTACAGATACCCCCAAAAAACAACTTAAGTAGTACTTTAAAGTATTTTTACTTGAGTGCTTTACACCACTGCCCAGGAATAGGATTGCGAAAACACTGATGTAATGACTAAATGACAGGAACCAAACATTGTCTTCATTTCAACATATTGATTACCTTTCTGAACACCGTGTGTCCATGTTGATCTGTGTAATGCTCCTCTGTCACGGTCTGAGGAGGGATGTCTGTCATCTCATCCTGCTGTAGAGAGAGAGATACACACAGTCAGCACTGAGGCCTGTTTTACACTGATTCACCACAGGGGGCGCTGATGCCTGTTATTACACTGATCCACCACAGGGGGCGCTGAGGCCTGTTATTACATTGATTCACCACAGGGGGCGCTGAGGCCTGTTATTACACTGATTCACCACAGGGGGCGCTGAGGCCTGTTATTACACTGATTCACCACAGGGGGCGCTGAGGCCTGATATTACACTGATCCACCACAGGGGGCGCTGAGGCCTGTCAATACACTGATCCACCACAGGGGGCGCTGAGGCCTGTTATTACACTGATTCACCACAGGGGGCGCTGAGGCCTGTCAATACACTGATCCACCACAGGGGGCGCTGATGCCTGTTATGACACTGAACCACCACAGGGGGCGCTGATGCCTGTTATTACACTGATTCACCACAGGGGGCGCTGATGCCTGTTATGACACTGATCCACCACAGGGGGCGCTGAGGCCTGTTATTACACTGATTCACCACAGGGGGCGCTGAGGCCTGTTATTACACTGATTCACCACAGGGGGCGCTGAGGCCTGTTATTACACTGATCCACCACAGGGGGCGCTGAGGCCTGTTATTACACTGATTCACCACAGGGGGCGCTGAGGCCTGTCAATACACTGATTCACCACAGGGGGCGCTGAGGCCTGTCATTACACTGATTCACCACAGGGGGCGCTGTTCCCTATATAGTTTATATGACACCAATAGATGTCCCCTATAGACCCTAGTCTAAAGTAGTACACTACATAGAGCATAGGGTTCCATTTGGGACTCACTTGAGACTGCTCAGGTCATATTCATGAGGAAACACAACAGGAAAACGTTTTAAAATGTTTTGCAATGGAAAATGAAAATTAGCAGAGTTTTTTTTCATTTCAACACAGCAACCCAACCCAACACAGCATCTCAACACAGCATCTCAACACAGCATCCCAACACAGCATCCCAACACAGCAACCCAATCCAACACAGCATCTCAACACAGCATCCTAACACAGCATCTCAACACAGCATCCCAACACAGCATCTCAACACAGCATCCTTAGACAGCATCTCAACACAGCATCTCAACACAGCATCCCAGCACAGCATCCCAACACAGCAAAAACGAAACAAAGAGATTGTTAGAACACTAGTAAGACTCCAGCGTGAAAAGTTAAATATACACGAAATACACACATCACTGGGTCAGATATAAGAATTCTGTCGGTCAGTACAGAATACACACCTTTCATACTGGACTAACAACCACTGGATCAGACAAAGGTCTCCCATTCATCAAACAAAAGAGAGGAAATCCCATCATGCTGTTTGTTTTAAACAATCCCCATCCGCAAAATAAGTTTCAAACTTTCTCCTCAAACCACACAGAGACCCCAATTGGGGCCACATCCCTACATGCTGAAGCATCACGCCAGACCACACGTCCCCCCCAGGAGGGCTTCCTCTCTGTGGGGAAGGTACCTGGATGATAACTCTCCTCCGTACTACTCTGGAGGTCAGGAACTCCTCCTCATCAGAAGTCATCTCACCCACCTCCACAGCTACCTCCTGGTTTCGGGGCAGCACAGGTGCATTGTGGGTCATGACATGCCATTGGAGGGTTCTAAAATGGCTTCCTATTCCCTATATAGTGCAATACTTTTGAGGTCCCTATTTCCTATGTCCTTTTGGGCCTCGGTCATAAGCGGTGCACTATATGGGGAATAGGGTGCCATTTGGGAATGCAGACATTTTGTTTTGTTGGTGAGCAAAGCAAGAGGGAAATGTTGATGATGTCATGGTGTGCCTTCCTTTAGTTTCCTTATTCGAATGAAGGGGTTGAAGGAAGCTTCAAATGTTTTTTGGGGGGGGTGCTGAGTGTGCTGAAACTGGGAGCTTCATACCACTCCATATCATGCGAAGCAACATAGAGTAGAAAACTAGATTTTGATTGGCTAAATAGCAACAGAATGTGGTTCTGGTCTATTCTCAGTAAAGCACACAGCTGATCAAATATGAAGAAAGCATCGAGATGTGAAGCAGATGGAAAGACAACCAGAACCGTAAGGCTATATAAATAAATAAAGACCATAGAACACTCTCTATATAAATAAATAAAGACCATAGAACACTCTCTATATAAATAAATAAAGACAGTAGAACACTCTCTATAGAAATAAATAAAGACCGTAGAACACTCTCTATATAAATAAATAAAGACCATAGAACACTCTCTATATAAATAAATAAAGACCATAGAACACTCTCTATAGAAATAAATAAAGACCGTAGAACACTCTCTATATAAATAAATAAAGACCATAGAACACTCTCTATATAAATAAATAAAGACCGTAGAACACTCTCTATAGAAATAAATAAAGACCATAGAACACTCTCTATATAAATAAATAAAGACCGTAGAACACTCTATATATAAATAAATAAAGACAGTAGAACACTCTATAATAATAAATAAAGACCATAGAACACTCTCTATATAAATAAATAAAGACCGTAGAACACTCTATATATAAATAAATAAAGACAGTAGAACACTCTATAATAATAAATAAAGACCATAGAACACTCTCTATAGAAATAAATAAAGACCGTAGAACACTCTCTATATAAATAAATAAAGACAGTAGAACACTCTATAATAATAAATAAAGACAGTAGAACACTCTCTATAGAAATAAATAAAGACCGTAGAACACTCTCTATATAAATAAATAAAGACAGTAGAACACTCTCTATAGAAATAAATAAAGACCGTAGAACACTCTCTATATAAATAAATAAAGACCATAGAACACTCTCTATATAAATAAATAAAGACCATAGAACACTCTCTATATAAATAAATAAAGACCATAGAACACTCTCTATATAAATAAATAAAGACAGTAGAACACTCTATATATAAATAAATAAAGACCATAGAACACTCTATATATAAATAAATAAAGACCATAGAACACTCTCTATATAAATAAATAAAGACCGCAGAACACTCTCTATATAAATAAATAAAGACAGTAGAACACTCTCTATATAAATAAATAAAGACCATAGAACACTCTCTATATAAACAAATAAAGACCATAGAACACTCTCTATATAAACAAATAAAGACCATAGAACACTCTCTATATAAATAAATAAAGACAGTAGAACACTCTCTATAGAAATAAATAAAGACCGTAGAACACTCTCTATATAAATAAATAAAGACCATAGAACACTCTCTATATAAATAAATAAAGACCATAGAACACTCTCTATATAAATAAATAAAGACCATAGAACACTCTCTATATAAATAAATAAAGACCGTAGAACACTCTATAATAATAAATAAAGACCGTAGAACACTCTCTATATAAATAAAGACCGTAGAACACTCTCTATATAAATAAATAAAGACAGTAGAACACTCTCTATATAAATAAATAAAGACCATAGAACACTCTCTATATAAATAAATAAAGACCGTAGAACACTCTATAATAATAAATAAAGACAGTAGAACACTCTCTATATAAATAAAGACCATAGAACACTCTCTATATAAATAAATAAAGACCGTAGAACACTCTCTATATAAATAAATAAAGACCATAGAACACTCTCTATATAAATAAATAAAGACCGTAGAACACTCTCTATATAAATAAATAAAGACCGTAGAACACTCTCTATATAAATAAATAAAGACAGTAGAACACTCTATAATAATAAATAAAGACCATAGAACACTCTCTATAGAAATAAATAAAGACCACAGAACACTCTCTATATAAATAAAGACCGTAGAACACTCTCTATATAAATAAATAAAGACCATAGAACACTCTCTATATAAATAAAGACCGTAGAACACTCTCTATATAAATAAATAAAGACAGTAGAACACTCTCTATATAAATAAATAAAGACCATAGAACACTCTCTATATAAATAAATAAAGACCACAGAACACTCTCTATATAAATAAATAAAGACCGTAGAACACTCTCTATATAAATAAATAAAGACCGCAGAACACTCTCTATATAAATAAATAAAGACCTTAGAACACTCTCTATATAAATAAAGACCTTAGAACACTCTCTATATAAATAAAGACCGTAGAACACTCTCTATATAAATAAATAAAGACCGTAGAACACTCTCTATATAAATAAATAAAGACCGTAGAACACTCTCTATATAAATAAATAAAGACCGTAGAACACTCTCTATATAAATAAATAAAGACCTTAGAACACTCTCTATAGAAATAAATAAAGACCGTAGAACACTCTCTATATAAATAAATAAAGACCGTAGAACACTCTCTATAGAAATAAATAAAGACCGTAGAACACTCTCTATATAAATAAATAAAGACCGTAGAACATTCTCTATATAAATAAATAAAGACAGTAGAACACTCTCTATATAAATAAATAAAGACAGTAGAACATTCTCTATATAAATAAATAAAGACCGTAGAACATTCTCTATATAAATAAATAAAGACAGTAGAACACTCTACATATAAATAAATAAAGACAGTAGAACACTCTCTATATAAATAAATAAAGACAGTAGAACACTCTCTATATAAATAAATAAAGACCGTAGAACATTCTCTATATAAATAAATAAAGACAGTAGAACACTCTCTATAAAAGCTCCCAGTCATTTATTGGTTAAACCACCACCGTGTGGGAATCACTGTGCCTTCTTCAGGGCAACAAGAACAACACAATGTAACTGTCACATCTACTCCCACTCTCTGGCGCTCGACGTCGCCGGTCTACTAACCACCGGTCCTGACAACCCATTTTTACGCACACCTGGCAACCCTCATTACGCACACATGGCAACCCTCATTACGCACACATGGCAACCCTCATTACACACACCTGGCAACCCTCATTACACACACCTGGCAACCCTCATTACACACACCTGGCAACCCTCATTACGCACACGTGACAACCCTCATTACACACACCTGGCAACCCTCATTACGCACACCTGGCAACCCTCATTACGCACACCTGCACCCCATCATGAGGAAAACCTGGACTCCATCACTACCCTGATTACTCCCCCTTTATCCAGCACTCCCTAGCATCACTCTTCAGGCAGTATTGGTTCTGTTTCCTTGTCAGATGTTTCTCTTGTTTTGTATCGTTCTACATTATTCTGAAACTCACTAACTGCACCTGCTTTCTGAATCCCTGCGTTGACGTTACAGTAACTTGATGTAAACCAGCTACCCAGCAGACATCATCACGGGTCAGTGGCACTGTTCTTTCCCATGAAGACATCATGCGAGAGGAATTCTGTTTAAAATATGAATTAAAGGCGTTTCAAATCCCATCACTGTAGTTAAAGCATTCATTCCGTCTGAAGCAGGAGAGGGGGTTAGAGCAGGAGATAGGGGGTTAGAGCAGGAGATAGGGGGTTAGAGCAGGAGATAGGGGGTTAGATCAGGATATAAGGGTTAGAGCAGGAGATAAGGGTTAGAGCAGGAGATAAGGGTTAGAGCAGGAGATAAGGCTTAGAGCAGGAGATAGGGGGTTAGAGCAGGAGATAGGGGGTTAGAGCAGGAATAGGGGGTTAGAGCAGGATATAAGGGGTTAGAGCAGGAGATAGGGGGTTAGAGCAGGAGATAGGGGGTTAGAGCAGGAGATAGGGGGTTCGAGCAGGAGATAGGGGGTTAGAGGAGGAGACAGGGTTAGAGCAGGAGATAGGGGGTTAGAGCATGAGATAGGGGGTTAGAGCAGGAGATAGGGGGTTTGAGCAGGAGATAGGGGGTTCGAGCAGGAGATAGGGGGTTAGAGGAGGAGACAGGGTTAGAGCAGGAGATAGGGTTAGAGCAGGAGCTAGGGGGTCAGAGCAGGAGATAGGTCAGAGCAGGAGATAGGGTTAGAGCAGGAGCTAGGGGGTTAGAGCAGGAGATGGGTAAGAATGGCGGGAGGATTTTCTCAACAGTCATCTCACCCTGTCCAGGGAGTCATCATCATCTGCTGCTCTGAGAGGACGAAGCTCCTGAGGAGCCTGGTAAAAGGCTGAGTCGTCTCTGTGTGTGCCGGGAGATTGGGCCAGCTCTTCGCTCTCTTCCTTGATGTCATCATAAGGTGCGTCTTCATAATCCTCACTCCCTGAGGACAGCTGGACTCCACGCTCGTGTTTGCGCACTGCGGAGCAACCCGGAAGCGCCGTCGGCTTCTGGTACTTTCTCCCCAGGGCTCCTGAATGGGACGCTTGTCCTTGGGTTCGGCCGACCCCTGACCTTTCCCTCTTCTTCGGTTCGTCAGGTTCCGTCTCGAAGAAGTCTGAGACACCCTGTTTGCAGTCAAAGTAAGTCTCCGGGTCAGAGTCTTCGTATAAGTGCATGGTGGTGCTGCCTCGTATGACTTCTGCGTAGGCCGGAGGCTTGGGTTTGTGGATAAAGGAGGATGCCTCAGCATACTCAGGGGGGAGGCTGAACTCCATGAAGAACTCTTCATCATGGGCTGATGCTGTAACCTCTGGAACGGGTTGAGCTGATACCATCTCTGCCCTGGGTTCTACTGGACCAGGCTGGGCTGACACCATCTCTGCCCTGGGTTCCACTGGATCAGGCTGGGCTGACACCATCTCTGCCATGGGATCTACTGGACCAGGCTGGGAGTCATGGGACTTTACCTCAACAGGGGTGACTGGAGGACTGAACTCTTCCTCTATGGGGGTGACTGGATTCTCTGATGGTTGCTCACTCGTATTTGGCTTGAGCTCCTCAGAGAGCATGTTGAGGTACCTAGGACTTTGGTAAGGGATCAACTCCTCGAAGCTAAAGTGCCTGGAGACGGTGACGGTCTCTGGAGTCTGTGGAGTCACGTCAGAGAGCAACTGGGGTGACTGCTCATCGTATTCAAGGGTTTCAGGGGGAGTGCTATCCCTTAAATGTGACCTGTAGGCGGTGACGGTCTCTGGAGTCTGTGGGGTCACTTCAGAACGTGACTGGGGCGACTGCTCATCGTATTCAAGGGTTTCAGGGGGAGTGCTATCCCTTAAATGTGACCTGTAGGCGGTGACGGTCTCTGGAGTCTGTGGGGTCACTTCAGAACGTGACTGGGGCGACTGCTCATCGTATTCAAGGGTTTCAGGGGGAGTGCTATCCCTTAAATGTGACCTGTAGGCGGTGACGGTCTCTGGAGTCTGTGGGGTCACTTCAGAACGTGACTGGGGCGACTGCTCATCGTATTCAAGGGTTTCAGGGGGAGTGCTATCCCTTAAATGTGACACAACTTCTGGGGTATTGCTCATGCATGTTTCATCTACCAATTGGCTGGGCTCAGTGGTTAATCCCCCAGATTCGCACAATACTTTGCTTTGTTCAATAGATGCCTTTTTGACTGCAGCTTGAATGCTTGATGTTTCTTTGGAGTTGTCATATTCTTCATCAACTGTTTCCTGGTCCTGCTGTGGGAGACTGATTCGATGTTCTTCTACAGTTGAAGGTTCGGTAAAAACAGCAGCATCATCATGTTCGAGTGACTGGAACTTTTGAGATGGAACAATTGATTCTGATGACAGTTCAAGAACTTTATGGCATGATTCTGGAGATTCCGGTGCTCTGACGGATTTGGTAGCAGCAGTGGGGCTAACCAAAGATATGGAACCATTGAGATCTGATTTTTCTGCTCTGTGTGTTTGCAGGTACTCCAAGTGGCTCAACTGAACTGGATCAGCTGTAACTTGGCTAGGTTCTGGCAAGGTCTTGATTAGATCTGTGGTCACCCCAAATACCTCCGGATCAGTTTCATAGGACAGGGAGAGATCGGTCGGCACTGAGGCCACTACACTTATTTCAGCTGTCTCCCCGGTGATCTGAATAGGGGATGAGGGACTTAGACTAGAGATCTCTTCCTCACCCTCAGTGGGATTTCCATCTGATTCAGGCAAGAGATCCTCAAACTCAACATAAGGTTGTAGATCTTCAAGACCCACTTCGCTGGATTCCGAAAGAGGTGAGTCCAGTGGTTCCAGAGTTTCTGGTCGGAATTCCGGTTTGATTTCTTCAAATTCCGACAGCAGCTGATCAAGCTCGGCGGGTGCCCCTGACTCCAGGGGTGTTTGTAGATTGGTCGCTGAGCATTGTGGTTCATCGCCTTGGCTGTCTTCAGAGTTGTGGCTGAGAAGGTCTGGTAACACTGGACTGGTTTCAGAAGAAGATGACTCCTTGTTCAGATTCAATGGTTTTTCTGGACTTTCTGGCGAAACCCTCATCTTCTCAGTGGGCATTGTCATTTCAGGGGATAACGGACTGAATTCAAAGGCATTTGGAATCTGGAGATCTGGAGTCACAGATTGGGTTTCAGACATGAGTGTTTTGTTTGAGATAGGTCTATTAGTAGACGGTTGGTCCAACGCTAATACATGTTTGGGTTCTGATAGATTCTCCATGGAGGATTCTGCTGAAACCTGGATGAGAATGATGGAATGGGGAAAAAAACTATAAATGAGTTTGTGATAGAGGTAGGGTTGCAAAATTCTGGTAACTTTCCCCCAAAAATCCCAGGTGTCCCAGAATCCTGGGTTGGAAGAATTCTAAGAATCATCCAAGAATCCTCCAACCAGGATTTCTGGAAAACCTGGGAATTTTGGGAAAGTTACTGGAATGTATCAACCTCAATGATGAATGATTAATGTTGTTGAGGAAACTATATTATGAAAAAAGGAGCAATGCAGTACATGCAGCAACAAGGTTCCATACATCATGACAATGTATTTCAAATGAACATTCCAATGAATTAATGAAATTACCAAAAATGATGAGCCAAACCAATAAACCTATAGTATTGTCACACTGTACATACATTACCTGCATGTACTTACAAGAACTGTACTTCTAATAGCAGTACAAAGCATAGAAGCAGTTCCGCAGTACTCATTTGATTAGGACACGACCTCGTTGACACATATATCTCCTTATATCAAAATGCGATGGGTACATTTCTTATAGAAATTCTCCTAAAGCCTTCTCTACAGGACAACATTCTCTGAAATGCAGGAATACCACAGTAGGAAAGACACAGTCAAGCCAATCAACTGTCAGCCCTACTAAGCTCCAAGGCAATAAACTGTTAACCCTACTAAGCTCCAAGGCAATCAATTGTTAACCCGATTAAGCTCCAAGGCAATCAACTGTCAACCCTACTAAACTCCAAGGCAATCAATTGTTAACCCGATTAAGCTCCAAGGCAATCAACTGTCAACCCTACTAAACTCCAAGGCAATCAATTGTTAACCCGATTAATTAAGCTCCAAGGCAATCAACTGTCAACCCTACTAAACTCCAAGGCAATCAACTGTCAACCCGATTAAGCTCCAAGGCAATCAACTGTCAACCCTACTAAACTCCAAGGCAATCAACTGTCAACCCGATTAAGCTCCAAGGCAATCAACTGTCAGCCCTACTAAGCTCCAATGCAATCAACTGTTAACCCTACTAAGCTCCAAAGCAATCTTTCAATGTAAGACATGACATCTGTTGTTTTTTCTGTGTGAATAAATGCACCATCATGCAGTATCCCAGTCCATTTCTGAGGTTATGTCCCAAATGGTACCATATTCCCTTTGTAGTGCACTACTTTTAACCAGGGCCCTATGGCACCCTATTCCCTTTGTAGTGCACTACTTTAACCAGGGCCTGCACATCTCTGGTCAAAAGTAGGTCACTACAGAAGGCAATAAAGTTACATTTAGTCAGCCATTTTTAGCTTGAGGACACACCATGTGACAGGAAGGAAGTCCATGGCGTTGAGACTAAATGTGTCTCACTACCGTTCATTAGTTGCCTTTCTGAGACACTTCCTGCATTGCTGATGCAAACATGCCTCAGCAGGAGTGTCAAGCTCCTACAGCTATGCGTCAAAACACATTAGTGAAAGCTTGAGCCTAAGGGTCCTACACGACGCATGCGAACTACGCACTACGCACTTCCAGACTTAATTGTTTTTAGAAAGCGTCACTGCATTCCCTGCTGACGGAGAACGTGCGTGGTCTTACCGACGGCGCAGAAACTCGGCTGTCTTCCGCTTTTCTCATCGGCTTTCTTTTGCTTGTCTCGTCAATCTTGGGTTGCACTTCACTTCCTTTCAACGTAGGGACATTACTGTGTTCTTTTCTTTGGATTGACTTACAACTTGCTTGAGGTCTTTCGTGAACTGCCTCCTCTGCCCTGACAGCAGCAACAGGAGATCCCAGATTTTGTTCGTCAGATAGCACGTGACTCGACTGAGAGGACGCTTGGTGAGGTCTGTGAGTCTCTACATCATCTAACCAATCTAAATCTACATCCTCTACGGGTTCTCTGTGGCTGTCTGGGGAGGAGGCCCTACAAAAAAACGCTTCTACTGCTCGGTGAGTTTGGCAAACAACTGGGAAAACTAAACTAAAAGGGGACCCTATTATTTCCGGGGGTTGTTTTAAGCGTGCTCTTTCAACTCTCATTTCAGGTTCATGTTCAGTGGAAACCTGGTCTATTGGAGGAGAATGTTGACCATCTGTTAAAACAGTATCTGTGTTGGAACAGACGGAGTCAGGAGAACAGGCTCTGGTCGCACATAACAAGTCCTCCAGACCAAACTCATCCCAGTCTGATATCACAGATTCAGGTGTCCAACACTTCTCTCCTGATGACACGGCAAAAACAGACAGACCAGGTCCATATTGGAGGACAGGTGAGTCAGGAGAGAGGTGCCTGTACTCCTCTTGTGATACAAGGGATTCAGGGGAGGATGGTCTTAAATCTAACTCTGAAAACCAGTCCTCTAAAAATGACAGGCTCTCTCCCGATGTTGAATCTGGTGTCATTGGTCTGTCTTGGCTCTTATCTTTGTCTGACTCATCTACTAATCTCATTCCATCTTCTGATATTAATGATTCAGGTGAATCTGCTCTGTCTTCAGCAAACAATTCTTCAAGACAGAACTCAGAGAATTCAATGTCTGAAGTTACTGATATAGGTGACGAAGATCGATCACCAGTGGGAGCCAAATAATAATTGCAACATTTAGGCATGAAGTGGGGAACTGGAGAGTCAGGAGAGAGAGGCCTGTACTCATCAAATGACACAACAGATTCAGGTGAAGATGGCCTCATGTCAGTAAATAAGTGGTCAAGATATAAAAGGACTCCATCCCTGTCTGAACCGAGTGACTCAGGAGAAAGAGGTCTGTACTCAGGAAGGGACGACAACTGGGTGAACTCCCATTCAGCTAAGACGGGGGAAGGGGTTCTGATTTCTGTCGATACTGGCTGGGATATTGGCAAATGAGGTTCATGCAAAGTTTCTGTGACTGTCTGGTCAGTGACATGAGGGACTGTTAGCAAGGAACCCTCTTGTACTGTCTCCTCCTCTGCTGGAGTAGCAGAATGACAAGGTGAGGCTGGTTCTTCAACACTAACTGGCCTCAAGTCTTCACTTGATTGATGCGGTTGATCCAGGACTTTTCTAACCTGTCTGTCTCCTGTCTCATATTCAAAAAAACCTGTCTTACTCAAATAAGTGTCACCTTTGTACGCTGGGACAAATGTATGGGCCATTAGCGTGGAGGGAACTGCCTTATAAACTAGTCTATATTCTGGAGTTGATGTTTTTTCTTCAGAGAATTCATAAATAGGCTGGGATTCAGAATCCTCAATTTCTGTAGATGGGCTTGTTTCTGCAGCATCTAACTCATTTAGTGATATCATGGGTTCTGCAGAGGATGGCTGTAACTCTGAAAGCCAGTACTGAACGAAAGAACGAGCGTACTCATCTTCAGGTGGCAGAGGACTGGATTTAGTGTGCGTCTCGTCTACATGTTCATATTCACCTTCTGATATAAATGATTCAGGTGAATCTGCTCTTTCTTCAGCAAACAATTCATCAAGACAGAACTCAGAGAATTCAATATCTGATGTTACTGATTCAGGTGATGAAGACCTATCAGCAGGGAACAACACATAATAATCACAATATTGATGCAAGAACTGGGGAATTGGAGAGTCAGGAGAGAGAGGCCTGTACTCATCAAATGATGTTACAGATTCAGGTGAAGATGGTCTAGACTCTACAAACAAGAGCTTAAAGAAGGAATAACCATCTACTGATGTTTCTGATTCTGGTGACAAGGTTCTGAATTTCATAAAAAACTGTTCAATTGACTCTCTGAATTCACTATCAGCCAAAAAGGAATCAGGAGAATCAGGTCTGTGTTCAGGAATCAGTTCATCGACATATAATCCACAGTATTCAACGCCTGACGTTACCGACTGAGGTGATGAAGACCTATCACCAGGGAGTTCCATATAATAATCACAACATTGATGTAAGAACTGGGGAATAGGAGAGTCTGGAGAGAGAGGCCTATGCTCATCAAGTGATGCAACAGAGGCTGGTGAGTTTGGCCTTAACTCAGTAGACCAATCATTCAAAAAAGACTGAATCTCTTCTGATGTTATTGACTCTGGTGTGACCGGCCTGTCCAGGAAAATGTCTTTGTCCTTCAGACGCTCCATTATCTCTCTAGCCTGTCTGTCTCTTAAATATTCAAAAACACCTGGTTTATTCAAGAACGCTTCACCTTGGTACGCTGGGTGAAATGTATGGGCCATTAGCGTGGAGGGAACTGCCTTATAAACCAGTCTATATTCTAGAGTTGATGTTTTTCCTTCAGAGAATTCATAAACAGGCGGAGATTCAGAATCCTCCATTTCTGTAGATGGGCTTGTATCTGCAGCATCTAACTCATCTAGTGATATCATGGGTTCTGCAGAGGATGGTTGTAACTCTGAAAGCCAGTACTGAACGAAAGAACGAGCGTACTCATCTTCAGGTGGCAGAGGACTGGATTTAGTGAGTGTCTCGTGTACATGTTCATATTCACCTTCTGATATAAATGATTCAGGTGAATCTGCTCTGTCCTCAGCAAACGATTCATCAAGACAGAACTCAGAGAATACAACATGTGATGTTACTGATTCAGGTGAATCTGCTCTGTCCTCAGCAAACGATTCCTCAAGACATAATCCAAACAATTCAATGTCTGACGTAACGGCACAGAGGGAAGATCTACGCTCTGCAGTCATGGTAACATCTGGGATTCTAGGTCCATAGTGGGGAACTGGAGAGTCAGGTGAGAGAGGCCTGTATTCATTCACTGATGCAACAGATTCAGGTGAAGATGGCCTCATGTCAGTAAATAAGTGGTCAAGATACAAATGGATTCCATCCATGTCTGAACCGAGTGACTCAAGAGAAAGAGGTCTGTACTCAGGAAGGGACGACAACTGGGTGTACTCCCATTCAGCTAAGATGGGGGAAGGGGTTCTGACTTCTGTCTCTACTGGCTGGGATATTTGCAAATGAGGTTTATGCAAAGTATCTGTGACTGTCTGGTCAGTGATGTTGAAGTGTTTTAGTGAGGAGATATCTTGTTTTGTCACCTCAACTGCTGTGGTTTCAGAGACACTAGGCATGCCAAGGTTGGATTCCTTCAATTGAACTGGCCTGAAATCCCCACAATGTTCCCTCTGACAGTCAAGAACCTGTCTAACTTTGTATCTTTGTCCTGAATGTTCGAAAACACCAGAGTTACTATAGTAGGTTTCACCTTCTTTCGCTGGGTCATACGTATGGGACATTAGTTTGATGGGAACTGCCCTGTAAACTAGTCTATATTCTGGAGACACAGGCCGCACCTCAGAGAGTTCATGTACTGGCTGGGGTAAAGATTCTAGTGTTAAGCCTGTTTGTACAGCTTTAGACACCATGAACTGAGGTATGATAGTCCAATGTACAGTTGGGATCATTTCTGGAGGACCTGCATCATATTCCCACTCTGATGTTTTAGGAAAAATACCAACATCATCATCACCGCCCTCTGACCAGAGGGAAATAGGTGAATCTGGTCTGTCCTCAATAAATAATTCCTCAAGGTTAAGTCCTGAGAATTCAATATCTGAGGTGACTGATTCTGGAGATGAACACCTACTTCCAGTGAAAGACAAAAAACAATGGCAACATTGAGCCACGAAGTGAGGAACTGGAGAGTCAGGAGACAGAGGTCTGTACTCATCAAATGATGTTACAGATTCAAGTGAAGATGGTCTAGACTCTGCAAACAAGAGCTCAATGAAGGAATACTCACCTACTGAAGTTTCTGATTCTGGTGACAGAGGTCTGTATTTCATTAAAACTCCTTCAGCTGCTTCTATGAATTCACTCTCTGACACAAAAGATTCAGGTGAATCTGGTCTCTCTTCATTAAATAATTCCTCAAGATAGAAGCCAGATCCTTCAGTGTCTGAAGTTACTGAAATAGGGGACGAAGATCTGCTAAAGAATGAAACTGCCGACTCAATTATTGTGGGTCTAAATTGTGGGATTGGGGAATCAGGAGATAGAGCTCGATATTGGTCATTTGAAGTGATAGAATCAGGTGAAGATGGTCTAGACTCTGCAACCAAGAGCTCAAGGAAGGTATAATCACCTTCTGAAGTTACTGATTCTGGTGACAAGGGTCGGAGTTCCATTAGACCTCTTTCAACTGACTCAACAAATTCACTCTCTGATATAAATGATTCAGGTGAATCTGCTCTGTCTTCAGCAAACAGTTCCTCAAGACAGAACTCAGAGAATTTAATATCTGAAGCTACTGATTCTGGTGATGAACATCTACTTCCAGTGAAAGACAAATAATAATCGCAACATTGAGGCATGAAGTGAGGAACTGGAGAGTCAGGAGAGAGGGGCCTGTACTCATTTAATGATGTTATAGATTCAGATGAAGATGGTCTTGACTCTGCAAACAAGAGCTCAAGGAAGGTATAACCATCTTCTGAAGTTACTGATTCTGGTGACAGGGGTCTGAATTTTATCAAACCTCCTTCAGCTGCTTCTACGAATTCACTCTCTGACACAAAAGATTCTGGAGAATATGGTCTCTCTTCATTGACAAATTCCTCAAGATAGAAGCCAGATCCTTCAACGTCTGAAGTTACTGAAATAGGTGACGAAGATCTGCTAAAGAATGACATTGACGACTCAATTATTGTGGGTCTAAATTGTGGGATTGGGGAATCAGGAGATAGAGCTCGATATTGGTCATTTGAAGTGATAGAATCAGGTGAAGATGGTCTAGACTCTGCAACCAAGATCTCAAGGAAGGTATAATCACCTTCTGAAGTTACTGATTCTGGTGACAAGGGTCTGAGTTCCATTAGACCTCTTTCAACTGACTCAACAAATTCACTCTCTGATATAAATGATTCGGGTGAATCTGCTCTGTCTTCAGCAAACAGTTCCTCAAGACAGAACTCAGAGAATTCAATATCTGAAGCGACTGATTCTGGTGATGAACATCTACTTCCAGTGAAAGACAAATAACAATCGCAACATTGAGGCATGAAGTGAGGAACTGGAGAGTCAGGAGAGAGAGGCCTGTACTCATCAAATGATGCAACAGACTCTGGAGAGGATGATCTAGACTCTGAAAACAAGAGCTCAAGGAAGGTAAAGTCCCATTCTGAAGTTATTGATTCTGGTGAGAGTGGTCTATACTCAGATAGGCTACTTTGAACTGTCACAGTAAATTCACTCTCTGAAGCGAAATCTGGTCTGTACAAACCACGATATTCAAGGTCTGAAGTTACAGACATAGGTGATGTAGACCTACACACATCGTACAACAAATAATAATCACAATGTCCAGGTCTGAATTGTGTATTAGGTGAGTCAGGAGAAAGAGGTCTATGATCTTCAAATGTTGTTACAGATTCAGGTATCGGAGAAACACTCCCATTGTATGACAAATAATAATCACAATGTCCAGGTCTGAATTGTGAACTACTTTCTGAAAATACTGACACAGGAGGTAAAATTTTGATTTCAGATGTATCTTGGTGTTTCAAATTGTATTCATGTTCCTCCACAAGGGAATTAGCTGGCTCCTGCTGTACTGGCATCATTACAGCGACTGGTAATAATGACCAAACTTTCTCATCACTCAAGTCAAGCTGTATAAATGCTGTTTTAGCTACAACTGGCAATGTGGTTTTAGCCTCAACAGAGTCTTCTGTTGCCATTGTTGTGGTAGATAACATGTCTGTTTTGGTGTCTCTGTGCACAGATTCAAACTGGACTAAGGCAGGTGAGATGAATTTGTTAATAGATGTTTCAGATTGAATAGAGTGAGGGAGAGAATCAGAAACTGGAGAAGCTGATTCATGCAAGACTGGAACAAGTTCTGCTTCCAATTGATCCAGAAATTCAATGTCTGAATACATCGATTCAGGAGAATCTGCTCTGTCCTCAGCAATCAATTCCTCAAGGCTAAATCCAGAGAATTCAATGTCTGAGGTGACTGATTGTGGTGACGAAGATCGATCTTCTGTGAATAGCAAATAATAATCACAACAATGTGGTCTGAAATCAGGAATAGGAGAGTCTGGAGAGAGAGGCCTGTACTCATTTAACGATGTTATAGATTCAGATGAAGACGGTCTAGACTCTGCAAACAAGAGCTCAAGGAAGATATAACCATCTTCTGAAGTTACTGATTCTGGTGACAGGGGTCTGAAATTTATCAAACCTCCTTCAGCTGCTTCTAAGAATTCACTCTCTGACACAAAAGATTCTGGAGAATATGGTCTCTCTTCATTGACAAATTCCTCAAGATAGAAGCCAGATCCTTCAACGTCTGAAGTTACTGAAATAGGTGACGAAGATCTGCTAAAGAATGACATTGACGACTCAATTATTGTGGGTCTAAATTGTGGGATTGGGGAATCAGGAGATAGAGCTCGATATTGGTCATTTGAAGTGATAGAATCAGGTGAAGATGGTCTAGACTCTGCAACCAAGAGCTCAAGGAAGGTATAATCACCTTCTGAAGTTACTGATTCTGGTGACAAGGGTCTGAGTTCCATTAGACCTCTTTCAACTGACTCAACAACTTCACTCTCTGATATAAATGATTCGGGTGAATCTGCTCTGTCTTCAGAAAACAGTTCCTCAAGACAGAACTCAGAGAATTCAATATCTGAAGCGACTGATTCTGGTGATGAACATCTACTTCCAGTGAAAGACAAATAACAATCGCAACATTGAGGCATGAAGTGAGGAACTGGAGAGTCAGGAGAGAGAGGCCTGTACTCATCAAATGATGCAACAGACTCTGGAGAGGATGATCTAGACTCTGAAAACAAGAGCTCAAGGAAGGTAAAGTCCCCTTCTGAAGTTATTGATTCTGGTGAGAGTGGTCTATACTCAGATAGGCTACTTTGAACTGTCACAGTAAATTCACTCTCTGAAGCGAAATCTGGTCTGTACAAACCACGATATTCAAGGTCTGAAGTTACAGACATAGGTGATGTAGACCTACACACATCGTACAACAAATAATAATCACAATGTCCAGGTCTGAATTGTGTATTAGGTGAGTCAGGAGAAAGAGGTCTATGATCTTCAAATGTTGTTACAGATTCAGGTATCGGAGAAACACTCCCATTGTATGACAAATAATAATCACAATGTCCAGGTCTGAATTGTGAACTACTTTCTGAAAATACTGACACAGGAGGTAAAATTTTGATTTCAGATTTATCTTGGTGTTTCAAATTGTATTCATGTTCCTCCACAAGGGAATTAGCTGGCTCCTGCTTTAGTGGCATCATTACAGCGACTGGTAATAATGACCAAACTTTCTCATCACTCAAGTCAAGCTGTATAAATGCTGTTTTAGCTACAACTGGCAATGTGGTTTTAGCCTCAACAGAGTCTTCTGTTGCCATTGTTGTGGTAGATAACATGTCTGTTTTGGTGTCTCTGTGCACAGATTCAGACTGGACTAAGGCAGGTGAAATGAATTTGTTAATAGATGTTTCAGATTGAATAGAGTGAGGGAGAGAATCAGAAACTGGAGAAGCTGATTCATGCAAGACTGGAACAAGTTCTGCTTCCAATTGATCCAGAAATTCACTGTCTGAATACATCAATTCAGGAGAATCTGCTCTGTCCTCAGCAATCAATTCCTCAAGGCTAAATCCAGAGAATTCAATGTCTGAGGTGACTGATTGTGGTGACGAAGATCTATCTTCTGTGAATAGCAAATAATAATCACAACAATGTGGTCTGAAATCAGGAATAGGAGAGTCTGGAGAGAGAGGCCTGTACTCATTTAACGATGTTATAGATTCAGATGAAGATGGTCTAGACTCTGCAAACAAGAGCTCAAGGAAGGTATAACCATCTTCTGAAGTTACTGATTCTGGTGACAGGGGTCTGAATTTTATCAAACCTCCCTCAGCTGCTTCTACGAATTCACTCTCTGACACAAAAGATTCTGGAGAATATGGTCTCTCTTCATTCATAAATTCCTCAAGATAGAAGCCAGATCCTTCAACGTCTGAAGTTACTGAAATAGGTGACGAAGATCTGCTAAAGAATGACATTGACGACTCAATTATTGTGGGTCTAAATTGTGGGATTGGGGAATCAGGAGATAGAGCTCGATATTGGTCATTTGAAGTGATAGAATCAGGTGAAGATGGTCTAGACTCTGCAACCAAGAGCTCAAGGAAGGTATAATCACCTTCTGAAGTTACTGATTCTGGTGACAAGGGTCTGAGTTCCATTAGACCTCTTTCAACTGACTCAACAAATTCACTCTCTGATATAAAGAATTCAGGTGAATCTGCTCTGTCTTCAGCAAACAGTTCCTCAAGACAGAACTCAGAGAATTCAATATCTGAAGCGACTGATTCTGGTGATGAACATCTACTTCCAGTGAAAGACAAATAACAATCGCAACATTGAGGCATGAAGTGAGGAACTGGAGAGTCAGGAGAGAGGGGCCTGTACTCATCAAATGATGCAACAGACTCTGGAGAGGATGATCTAGACTCTGAAAACAAGAGCTCAAGGAAGGTAAAGTCCCATTCTGAAGTTATTGATTCTGGTGAGAGTGGTCTATACTCAGATAGGCTACTTTGAACTGTCACAGTAAATTCACTCTCTGAAGCGAAATCTGGTCTGTACAAACCACGATATTCAAGGTCTGAAGTTACAGACATAGGTGATGTAGACCTACACACATCGTACAACAAATAATAATCACAATGTCCAGGTCTGAATTGTGTATTAGGTGAGTCAGGAGAAAGAGGTCTATGATCTTCAAATGTTGTTACAGATTCAGGTATCAGAGAAACACTCCCATTGTATGACAAATAATAATCACAATGTCCAGGTCTGAATTGTGAACTACTTTCTGAAAATACTGACACAGGAGGTAAAATTTTGATTTCAGATGTATCTTGGTGTTTCAAATTGTATTCATGTTCCTCCACAAGGGAATTAGCTGGCTCCTGCTTTACTGGCATCATTACAGCAACTGGTAATAATGACCAAACTTTCTCATCACACAAGTCAAGCTGTATAAATGCTGTTTTAGCTACAACTGGCAATGTGGTTTTAGCCCCAAAAGAGTCTTCTGTTGCCATTGTTGTGGTAGATAACATGTCTGTTTTGGTGTCTCTGTGCACAGATTCAGACTGGACTAAGGCAGGTGAGATGAATTTGTTAATAGATGTTTCAGATTGAATAGAGTGAGGGAGAGAATCAGAAACTGGAGAAGCTGATTCATGCAAGACTGGAACAAGTTCTGCTTCCAATTGATCCAGAAATTCACTGTCTGAATACATCGATTCAGGAGAATCTGCTCTGTCCTCAGCAATCAATTCCTCAAGGCTAAATCCAGAGAATTCAATGTCTGAGCTGACTGATTGTGGTGACGAAGATCTATCTTCTGTGAATAGCAAATAATAATCACAACAATGTGGTCTGAAATCAGGAATAGGAGAGTCTGGAGAGAGAGGCCTGTACTCATTTAACGATGTTATAGATTCAGATGAAGATGGTCTAGACTCTGCAAACAAGAGCTCAAGGAATGTATAACCATCTTCTGAAGTTACTGAATCTGGTGACAGGGGTCTGAATTTTATCAAACCTCCTTCAGCTGCTTCTACGAATTCACTCTCTGACACAAAATAGTCTGGAGAATATGGTCTCTCTTCATTGACAAATTCCTCAAGATAGAAGCCAGATCCTTCAACGTCTGAAGTTACTGAAATAGGTGACGAAGATCTGCTAAAGAATGACATTGACGACTCAATTATTGTGGGTCTAAATTGTGGGATTGGGGAATCAGGAGATAGAGCTCGATATTGGTCATTTGAAGTGATAGAATCAGGTGAAGATGGTCTAGACTCTGCAACCAAGAGCTCAAGGAAGGTATAATCACCTTCTGAAGTTTCTGATTCTGGTGACAAGGGTCTGAGTTCCATTAGACCTCTTTCAACTGACTCAACAAATTCACTCTCTGATATAAATGATTCAGGTGAATCTGCTCTGTCTTCAGCAAACAGTTCCTCAAGACAGAACTCAGAGAATTCAATATCTGAAGCTACTGATTCTGGTGATGAACATCTACTTCCAGTGAAAGACAAATAACAATCGCAACATTGAGGCATGAAGTGAGGAACTGGAGAGTCAGGAGAGAGGGGCCTGTACTCATCAAATGATGCAACAGACTCTGGAGAGGATGATCTAGACTCTGAAAACAAGAGCTCAAGAAAGGTAAAGTCCCCTTCTGAAGTTATTGATTCTGGTGAGAGTTGTCTATACTCAGATAGGCTACTTTGAACTGTCACAGTAAATTCACTCTCTGAAGCGAAATCTGGTCTGTACAAACTACGATATTCAAGGTCTGAAGTTACAGACATAGGTGATGTAGACCTACACACATCGTACAACAAATAATAATCACAATTTCCAGGTCTGAACTGTGTATTAGGTGAGTTAGGAGAAAGAGGTCTATGATCTTCAAATGTTGTTACAGATTCAGGTATCGGAGAAACACTCCCATTGTATGACAAATAATAATCACAATGTCCAGGTCTGAATTGTGAACTACTTTCTGAAAATACTGACACAGGAGGTAAAGTTTTGATTTCAGATTTATCTTGGTGTTTCAAATTGTATTCATGTTCCTCCACAAGGGAATTAGCTGGCTCCTGCTTTACTGGCATCATTACAGCAACTGGTAATAATGACCAAACTTTCTCATCACACAAGTCAAGCTGTATAAATGCTGTTTTAGCTACAACTGGCAATGTGGTTTTAGCCCCAAAAGAGTCTTCTGTTGCCATTGTTGTGGTAGATAACATGTCTGTTTTGGTGTCTCTGTGCACAGATTCAGACTGGACTAAGGCAGGTGAGATGAATTTGTTAATAGATGTTTCAGATTGAATAGAGTGAGGGAGAGAATCAGAAACTGGAGAAGCTGATTCATGCAAGACTGGAACAAGTTCTGCTTCCAATTGATCCAGAAATTCACTGTCTGAATACATCGATTCAGGAGAATCTGCTCTGTCCTCAGCAATCAATTCCTCAAGGCTAAATCCAGAGAATTCAATGTCTGAGCTGACTGATTGTGGTGACGAAGATCTATCTTCTGTGAATAGCAAATAATAATCACAACAATGTGGTCTGAAATCAGGAATAGGAGAGTCTGGAGAGAGAGGCCTGTACTCATTTAACGATGTTATAGATTCAGATGAAGATGGTCTAGACTCTGCAAACAAGAGCTCAAGGAATGTATAACCATCTTCTGAAGTTACTGAATCTGGTGACAGGGGTCTGAATTTTATCAAACCTCCTTCAGCTGCTTCTACGAATTCACTCTCTGACACAAAATAGTCTGGAGAATATGGTCTCTCTTCATTGACAAATTCCTCAAGATAGAAGCCAGATCCTTCAACGTCTGAAGTTACTGAAATAGGTGACGAAGATCTGCTAAAGAATGACATTGACGACTCAATTATTGTGGGTCTAAATTGTGGGATTGGGGAATCAGGAGATAGAGCTCGATATTGGTCATTTGAAGTGATAGAATCAGGTGAAGATGGTCTAGACTCTGCAACCAAGAGCTCAAGGAAGGTATAATCACCTTCTGAAGTTTCTGATTCTGGTGACAAGGGTCTGAGTTCCATTAGACCTCTTTCAACTGACTCAACAAATTCACTCTCTGATATAAATGATTCAGGTGAATCTGCTCTGTCTTCAGCAAACAGTTCCTCAAGACAGAACTCAGAGAATTCAATATCTGAAGCTACTGATTCTGGTGATGAACATCTACTTCCAGTGAAAGACAAATAACAATCGCAACATTGAGGCATGAAGTGAGGAACTGGAGAGTCAGGAGAGAGGGGCCTGTACTCATCAAATGATGCAAAAGACTCTGGAGAGGATGATCTAGACTCTGAAAACAAGAGCTCAAGAAAGGTAAAGTCCCCTTCTGAAGTTATTGATTCTGGTGAGAGTTGTCTATACTCAGATAGGCTATTTTGAACTGTCACAGTAAATTCACTCTCTGAAGCGAAATCTGGTCTGTACAAACTACGATATTCAAGGTCTGAAGTTACAGACATAGGTGATGTAGACCTACACACATCGTACAACAAATAATAATCACCATTTCCAGGTCTGAACTGTGTATTAGGTGAGTCAGGAGAAAGAGGTCTATGATCTTCAAATGTTGTTACAGATTCAGGTATCAGAGAAACACTCCCATTGTATGACAAATAATAATCACAATGTCCAGGTCTGAATTGTGAACTACTTTCTGAAAATACTGACACAGGAGGTAAAGTTTTGATTTCAGATTTATCTTGGTGTTTCAAATTGTATTCATGTTCCTCCACAAGGGAATTAGCTGGCTCCTGCTTTACTGGCATCATTACAGCGACTGGTAATAATGACCAAACTTTCTCATCACTCAAGTCAAGCTGTATAAATGCTGTTTTAGCTACAACTGGCAATGTGGTTTTAGCCTCAACAGAGTCTTCATTTGCCATTGTTGTGGTAGATAACATGTCTGTTTTGGTGTCTCTGTGCACAGATTCAGACTGGACTAAGGCAGGTGAGATGAATTTGTTAATAGATGTTTCAGATTGAATAGAGTGAGGGAGAGAATCAGAAACTGGAGAATCTGATTCATGCAAGACTGGAACAAGTTCTGCTTCCAATTGGTCCAGAAATTCACTGTCTGAATACATCGATTCAGGAGACTCTGCTCTGTCCTCAGCAATCAATTCCTCAAGGCTAAATCCAGAGAATTCAATGTCTGAGGTGACTGATTGTGGTGACGAAGATCTATCTTCTGTGAATAGCAAATAATAATCACAACAATGTGGTCTGAAATCAGGAATAGGAGAGTCTGGAGAGAGAGGCCTGTACTCATTTAACGATGTGATAGATTCAGATGAAGACGGTCTAGACTCTGCAAACAAGAGCTCAAGGAAGGTATAACCATCTTCTGAAGTTACTGATTCTGGTGACAGGGGTCTGAATTTTATCAAACCTCCCTCAGCTGCTTCTACGAATTCACTCTCTGACACAAAAGATTCTGGAGAAAATGGTCTCTCTTCATTGAAAAATTCCTCAAGATAGAAGCCAGATCCTTCAACGTCTGAAGTTACTGAAATAGGTGACGAAGATCTGCTAAAGAATGACATTGACGACTCAATTATTGTGGGTCTAAATTGTGGGATTGGGGAATCAGGAGATAGAGCTCGATATTGGTCATTTGAAGTGATAGAATCAGGTAAAGATGGTCTAGACTGTGCAACCAAGAGCTCAAGGAAGGTATAATCACTTTCTGAAGTTACTGATTCTGGTGACAAGGGTCTGAGTTCCATTAGACCTCTTTCAACTGACTCAACACATTCACTCTCTGATATAAATGATTCAGGTGAATCTGCTCTGTCTTCAGCAAACAGTTCCTCAAGACAGAACTCAGAGAATTCAATATCTGAAGCTACTGATTCTGGTGATGAACATCTACTTCCAGTGAAAGACAAATAACAATCGCAACATTGAGGCATGAAGTGAGGAACTGGAGAGTCAGGAGAGAGGGGCCTGTACTCATCAAATGATGCAACAGACTCTGGAGAGGATGATCTAGACTCTGAAAACAAGAGCTCAAGGAAGGTAAATTCCCATTCTGAAGTTATTGATTCTGGTGAGAGTGGTCTATACTCAGATAGGCTACTTTGAACTGTCACAGTAAATTCACTCTCTGAAGCGAAATCTGGTCTGTACAAACCACGATATTCAAGGTCTGAAGTTACAGACATAGGTGATGTAGACCTACACACATCGTACAACAAATAATAATCACAATGTCCAGGTCTGAATTCTGTATTAGGTGAGTCAGGAGAAAGAGGTGTATGATCTTCAAATGTTGGTACAGATTCAGGTATCGCAGAAACACTCCCATTGTATGACAAATAATAATCACAATGTAGAGGTCTGAATTGTGAACTACTTTCTGAAAATACTGACGCAGGAGGTAAAGTTTTGATTTCAGATTTATCTTGGTGTTTCAAATTGTATTCATGTTCCTCCACAAGGGAATTAGCTGGCTCCTGCTTTACTGGCATCATTACAGCGACTGGTAATAATGACCAAACTTTCTCATCACTCAAGTCAAGCTGTATAAATGCTGTTTTAGCTACAACTGGCAATGTGGTTTTAGCCTCAAAAGAGTCTTCTGTTGCCATTGTTGTGGTAGATAACATGTCTGTTTTGGTGTCTCTGTGCACAGATTCAGACTGGACTAAGGCAGGTGAGATTAATTTCTTAATAGATGTTTCAGATTGAATAGAGTGAGGGAGAGAATCAGAAACTGGAGAAGCTGATTCATGCAAGACTGGAACAAGTTCTGCTTCCAATTGATCCAGAAATTCACTGTCTGAATACATCGATTCAGGAGAATCTGCTCTGTCCTCAGCAATCAATTCCTCAAGGCTAAATCCAGAGAATTCAATGTCTGAGGTGACTGATTGTGGTGACGAAGATCTATCTTCTGTGAATAGCAAATAATAATCACAACAATGTGGTCTGAAATCAGGAATAGGAGAGTCTGGAGAGAGAGTCTTGTACTCATTTAACGATGTTATAGATTCAGATGAAGATGGTCTAGACTCTGCACAAAAGAGCTCAAGGAAGGTATAACCATCTTCTGAAGTTACTGATTCTGGTGACAGGGGTCTGAATTTTATCAAACCTCCTTCAGCTGCTTCTACGAATTCACTCTCTGACACAAAAGATTCTGGAGAATATGGTCTCTCTTCATTGACAAATTCCTCAAGATAGCAGCCAGATCCTTCAACGTCTGAAGTTACTGAAATAGGTGACGAAGATCTGCTAAAGAATGACATTGACGACTCAATTATTGTGGGTCTAAATTGTGGGATTGGGGAATCAGGAGATAGAGCTCGATATTGGTCATTTGAAGTGATAGAATCAGGTGAAGATGGTCTAGACTCTGCAACCAAGAGCTCAAGGAAGGTATAATCACCTTCTGAAGTTACTGATTCTGGTGACAAGGGTCTGAGTTCCATTAGACCTCTTTCAACTGACTCAACAAATTCACTCTCTGATATAAATGATTCAGGTGAATCTGCTCTGTCTTCAGCAAACAGTTCCTCAAGACAGAACTCAGAGAGTTCAATATCTGAAGCTACTGATTCTGGTGATGAACATCTACTTCCAGTGAAAGACAAATAACAATCGCAACATTGAGGCATGAAGTGAGGAACTGGAGAGTCAGGAGAGAGGGGCCTGTACTCATCAAATGATGCAACAGACTCTGGAGAGGATGATCTAGACTCTGAAAACAAGAGCTCAAGGAAGGTAAAGTCCCCTTCTGAAGTTATTGATTCTGGTGAGAGTGGTCTATACTCAGATAGGCTACTTTGAACTGTCACAGTAAATTCACTCTCTGAAGCGAAATCTGGTCTGTACAAACTACGATATTCAAGGTCTGAAGTTACAGACATAGGTGATGTAGACCTACACACATCGTACAACAAAGAATAATCACAATGTTCAGGTCTGAATTGTGTATTAGGTGAGTCAGGAGAAAGAGGTGTATGATCTTCAAATGTTGGTACAGATTCAGGTATCGGAGAAACACTCCCATTGTATGACAAATAATAATCACAATGTCCAGGTCTGAATTGTGAACTACTTTCTGAAAATACTGACGCAGGAGGTAAAGTTTTGATTTCAGATTTATCTTGGTGTTTCAAATTGTATTCATGTTCCTCCACAAGGGAATTAGCTGGCTCCTGCTTTACTGGCATCATTACAGCGACTGGTAATAATGACCAAACTTTCTCATCACTCAAGTCAAGCTGTATAAATGCTGTTTTAGCTACAACTGGCAATGTGGTTTTAGCCTCAACAGAGTCTTCTGTTGCCATTGTTGTGGTAGATAACATGTCTGTTTTGGTGTCTCTGTGCACAGATTCAGACTGGACTAAGGCAGGTGAGATTAATTTCTTAATAGATGTTTCAGATTGAATAGAGTGAGGGAGAGAATCAGAAACTGGAGAAGCTGATTCATGCAAGACTGGAACAAGTTCTGCTTCCAATTGATCCAGAAATTCACTATCTGAATACATCGATTCAGGAGAATCTGCTCTGTCCTCAGCAATCAATTCCTCAAGGCTAAATCCAGAGAATTCAATGTCTGAGGTGACTGATTGTGGTGACGAAGATCTATCTTCTGTGAATAGCAAATAATAATCACAACAATGTGGTCTGAAATCAGGAATAGGAGAGTCTGGAGAGAGAGGCCTGTACTCATTTAACGATGTTATAGATTCAGATGAAGACGGTCTAGACTCTGCAATCAAGAGCTCAAGGAAGGTATAACCATCTTCTGAAGTTACTGATTCTGGTGACAGGGGTCTGAATTTTATCAAACCTCCTTCAGCTGCTTCTACGAATTCACTCTCTGACACAAAAGATTCTGGAGAATATGGCCTCTCTTCATTGACAAATTCCTCAAGATAGAAGCCAGATCCTTCAACGTCTGAAGTTACTGAAATAGGTGACGAAGATCTGCTAAAGAATGACATTGACGACTCAATTATTGTGGGTCTAAATTGTGGGATTGGGGAATCAGGAGATAGAGCTCGATATTGGTCATTTGAAGTGATAGAATCAGGTGAAGATGGTCTAGACTCTGCAACCAAGAGCTCAAGGAAGGTATAATCACCTTCTGAAGTTACTGATTCTGGTGACAAGGGTCTGAGTTTCATTAGACCTCTTTCAACTGACTCAACAAATTCACTCTCTGATATAAATGATTCAGGTGAATCTGCTCTGTCTTCAGCAAACAGTTCCTCAAGACAGAACTCAGAGAGTTCAATATCTGAAGCTACTGATTCTGGTGATGAACATCTACTTCCAGTGAAAGACAAATAACAATCGCAACATTGAGGCATGAAGTGAGGAACTGGAGAGTCAGGAGAGAGGGGCCTGTACTCATCAAATGATGCAACAGACTCTGGAGAGGATGATCTAGACTCTGAAAACAAGAGCTCAAGGAAGGTAAAGTCCCCTTCTGAAGTTATTGATTCTGGTGACAGGGGTCTGAATTTCAATTCACCAATTTCTGCTGCCGATGAGTGTTTTTTCACAGGAACTACATAATCAAGAAAGTTAGCTCTATACTGAGGAATTTGTAACATCCCCGGATCTGGTGATTCCGATCTGTTTTCAGTTAATGATTCTCCATGACTTAAACTAGAGTACTCAAATTCTGATGTTACTGAGGCCGGTGAGGAGGGTCTACTTCTAGACTGATACGTTTTATATTCAGCTAACGGCAAACTAAACTCAGGAAGTGGAGGGTCGGGAGAGAAGGGCCTTAAATCATCCAACAACGTATCAGATTTAGGTGTAGATGGCCTCGTGTCAGTTAAGAAATGGTCAAGATATAAAAGGATTCCATCACTGTCTGAACCGAGTGACTCAGGAGAAAGAGTTTTGTACTCAGGAAGGGATGACAACTGGATGAATTCCCATTCCATTTCTGTTTCACTGTCTGGACTGCCAGATCCCGGTGATGGTGGTCTATGTTTTGCCAAGTCTCTTTCAGCTACTGTATCTACTTCTGACAATATTGAATTGGGAGAATCTGGTCTTTCCACAGCAAACAATTCTTCAAGACAGAACTCAGAATAGTCTAGGTCTGAAGTAAAGGATTCGGGTGAAAATGATCTATCTATTGAGTCACACACTGAGGGTGTGTGTTGAGGAACTGGAGAGTTAGGAGAAAGCTGCCTATTCTCATCCAACCAAGTAACAGACTCTGGGGAGGATGCTCTACAGTCAGTGAACAACAGATCTGCATAGTCAATCGCTGATGTCACAGGTGTCTCAGGTACAGGTGTGTCAGGTACAGGTGTCTCAGGTACAGGTGTCTCAGGTACAGGTGTCTCAGGTACAGGTGTGTCAGGTACAGGTGTGTCAGGTACAGGTGTGTCAGGTACAGGTGTGTCAGGTACAGGTGTGTCATACTCAGGTACTGGGGAGTTCGGGGACAGGGTCCTGCTCTCAGTCACCAATTCATACAACTCTGGCGACGGGGACCATATGTCATCAGAAAACATCTCAGAGGACACAGGGGATAAGGAACTCAGAACACTGTCTGAATGGTAAGGAGAGAAGGGACTCCGGATGATATCTGGGTGGTAAGGAGAGAGGGGACTCCAGATGCTATTGGTGTGGGAAGGGGAGAGGGGACTCTGGATGCTATCGGTGTGGTAAGGGGAGAGGGTACTAAGAGCGCTATCTGCTATCTCTGAATCACAGGAATCCTTTTTACACTTGTATATGTCTGAAGGAGAATATGAGGGTTCTCTACTCTCTATAATGTAGGCTTTAACCTCGGATGAAAATCTAGACCCATCCAACCTGGGAGAAAGAGGCCTGCTTTCACGGAATGCCCTGGCAGAATCTGGAGACATTACCCTACGCTCGCGGAGAGGGGAGTCAGGCGAAATTGCCCTGTAGGTGCCAACGGACATTACGGACTCAGGGGATGATAGTCTAGCTACGCTAATGAACCCTTCTTCCATGGGCGAGAGACCCCGTAGAGAGTCAGGTGACAGGGACTCCATTTCTGAATCAGGAGTCATTGGTCTGTAGTCAGTGAGATGTGAATACAGTGTTGTGTCTTGGCCAGGGGACTGGGGGGTAACTGGCATGAACATGTAGGATGTTTTGGCCCTCACTATGACGTGATCGGGTTCTGGTCGGATGGTGATAAAGCTAGGGTGCCTGTCAGGTGAGTCACGTGTCATCGGAGTGAACTCGCTGGTTGGTGGACTTTGCTTCGACCGAACAATGCCCTTTTGGACGTTGGTTTGCTCTACCATGCTGTAGTGCGCCATGGCACAACCCTCTCCTGGCTCGTCAATAAACGAAAGCTGTGTCTCCATCTGTGATTGGTTCCTTCTGAGATCTGCCAGCTCCAGGCGTTTCTCTGGCCGGTCTTCGGATCTGTGGGACTTGGGGACCATCTCAGTGACCTGCAGGACCTCGTCTGAGCCGTACATGGCCTGGTGGAAACGAGCCGTTATCTCTTCTATGTGCTTTTCAGAGATGACTGTTCTCTGGTCAGCCTCCTCAGCCACTGTTCTCTGGTCAGCCTCCTCAGCCACGGCCAGACTTGCTGGACCATCGCTACAGTCCTGAGGTGAACAAGCCTGGCTACTGTTCTCAGGCGAACACGCGTTGCTACAGTCAGACTCAGCTAAATTACTGTGGTCATAGATTTCTGTGCTGGCCTCTCTGGACAACCTGGCTTTGGTTTTAGGGTTCAGGGTGATGGAGGAGGTGGAGGATGAGGTGGAGACATAGGGTCTGTCCAGTGGCATCTCCCTAAACCCAACACAGAGTTCTCTGAAGTCTGTCTCTGCCTGCTCAGACTCTGACAGACTCAGACCAAAGTCTCTGATCACTATGGGAGACGATATCCTGAGCTGTTCCGGTGACAGCCAGCACTCATGCTCAACCTCGCCTCGCCCCGGTGGGGACATTTGGTCAACACCAGCTGGCAGAGGCCCAGTGGCGCCCACTTGAGGGTGGAGCAGGCCACTGCTACCTCTGCTGCGCTGGCCCTGAGGCTGGTCTCTGGTTTGGTACTGGGGGCCATACACCTGAGATGCTAGTCTCCATGTTTCTGCTCCAATCACGTTCAGAGGGGGACTTACTTGCTCGCTGGCGGTGGCGGACTCCCTTGTTACCATGTCCTCCGAATCCCACGGGTTGGGGCTCAGCTCCCTGAAACATGAATGACATGAACACCGGGTTATTATTACATTTACATTTTAGCAGACTCCAAAGAGACATACTATATGACTATATAATAACAGAAACAATTATTATAATCATTATAATTATTATATATTATTATTAATACTATTGTTATTATTATGTTAATCTGGAGGAGCTATTAGGTATTGACAATATTAAGTTCTGATGATCTACTGGAATGACAGATTGATAATGAGTCTCATACTCCGTAGAATTCTCCTCTCTTACTAAAGTCAACAGTTAAATGAAATATAAAAATATTCTCATCCATCCTTGAAGCTGATTGGCTCATTCTCTGACTGACGTACGTTGTGATCTCCAGGTCCTCCAATAGTCCGTGCATGCTCTCTGAGTGGGTGTGGCCAATAGGCTCCGCCCAGGAAGGAATGTCCAGGAGGGAGGCTACTGATAGGTCCTCCTCTGAGACGGCTGGGGGCGGTCTGGGGGAAGAGTCCACTCTCCTCACCAGTCTGAGGCTGTCTACGTCCTCCTGCACTGAGGACAGGGCTACAGACACTGGCAGACAGAGACACATACAGAGAGAGAGAGAGAGAGAGAGAGAGAGAGAGAGAGAGAGAGAGAGAGAGACAGACAGACAGACAGACAGACAGACAGACAGACAGACAGACAGACAGACAGACAGACAGACAGACAGACAGACAGACAGACAGACAGACAGACAGACAGACAGACAGACAGACAGACAGACAGACAGACAGACAGACAGACAGAGAGAGAGACAGAATGAGAGAGAGAGAAAGAGAGAAACACACAGAGAGTGAGAGAGACAGAAAGAGCGAGAGAAACACATACAGAGAGAGAGAGAAAGAGAGAGAGAGAGAGAGAGAGAGAGAGAGAGAGAAACACATACAGAGAGAGAGAGAAAGAGAGAGAGAGAGAGAGAGAGAGAGAGAGAGCGAGAGAGAGAGAGAGAGAGACAGAAAGAGAGAGAGAAACACATACAGAGAGAGAGAGAAAGAGACACACACAGACTCAGGATCAAAACATGGTCAGATGTATATCGTCCTCTACCAACATCACTGGCAGAACCCTCTGAATGAACCCTTACACTAAGTACGAATTACACTGTGACATTTGGGGGAAGTCCATAAAAAAAATGTATGGGCCTAATAATAAAGACGTAATTTAACGGTTAAAAGGACCTTTTAATGTGGCAAGAACACAACCAGTCATGATGCTCTCATTTGATTGTCGAACAAATCCCTCGTTAGTATCGTGGCAAGGAAACAAATCACTTAGCGGATTTAAGACAGCTCTGATGTTGGAAACAAACATCATTATGTTGGAAAACAGCCCTGATGTTGGAAACAAACATCATTATGATGGTAAACAGCCCTGATGTTGGAAACAAACATCATTATGATGGTAAACAGCCCTGATGTTGGAAACAAACATCATTATGTTGGTAAACAACCCTGATGTTGGAAACAAACATCATTATGTTGGTAAACAGCCCTGATGTTGGAAACAAACATCATTATGATGGAAACAGCCCTGATGTTGGAAACAAACATCATTATGATGGAAACAAACATCATTATGATGAAAACAAACATCATTATGATGGAAAACAGCCCTGATGTTGGAAACAAACATCATTATGATGGTAAACAGCCCTGATGTTGGAAACAAACATCATTATGTAGGAAACAAACATCATTATGTTGGAAACAAACATCATTATGTTGGAAACAAACATCATTATGATGGAAAACAGCCCTGATGTTGGAAACAAACATCATTATGATGGAAACAAACATCATCATGTTGG
Source organism: Salmo trutta (assembly GCF_901001165.1). NCBI lineage: Eukaryota > Metazoa > Chordata > Actinopteri > Salmoniformes > Salmonidae > Salmo > Salmo trutta. The sequence continues at coordinate 2,490,494 of NW_021823154.1, forward strand.
TAAACAGCCCTGATGTTGGAAACAAACATCATTATGTTGGAAACAAACATCATTATGATGGAAACAAACATCATTATGTTGGAAAACAGCCCTGATGTTGGAAACAAACATCATTATGTTGGAAAACAGCCCTGATGTTGGAAACAAACATCATTATGTTGGAAACAAACATCATTATGTTGGAAACAAACATCATTATGTTGGAAACAAACATCATTATGATGGAAAGAAACATCATTATGTTGGAAACAAACATCATTATGTTGGAAACAAACATCATTATGTTGGAAAACAAACATCATTATGTTGGAAACAAACATCATTATGTTGGAAACAAACATCATTATGTTGGAAATAAACATCATTATGTTGGAAACAAACATCATTATGTTGGAAACAAACATCATTATGATGGAAAACAGTCCTGATGTTGGAAACAAACATCATTATGTTGGAAACAGCCCTGATATTGGAAACAAACATCATTATGATGTTAAACAGCCCTGATGTTGGAAACAAACATCATTATGATGGAAACAAACATCATTATGATGGAAAACAGCCCTGATGTTGGAAACAAACATCATTATGTTGGTAAACAGCCCTGATGTTGGAAACAAACATCATTATGATGGAAACAGCCCTGATGTTGGAAACAAACATCATTATGTTGGAAACAAACATCATTATGATGGAAACAGCCCTGATGTTGGAAACAAACATCATTATGTTGGAAACAAACATCATTATGTTGGTAAACAGCCCTGATGATGGAAACAAACATCATTATGATGTCATGCAGAGTCACATGTATTTATTTTCCAAGCTATAGCACACAATATGTTTTACATACAGCAGGTTTTTAAAGGACAAAACAGTTTGGTCCGGTTTTTTTTTTTCATTTTTGCCATGAAAAAAATATTGCAATACTGATATCATCCCGACCCTACCTCATAGTGTGTGTGTGGAAATATCATAAACAAATCTGTAAAATCACATTTTTTAACTGCACTGCCATTTTAACATGTTTAGATAGTGCCAGACTGACTGACTGAGCTACCATAATACCCATGGCCTGTCCAGAAACAACCCCTAGCCCCTACTGTCCAGAGTCTAGACACGTGTGGAGATCTGAGAGTGATTGATGGGTGGTGACATGGTGAGAGATCCACCTTACCCTCTTGGTGGAATTTTGGTGGTATTGCTTACACCTGTCCAATCCTCTCATATCTCCACACGTGTCTAGAGGTAGGGGCTAGGGGTTTCTTCTGGACAGGACATTTACATTTTAGTCATTTTGCAGACGCTCTTATCCAGTGCGACTTACAGTAGTGAATGCATACATTTCATACAATTTCATACATTACATTTCCTGTGCTGGCCCCCCGTGCGAATCGAACCCACAACCCCTGGCTTTGCAAACACCATGCTCTACCAACTGAGCTACAAGGAAGGCTAGGACCCCACAACCCTCCAGCTGTGGGGTGGACCTATAACACGACTTGAGCAATTGGTTGGATGTTTCATTCCATTGCTATATACACACACGGATTTGCACAGCTATAAGCTGGACACACCCACAGCACCCTGATCAGACAGGTCTGGGTAGCTGAAGACCTGCTGTAAACAGTGAAATGATATATTTAAATGTGTACTATTCACACCCTTGCTTCATTACAGATAGTTAGATGTGCAACCACTGACTAACTATAGCTAGGGGAATATCTCTAGTCTAGCAATAGATACTGTTGATTTGGCTGGATATCATCATTTAATAAGATGGCCAATGGTTAGTTAGGTAGCTAGGATACATCAGACAGCTAACCATTTACAGTAACAGCAGTTCATTCATTAAGTCAATGCACACTACATGCTATGCAGAAATCGTACTTTATCTTGGCACTGTGGCACGGTATGGTCAGCTATTAATCAGTTCATTCATAGATAATAGATCAGTCGGGTTAGAAAAGGTGAACTCTTACTTTGAAAGGACAGTAAATCTTGGCTGTGAACTTAACCAATGACAAGCATTCCACATTTAACCTAACCCAGATGTGAAAATCAAAAAATCAAGTTGTTATTTTTTGTTTTATATGCATAAACGAGTCATTTTTTTATATTTCTATTTCGAATCAAAAACAAACCAACAAGCCGTTTTCACGATCCAGGTCTTCTCTATCTCTGTAATGTAATGTAATGTAACTGGTCCAGAGTCTCCTCTATCTATGTAATGTAATGTAACTGGTCCAGAGTCTCCTCTATCTCTGTAATGTAATGTAACTGGTCCAGAGTCTCCTCTATCTCTGTAATGTAATGTAACTGGTCCAGAGTCTCCTCTATCTCTGTAATGTAATGTAACTGGTCCAGAGTCTCCTCTATCTCTGCAATGTAATGTAACTGGTCCAGAGTCTCCTCTATCTCTGTAATGTAATGTAACTGGTCCAGAGTCTCCTCTATCTCTGTAATGTAATGTAACTGGTCCAGTCTCCTCTATCTCTGTAATGTAATGTAACTGGTCCAGAGTCTCCTCTATCTCTGTAATATAATGTAATGTAACTGGTCCAGAGTCTCCTCTATCTCTGTAATGTAATGTAATGTAACTGGTCCAGAGTCTCCTCTATCTCTGTAATGTAATGTAACTGGTCCAGAGTCTCCTCTATCTCTGTAATGTAATGTAACTGGTCCAGAGTCTCCTCTATCTCTGTAATGTAATGTAACTGGTCCAGAGTCTCCTCTATCTCTGTAATGTAATGTAACTGGTCCAGAGTCTCCTCTATCTCTGTAATATAATGTAACTGGTCCAGAGTCTCCTCTATCTCTGTAATGTAATGTAACTGGTCCAGAGTCCCCTCTATCTCTGTAATGTAATGTAACTGGTCCAGAGTCTCCTCTATCTCTGTAATGTAATGTAACTGGTCCAGAGTCTCCTCTATCTCTGTAATGTAATGTAACTGGTCCAGAGTCTCCTCTATCTCTGTAATGTAATGTAACTGGTCCAGAGTCTCCTCTATCTCTGTAATGTAATGTAACTGGTCCAGAGTCTCCTCTATCTCTGTAATGTAACTGGTCCAGAGTCTCCTCTATCTCTGTCATGTAACTGGTCCAGAGTCTCCTCTATCTCTGTAATGTAATGTAATGTAACTGGTCCAGAGTCTCCTCTATCTATGTAATGTAATGTAACTGGTCCAGAGTCTCCTCTATCTCTGTAATGTAATGTAACTGGTCCAGAGTCTCCTCTATCTCTGTAATGTAATGTAACTGGTCCAGAGTCTCCTCTATCTCTGTAATGTAACTGGTCCAGAGTCTCCTCTATCTCTGTCATGTAACTGGTCCAGAGTCTCCTCTATCTCTGTAATGTAATGTAACTGGTCCAGAGGCTCCTCTATCTCTGTAATGTAATGTAACTGGTCCAGAGTCTCCTCTATCTCTGTAATGTAATGTAACTGGTCCAGTACCTTCACTCTGGTCCAGAGTCTTCTCTATCTCTGCGTAGGTCCTGGACGTCTGCTCCTGCGCTGACTTGTTCATCTGGGTCTCTATCAGGTGGACGATGTCCATCCGGTTGATCTTCGTCAGCCTCTTTATCAGGCTGTCCTCTGCTGGACAAAAGATAAGACCTAATATTAGTTCATTAATATTAATAATAACAATAATAATAAATAAATAATAATTTCCTTTTTCACTTCTATAGCACTTTTCATTAAACAAAATAATCTTGCTTTAAACCAACAACAAAAAAACATACAACAAAAAAGACAATCAATTTAAGAAGACATATTTATCATTCATAAATAGCAAACATCTGTTTTTGCTTTGTCATTATGGGGTATTGTGTTTAGATTGATGAGAAAAAAAATAACAATTTAAATCAATTTTAGAATAAGGCTGTAACATATATTTATCATTCATAAATAGATGGATGGTTTCCATGGATGAGTCCACAGCTGAGTGCCAAAATGGCAAAATCCCTACATAGTGCACTACTTTTGTCCAGAGCAGTGCACTATATAGGGAATAGGGTGCCATTTTGGACACAACCCAGTGAGGCCCAGTAGAACAGATGGTGTCATCAGGACAGATATACCAGTGGCGTGTTTTCCCTCTCTCTCAGCCCAGCGCTGCAGTAGGGCGTGGCTCTGCTCCTGTAAGGAGTTAGGGTTCTCTGTCCTCACTTCCTGAATCTCATCCTCGTTGAACTCCAGCTCCCTCGCCAGCTCTGAGACACACGGGGGCAGACACACACACACACACACACACACACACACACACACACACACACACACACACACACTGAGGGGGCGTCCTAAACAGTATCCTTATTCCCTACATAGTGGACGACATTTGACCAGTGTTCTCCACAGCTTTTTAGTCCTATTTCATACACACCTTCTACACCAGGTAAACACCACCTGGATAACTTACCTGTCCAGCTGAACCCCAGCAGGTCTGCAATGATAGCCAACGTCTCCTCTTTCCTGTCTGCATCGTCGTGCCAATCCACTACAAACACCACCACGGCCAGAGGTTACACACAGGTCATCACAGCTCAACAGGAGCACAGTAACAACATTATGGATACGTCCCAAATGGCATCATATTCCCTATAGGGTGCACTACTTTCAACCATAGGGCCAATAGGGAATAGGGTGCACTACTTTGACCATAGGGCCCATAGGGAATAGGGTGCACTACTTTCAAATATAGGGCCCATAGGGAATAGGGTGCACTACTTTTGACCATAGGGCCCATAGGGAATAGGGTGCACTACTTTAGACCATAGGGCCCATAGGGAATAGGGTGCACTACTTTAGACCATAGGGCCCATAGGGAATAGGGTGCCATTTTGGGCCGTAGGCCATAACTTCTCTGAAAATATAACAGTTTAAAACTCTCCAGAGATCATGTTGATTATGGGATGTTTTCTAGGTTCTTGGAAGGTACAGATACATTTCAGTAGGTCATGTAACTGGCCTCTATGTTATAGGCTGTGGAGGTAATGGTGCTGATGACGGGTGAAGTATGGAGCAGGGCTGATGTTCATACTGATCCATACTGTTGATGACAATACCTGCTCTACTCGGACCACCATGACAGTGTATTTGTAGTCGATTAGAACTTAAACAATGGAAAGAATGTGGCATTCCAAACTCAGTGTGGGGATTAGTATAAGGAGTTTCAGTAATGCAGTAGTCTATTAGATGTCCTGAAGTTAATCACGATGGGCATTCCAAGAGTTTTCTCCTAACACATCTAGATCAGTCAATCTTGAGATTTCATGTACACATGCGTAGACAATAGACACTAGACAATCGTCAATAGACAACAGTCAATAGACACAGACATTTATATGGAAAAGAAACAACACAACACAGCACAGGACAAGACAACACAGCACAGGACAAGACAGCACAGCACAGGACAAGACAACACAGCACAGGACAACACAGCAGAGGACAAGACAACACAGCACAGGACAAGACAACACAGCACAGGACAAGACAACACAGCACAGGACAAGACAACACAGCACAGCACAGGACAAGACAACACAGCACAGCACAAAATGACAAAACAAGACACACAACAGAAAAGTGACAGATGATTGGTCTTGAATAAGACAAAGAAAGGTCTTCCAAGTAGCAGAGAAAGAGAGGAAAGGAAGTGGCAGATTTTTGGTACCTTGCTGCAGCTCCGGGGTCCGATCAGCCCAGATTCGCTGCATCTGAGTCTCCACTGAGTCTTCCCAGATGGGTCTCGACTCAAACACCTCCCCCGTCACCGAGGAAGCTCGAACCCGTGTCTGAGTCGACAAAGCCCTCGTGTCTGGGGCAGATCTGCGAGGCGTTGGTCTGTCATACTTGAAGATAACAGAATCTGGACTGTTGTGATCACCGCTGCTACTGATGTCGTCGACATCCAGAGAGGATCGGAGGGAAGGGTCTCGTATGTCAGAGCCCTGGTCTCTGTCGGGCTGGAAAGAGGAGGAGGAGTGGGCTGTGGGTTTGTGTTTGCCCATGACAGGGAGTCTGGAGGTGAGAGGTTTGGATTTAGTTGTAGGATGGTCGCTGTCGGAGTGACTCCTGCTGTCTTTGTCAGTTAAGATTTTCTTCCCGGCTTCAAAATCCTCCTCGGACCTCGTCCTCCGGTCCTGAACAAGAGATTCCTCCACTGTTGATTTCTGCTCAAGGCCCAGGTCTGATTTCACTGAACCAGCTTTGATGGGTATCTTTGATTTGAAACTGCTTTCAACCTTAGCCACAGTGTCTGCTGAGGTGTAGGACATTGCCAGGACACTAGGGGATGCCACTGAGATGTCAGACCCTGCCAGGACACTAGTGGGTGCCACTGAGGTGTCAGACCCTACTGAGGTGTCATACCCTTGAAGGACACTAGGGGGCACCACTGAGGTTTCAGACCCTGCTGAGGTGGCATACCCGTGTAGGACACTAGGGGGCGCCAATGAGTCATTATAGCCAGCGGGCATCTCAATGATAGAGCACTGCTCCTCTTCCTCTTCTTCTTCATCCTCAAGGGATGAGTCGGATGACTGGTGGACCTGTTCAGAGTACACAGAGCGGGTGACAGTAGTAGCGGTGGTAAACATCTGGAGGTCAGCTATAGTCGGGTCTGGAGAACCTACCTCTAAGAAGCTTCCCATCTTAGCTTCTAGCAGGGGGAACGTTTCAGCTTTTGGCTCCATTTTGATGGAGGTCCTGGGTTTGGCCACTGGTTTCCCCCTCTGATCAGCCTCGGGTAATGGTATAGTCTGGAAGGAGGAGTCAGAATCATCTTTGGTTTGGTCCACCTCCTGGAGGTGTAGATCAGCAACGGCAACAGTCTGTTCTGTTCTGATAACATTGGGGCCAGCGTAATCTCCAGTGTCCTCGAACATGACCTGGTCAACTGGGTGTTCTCCTATGTGAAAGAAGGCAAAGCCCTCGCCCTCCTCTTCAACGCTCCTCCTTGTCATGTCGATAGCGCCCCCTCTGGTCATCTCAAAGAACTTCCCTTCCTGGAACTGGAAGGGGTTGGGGGTGCCCCCCTCGGTTGGTGTGCGACCCGGTGTGGTGTCAGGGGTACGATGGTCTTCCACGAGACCCATAATCCTTCGTTCCTCCGCCTCCACACGTGCGTCGAAGGCTTCGTCGTCATTGTCACCCTCGTTGTCGTCTGGCATGGCACTCCATGGGACCAGCTCTCCCTGAACAGGCATGTCTTTGGGATGCATTTCCAACATGGCTGCCTTACCATCCGCATCCTCCACCTCCTTGAAGCTTTCATCACTGGTGCATAACTCCTCTGGTTTGACTGACAGACTTTCACCAGACTGACTGACACTCAACTGTGACTGATCCATCTCCTCCTCGTGTGCTTGCATAGCTGATATTACATCTATCTCCTCTTTCTGCTCAGTACGTTCACTGACATTTTCACTGATATTCTCTGTGGTATAGTGTTCTTTTTCAGTGCTTAGTGAGCGATATTCGAGGTGCTCAGAAACCTGTCTTCCTGATGGTGAATGCCCTGAGGCACTGTATGGTAGGTGAGCTTCACAGTCAACTGAACTATCCAACTCAGTTACTGCACCAGGGACTGAGGGTTGGATTTCAGCCACAGTTTCAATTTCAGACTGAAGTGTATCGGTGTCGATTTTGGGCTCAGTTGATTTCGCCTCCCTGTCCATCAGGTCAACGATCGACTGACATTCTTCATAATCCTCAGAGTCTGATAACACAGAGCCATCTGAGGGTTTCCCGTCTGTCTTCGTTTTGACGTCCTGCTCCATCTCCTCAAAGGTTTTGATCTTGGCGGCCATTTTGAACATCTCCTCCTCTGGTGTGAACTGTCTCTGGCCGGTCTCGCTACCCTCTGCATCCACGTCGTCCATATCATCCTCAGGGTTTGAGCTCAGATTTATGGGCATGGAGAGCCACTTAGGGTCTCCCCCCTTCAATGGGAGGGGACCCTCGCACTCACCATCCATTTGATAGGTCCGTTTGGAGTAATCCTCATTCTCAATGTTGCTGACGTGCTCCTCACCGAGACAAGCTCTAAGCTGAGAGAAGTAGTCTTCATACACAGCTGTCTTCTTTGTCGCCTGAAAGCCTGTGTCTTGTTTCGGTTCAGTGGGGCTGCTCTCCAGTGAGTCAAGGCAGGGGGAGTCCCCGGTTGAGCTTGGCTCTATAGAGTCAGGGGACTTCCTGGAGGAACCTTCATCCATGACAGGACTGGTCTCCAGAGAATCCCCATGGGAGAGTCGTCTCTCTGGGTGGCCCAGGGCCAAAGGAAAAAGGACCTCTAAGTCTGCAGGTCTGAGGGCCTGACCCACACCGTCTGGGCTGTGCACCACTCCATGATCAGCTGAATCCCTTTCATGGAGCTCTGGTGCGACCCAACTAGATTCAGGAGCAATTCTGTCTGCTGAAATTGCGTCTTGCATGTTTAGGTTTGAGTATGAAAGTTCTGTAGTTTTGTGGTACGATGGTTTTATCTCTAAATCATCCCAGTCCTCTAAGATGGGTCTTGTCTCAACAGGGACCTGGTCATCCTCTTCAGAGGCTTGAGCGGAGAGCACTGAATCAAACGTCCTTTGAAGGTCAAAGGTCACCTTCTTTGAGTCTCTTGAACGTATTACTGTAGTAGCTGAACTTTCTGATGCTTCACCCCCAGCTGAACAACTCTGCATGAAGTCTTTATCACTGTAGATGACATCGTCCTCCATGGCTCCTACTTGCACTACATTAACAACATCTCGTTCTGTCACTTTATCTGCTGCGGACCGGTCTGCCTGCTCAGTGGAGAACGTGTTGGTTTCCCGTTTGCTGTCCCGTGTAATCACAACCTGTTCAAATCTCTCTTGTACGATGTCATCCTCCGGTACACCACTGAGATCTACAGGTCTGTCTTCTAGGTACTGTTCTAAATCTCCACTGAGGAGTGCCTCCATGCCTGACGTATCTTTAACTCCTACAGCTGGTCTGGGGGATATCTTCCTTTCGATCATGACTTCTTGTAACATCGGTTCCTGAACTGTGTTCAAGATTATCGATTCGGCACCCCGAGCGCCACCATCATCCATGTCTTGCACTTTCCACCAGCCTTCTTTTTCTGTCTCTGTATCTTCTATAGACATGTCCACCTCCTTTCTGGAGAAAATAAGTGATTGTTGCTTGTCATCCCTGGTCAGGATGGTCTGTTTGAAACTCTGTTGTTGGACGATGTCATCCTTTGGTGAACCACTGATTACCATACATCTCTGTTCTAAGTAGTGATCAATATCTTCCCTGAGGAGTGGCTCCATTCCTGACATATCTCTCACCACTGTAACCGGTCTGGGGGAGGTTTTCCTTTCCACCCTGACTTCTTGTAACATTGGTTCCTGAACTGTCATCACTTCAGCGCCACGGACAGGTGATGGTCTCTGTTCTAGGTAGTGTTCCATATCTCCTCTGAGGAGTGACTCCATCCCTGACATATCTCTCACCACTGTAACCGGTCTGGGGGAGGTCTTCCGTTGGATCATGACTTCTTGTAACAGCGGTTCCCGAACAGGGGATGGAGTCACTGATTTGGTTTCTACGACTAAATCTTCAGTTTCCGGAAAGATTTCTTCATCACCATGAATCACGTCTCCTAGTACTTTCATCCCATCCATTCTCTCTGTCTCTTTATAAACTGTGGGCAGGTCAACCTCCTGAGTGGGGAATGTGAGTGGGCTCATCTGTGGGGTGTCTGCTAATCCTTCCTGTTTCTCACTCTCCCCCATGCTTGAATGGGGAGTCCTGGTTCCTATGCTAGTCCCGGGAGAGTCCGCTGCACCTTCGTGCTTCAGACTCACAGGGCTTTCATTCCCCACCAGGTTCTCAGTCTTAGTGAATAACTCATCCTGCCTGTCGTCATGCATACAGGGGTTGAACATGAAGGTTGGGGTGTCGTTTGGGTGGTCTGCTGGGAGCTCCTCCTCAGCTGCTTCAGCCTGGGGGTGGTTGTCGTCCCCTGTGAACGAGGTCTGTCTGAACAGCTGGTACTCTGGACTGTCCTCCAGCTCGGCCTTGATGTCAGCGCTAAAATCCTCAGAGGGTTTCCTGTCCGGGCTGATCTGCATCTCTATAGAAGACTTCCTGTCTGGTCCCATCTCTGGTTCCTCCAGCTGCATAATCTCTATAGAAGGCCTCCTGTCTGGTCCCATCTCTGGTTCCTCCAGCTGCATCATCTCTATTGAAGACCTCCTGTCTAGTCCCATCTCTGGCTCCTCCAGCTGCATCATCTCTGGGCTGCTCCATCCGTCCTCTGGTAGAGACCTATCTAGAGGCATCCCTCCATACTCTGGTAGAGCCCTATCTAGGATGATCCCTCCGTCCTCTGGTAGAGCCCTGTCTAGCGGGATCCCGCCATCCTCTGGTAGAGCCCTGTCTAGGAGGATACCTCCATCCTTTGGTAGAGCCCTGTCTAGGACGATTCCTCCGTCCTCCGGTAGAGCCCTGTCTAGAAGGATCCCTCCGTCCTCTGGTAGAGCCCCGTCTAGGAGAATCCCTCCATCCTCTGGTAGAGCCCTATCTAGGAGGATCCCTCCGTCCTCTGGTAGAGACCTGTCTAGGAGGATCCCTCCGTCCTCTGTTTGAGCCCTGTCTAGGATGATCCCTCCATCCTCTGGTAGAGCCCTGTCTAGGAGGATACCTCCGTCCTTTGGTAGAGCCCTGTCTAGGACGATTCCTCCGTCCTCCGGTAGAGCCCTGTCTAGAAGGATCCCTCCGTCCTCTGGTAGAGCCCCGTCTAGGAGAATCCCTCCATCCTCTGGTAGAGCCCTATCTAGGAGGATCCCTCCGTCCTCTGGTAGAGACCTGTCTAGGAGGATCCCTCCGTCCTCTGTTTGAGCCCTGTCTAGGAGGATCCCTCCGTCCTCTGTTTGAGCCATGTCTAGGACGATCCCTCCGTCCTCTGGTAGATCCCTGTCTAAGATGATCCCTCCGTCCTCTGGCAGAGCCCTGTCTAGGAGGATACCTCCATCCTCTGGTAGAGCCCTGTCTAGGATGATCCCTCCGTCCTCTGGTAGAGCCCTGTCTAGCGGGATCCCGCCATCCTCTGGTAGAGCCCTGTCTAGGAGGATACCTCTGTCCTTTGGTAGAGCCCTGTCTAGGACGATCCCTCCGTCCTCCGGTAGAGCCCTGTCTAGAAGGATCCCTCCGTCCTCTGGTAGAGCCCCGTCTAGGAGAATCCCTCCATCCTCTGTTAGAGCCCTATCTAGGAGGATCCCTTCGTCCTCTGGTAGAGACCTGTCTAGGATGATCCCTCCGTCCTCTGGTTGAGCCCTGTCTAGGAGGATCCCTCCATCCTCTGGTTGAGCCCTGTCTAGGAGGATCCCTCCGTCCTCTGTTTGAGCCCTGTCTAGGAGGATCCCTCCGTCCTCTGGTAGAGCCCTGTCTAGGATGATCCCTCCGTCCTCTGGTAGAGCCCTGTCTAAGATGATCCCTCCGTCCTCTGGTAGAGCCCTGTCTAAGATGATCCCTCCGTCCTCTGGCAGAGCCCTGTCTAGGAGGATACCTCCATCCTCTGGTAGAGCCCTGTCTAGGATGATCCCTCCGTCCTCTGGTAGAGCCCTGTCTAGCGGGATCCCGCCATCCTCTGGTAGAGCCCTGTCTAGGAGGATACCTCTGTCCTTTGGTAGAGCCCTGTCTAGGACGATCCCTCCGTCCTCCGGTAGAGCCCTGTCTAGAAGGATCCCTCCGTCCTCTGGTAGAGCCCCGTCTAGGAGAATCTCTCCATCCTCTGTTAGAGCCCTATCTAGGAGGATCCCTTCGTCCTCTGGTAGAGACCTGTCTAGGATGATCCCTCCGTCCTCTGGTTGAGCCCTGTCTAGGAGGATCCCTCCATCCTCTGGTTGAGCCCTGTCTAGGAGGATCCCTCCGTCCTCTGTTTGAGCCCTGTCTAGGAGGATCCCTCCGTCCTCTGGTAGAGCCCTGTCTAGGATGATCCCTCCGTCCTCTGGTAGAGCCCTGTCTAAGATGATCCCTCCATCCTCTGGTAGAGCCCTGTCTAGGAGGATACCTCCATCCTCTGGTAGAGCCCTGTCTAGGATGATCCCTCCATCCTCTGGTAGAGCCCTGTCTAGGATGATCCCTCCATCCTCTGGCAGAGCCCTGTCTAGGAGGATCCTTCCATCTTCTGGTAGAGCCCTGTCTAGGAGGATCCCTCCATTCTCTAGTAGAGCCCTGTCTAGGATGATCCCTCCATCCTCTGGTAGAGCCCTGTCTAGGAGGATCCTTCCGTCTTCTGGTAAAGCCCTGTCTAGGAGAATCCCTCCATCCTCTGGTAGGGCCCTGTCTAGGATGATCCCTCTGTCCCCTGGTAGAGCCCTGTCTAGGAGAAACCCTCCATCTTCTGTTAGAGCACTGTCAAGAGGGATCCCTCCGTCCTCTGGTAGAGCCCTGTCTAGGAGAATCCCTCCTTCCTCTGGTAGAGCCCTGTCTATGAGGATCCCTCTGTCCTCTAGTAGAGCCCTGTCTAGGAGGATCCCTCCATCCTCTGGTAGAGCCTTGTCTAGGAGGATCCCTCCGTCCTCTGGTAGAGAACTGTCTAGGAGGATCCCTCCATCCTCTGGTAGATCCCTGTCTAGGATGATTCCTCCGTCCTCTGGTAGAGCCCTGTCTTGGAGGATCCCTCTGTCCTCTGGTAGAGCCCTGTCTAGAATGATCCCTCCGTCCTCTGGTAGAGCCCTGTCTAGGAGGATTCCTCTGTCCTCCGGTAGAGCCCTGTCTAGAGGGATCCCTCCACCTTCTGGTAGAGCTCTGTCTAGGAGGATCCCTCCGTCCTCTGGTTGAGCCCTGTCTAGGAGGATCCCTCCGTCCTCTGGTAGAGCCCTGTCTAGGAGGATTCCTCTGTCCTCCGGTAGAGCCCTGTCTAGAGGGATCCCTCCATCTTCTGGTAGAGCTCTGTCTAGGAGGAACCCTCCGTCCTCTAGTTGAGTCCTGTCTAGGAGGATCCCTCCGTCCTCTGGTTGAGCCCTGTCTAGGATGATCCCTCTGTCCTCTGGTAGAGCCCTGTCTAGGATGATCCCTCCATCCTCTGGTTGAGCCCTGTCTAGGAGGATACCTCCGTCCTCTGGTAGAGCCCTGTCTAGGAGGATTCCTCTGTCCTCCGGTAGAGCCCTGTCTAGGAGGATCCCTCTGTCGTCTGGTAGAGCCCTGTCTAGGAGAATCCCTCCATCCTCTGGTAGAGTCCTATCGAGAGGGATCCCTCCATTCTCTGGTAGAGCCTTGTCTAGGAGAATCCCTCCATCCTCTGGTAGAGCCCTGTCTAGAGGGATCCCTCCATCTTCTGGTAGAGCTCTGTTTAGGAGGATCCCTCCATCCTCTGGTTGAGCCCTGTCTAGGAGGATACCTCCATCCTTTGGTAGAGCCCTGTCTAAGATGATCCCTCCTTCCTCTGGTAGAGCCCTGTATAGAGGGATTCCTCTGTCCTCTGGTAGAGCCCTGTCTAGGAGAATCCCTCCATCCTCTGGTAGAGCCCTGTCTAGGAGGATACCTCTGTCCTCTGGTAGAGCCCTGTCTAGGATGATCCCTCCGTCCTCTGGTAGAGCCCTGTCTAGAGGGATCCCTCTGTCCTCTGGTTGTATTCTATTGATGTTAGTCACTGACTCCTGCAACTGAACCATGACATGAGTTATTTCAGAGTCTTCAGAGTGGTCTCTTACTAAGATCAGGTGTGGTTCATCATCCGCCCCTTTGTAGTCGAGGGCCAGGACATCACTCTGCGAGCAGAGGATTGTGGAAGTTGGAGTTTCTGATGGTGGATGCTCTGTGGGACTGGGTTCAGCTCTGTAGGTCTCACTGTAGATCACTGCTTCGGAGCCCGATGTGGAGGTTGTGGATGACGTCATGGCTTTGTGCTCGAAGAGCCCCGTTTTGTTCTTGGAAGGATCCTGGCCAGTCTGGAATGCCTTCATCAGCTCCCGGACAGACATCGTCTCCTCCAGCCTCTCCGTCTGAGACCGGGGGGATTTCGGAGATCTGGGAAGCTTGGGAAGATCTGGCATCTGGGGCTCACCCGTCTCCTTAGTGATGGTGATGAAAGTTGTGTTCTGAGGGACTGGCGCCTGCGCAGGCTTTCGCTTACGGCCATCCTCCCCCTCTTCCTCTTCCTCAACCTTCTTTTGCAGAGCTCTCACTCTGTCCTTTATGGAACCGATTGGGGTTTCCACGACCAGGGGCGACACTGGTGGCTCCATGGCTGGGGTTGGTCCAGAAGGTCCAGACCAAGTCTCAGACCCAGACCCGAGCCCAGACACCCCCAGTACGACATCCCAATCCAGGGTTGCAGACGGTTTTAACTCAGTCCCGGGCTCCACTCCAGGCTCAGACCCAGACACCACTCCAGGCTCAGACCCAGACACCACTCCAGGCTCAGACCCAGACACCACTCCAGGTCCAGACCCAGACACCACTCCAGGTCCAGACCCAGACACCACTCCAGGCATAGACCTGGGAACCACTACAGGCTCAGACCCAGACACCACTCCAGGTCCAGACCCAGACTCCACTCCAGGTCCAGACCCAGACACCACTCCAGGCATAGACTTGGGAACCACTACAGGCTCAGACCCGGGAACCACTCCCGGCCTCGGCTCCCCCAGAACAACATCTCCATCAAGGGACTCCTCAGAGCTCATCCTCTCCAGCTCACCCTCGGAACTGCTGCATCCAGAACGTTCCCTGTCCCTCAACTTCTTCCTGATTGGCTTTTTGATCTCAGGAGGATGGCGTTTGCCTTCCCGCTTCAGAACGACCTCATCTAATCTCTCCTGGACTATGCTGTCCTGCAGTGGGCAACTGGTTACGCCAGATGTCTCTTCTAGGTGCTGGTTCATGCCTCCACTGAGGTGAGATACCGTACCTGACATATCTCTAACCTCTTTGGTTATTGTGGAAGAAGTCTTCCTCTGAATGCTGACTTCTTGTAGTACCGGCTCCTGAACATCAGAGGGAGTCATGGCTTTGGCTTTAGTCTGAGAGAGAAGAACCCACTCCTCGTCCTCCATTTTGGACATCTGCAGTACTTTCTCTTTGTTGTTTGTGAATCCAGTATCTCCCCCTCGTAAAATATCTCCAACCTTCTCCAGATCCTCTTTCACCTGTTCCATGATCTCAAACGGCTCCCCGGGTTCCTCCTCCATCCCTGTCCTTCCTCCTCTTCCTCCTCCTCCTCTTCCTCTATCCGAAGAGCTTGGGTGTTCAGTTTGCTCTGTCGTCAAGATGGCGGACATCTTGATGAGGTCGTGTTTCATATCGGAGACCTCTGAGAGGAGGTCAGGGCTGGCCAGCATGGCTGGGTCTAGCACCTGATTGGTCGGCAGCGTGTAAGTCTCTGTCGACTCCGTCTCGTCGTCTTCCATTTTGAAAAAAAAGGAGGAAACCAAACCAAAGGTGTAAAGAACATAAGGGTTGGATGGAGTGAAGGGGAAGAGAAGACATCGGAAAACCGTGGTCAGGGCAGAACATATCACAGTATATCTTCTGTTCAAAACAGGGAAAAGGGAAAGCAGCTTGACGACGGAAGAGGAGTGGTGAGTTCTCCAGAGGAGAGGGGGGGGGATAGGGGAGGAGGGCAGCAACAGCAGAAGCGAAGCAAACATAAGAGAAATAGAACAGGACGGAGGAAAGATATGGGCAAAAAATTACCTGTCGATACATATTGGTGTGTTTGACTGCACATTCATACACATGACACAGGAAGTAGTCTAAACACAACAGGAAGTAGTCTAAACACAACATGGAAGTAGTCTAAACACAACAGAAAGGTATATAAATAAAAATGGTGAGCGACCTGAATACTAGGGTTGGGGTCAATTCCATTTACATTCTAGTCAATTCAGGAAGTATACTGAAACTGTGGAATTTCAATTGTGCTTAACTTTCTGAATTGACTGTTTGAATTGAAATGGAATTGACCCCAACCCTGCTAAATATGGAACCAATGGAGGAAGAAAAAACAGACTGGTTTCACGCAAACAAAGATCTCAAGATTGTTCTCAACATGAAGGGTCCACTGACAAAAGCAAACAGAGAGAAAAGAGCAGAAGGTTTCTCGCGCCATGTAAACCGCTGATAGCTAACTGTTAGGAATTCTTAAGTAAATCGAAACATATGGGGAGTAAAACTATATATAAATACATAAACCTCAGTTAATCTTAATATATATATATAAATACATAAACCTCAGTTAATCTTAATATATATATATATATATATATATAAATACATAAACCATAGTTAATGTTGTAAATCAAATCTTATCAATAAAACTATATATAAATACATAAACCTCAGTTAATCTTAACATATATATATAAATACATAAACCATAGTTAATGTTGTAAATCAAATCTTATCAGTAAAACTATATATAAATACATGTAGAAAACCTCAGTTAATGTTGTAAATAAATATCTTATCAGTAGAACTATATATAAATACATGTAGAAAACCTCAGTTAATGTTGTAAATAAATATCTTATCAGTAGAACTATATATAAATACATGTAGAAAACCTCAGTTAATGTTGTAAATAAATATCTTATCTTGCCGTTTTGGTTTGTCAACTATTAGGTGTGTTTGAAGCTGTCACGGTTGTCGTCGGTGAAGGAGGACCAAAACGCAGCAGGTACGTGTACGCTCATCTTGATTTTTAATTATTTTCAAAATGAATAACAAAACACGAAAAAAAAACACGAACGATCAACAAAACAGTCTGGTAAGGCACAAGGCTAAACACAGAACAATCACCCACCAAACCAGGACCAAGCAGCAGAGGAACGTGGAGGAAGGATGGACATGGGCCGAGTTAAGGAGGAGCATTTCCAGGGCGATGGAAGAGTTTAGGGAGACCGAGAGGCACCCCCAATAATTTTTTAGGGGGGGGGCACAAGGGCTGTTTGACGGGGCAGGAGCTGCCCGCCAGTCAACAGTCACCAGAGCTGCCCGCCAGTCAACAGTCACCAGAGCTGCCCGCCAGTCAACAGTCGTCAGAGCTGCCCGCCAGTCAACAGTCGTCAGAGCTGCCCGCCAGTCAACAGTCGTCGGAGCTGCCCGCCAGTCAACAGTCGCCGGAGTGGCCAGACTGCGCTGAACTGCCGGAGTGGCCAGACTGCGCTGAACTGCCGGAGTGGCCAGACTGCGCTGAACTGCCGGAGTGGCCAGACTGCGCTGAACTGCCGGAGTGGCCAGACTGCCCTGAACTGCCGGAGTGGCCAGACTGCCCTGAACTGCCGGAGTGGCCAGACTGCCCTGAACTGCCGGAGTGGCCAGACTGCCCTGAACTGCCGGAGTGGCCAGACAGCCAGACTGTCCCGAGCTGCCAACTGCCAGACTGTCCCGAGCTGCCAGACTGCCCAGACTGTCCCGAGCTGCCAGACTGCCCAGGACTGTCCCGGAGCTGCCAGACTGCCCAGACTGTCCCGAGCTGCCAGACTGCCCCGAGCTGCCAGACTGCCCCGAGCTGCCAGACTGCCCCGAGCTGCCAGACTGCCCCGAGCTGCCAGACTGGCCAGACTGCCCCGAACTGCCAGAGTGGCCCGACTGCCTGGAAAGGCCAGAACCGGAGCCACCTCCTGATATAGGTGGGTTGGGGAGGGGGGGTGTAGCACAGTGCCGTCGTTGACGGCAGCCACCCTCCCTTCCCTCCCTTTAGAAAAGGGGAATTTTTCTTTTGGGGTTGCTTGGGGTTATTTTTTTGTTAAGGTGCTTCCGGGGTAGCACCTTTAAGGGGGGGGTACTGTCACGTCCTGGCCAGTATATAAGGTTAATTGTTTTTGTAGTTTGGTCAGGGCGTGGCAGAGGGTATTTGTTTTATGTGGTTCAGGGTGGGTGATTGTTCTGTGTTTAGCCTTGTGCCTAGTCAGACTGTTTTGTTGATCGTTCGTGTTTTGTTATTCATTTTGAAAATAATTAAAAATCAAGATGAGCATACACGTACCTGCTGCGTTTTGGTCCTCCTTCACCGACGACAACCGTGACAGAAGCATCCAGAAAAATGCTTCATTAGAGGAAGTTCAGTGATCTAAGAAAAGATACCAGTGATATAACAGGCTAATGAATTGATAACAGAAAAGATACCAGTGATATAACATGCTAATGAATTGATAACAGAAAAGAGACCAGTGATATAACAGGCTAATGAATTGATAACAGAAAAGAGACCAGTGATATAACAGGCTAATGAATTGATAACAGAAAAGATACCAGTGATATAACAGGCTAATGAATTGATAACAGAAAAGGAGAATGAGTGGTAACAAAGACAACTGTGATCAAACAGATTAAAATGAATTCAGAGAACTTGAAAAGACTTACAGAGACATATACACATACATACAGGCAGAATACACACACACAAACACACATACAGACGGACATGCACATACACAGACTAGTGAGTCAAGCTGTTTTCATGCAGAGCAAAGAAAGTGTTTCAGAAAGCATGAAAGTAAAATAAGGGAGTGATCGGAGACAAAAATAAACTGAAAATTCACATTATATCAATTCCTTCTTTGAATTAATTCCAGGCAAGCAAAAATCTGGAATGAATTGATGTTCGTTTAACATATTGTCATAGTACAGTGTGTTTTTTCGTCAGCCATCCAAATACATTTAAATAACTGGAGGTTATATAATTCACATTGGAAGTGCCATGGCATATATATGTATTCTCAAGCATTCATACAGTATCTCAAGCATTCATACAGTATCTCAAGCATTCATACAGTATCTCAAGCATTCATTTCCTTTGACTTCCTATAGCGTGATGATGATGATGATGATGATGGTTGAATGGATGAAGGAGGGATTGAAGGAGGGAGAAACATAATGGGTATTGGAGAGGAAGGGATGCAACGCATACCAGCCATAGCATAGCGGCCAGGATCCCACAGGTAACTGGACAAGGTGTTAGTAATATTATATTACTATAGTATAGTGGTCAGGATCCCACAGGTAACTGGACAAGATGTTAGTAATATTATATTACTATAGTATAGTGGTCAGGGACCCACAGGTAACTGGACAAGGTGTTAGTAATATTATATTACTATAGTATAGTGGTCAGGATCCCACAGGTAACTGGACAAGGTGTTAGTAATATTATATTACTATAGTATAGTGGTCAGGATCCCACAGGTAACTGGACAAGGTGTTAGTAATATTATATTACTATAGTATAGTGGTCAGGATCCCACAGGTAACTGGACAAGATGTTAGTAATATTATATTACTATAGTATAGTGGTCAGGATCCCACAGGTAACTGGACAAGATGTTAGTAATATTATATTACTATAGTATAGTGGTCAGGGACCCACAGGTAACTGGACAAGGTGTTAGTAATAGTATATTACTATAGTATAGTGGTCAGGATCCCACAGGTAACTGGACAAGGTGTTAGTAATATTATATTACTATAGTATAGTGGTCAGGGACCCACAGGTAACTGGACAAGGTGTAAGTAATATTATATTACACACAACACGGCTAGTCAAACGGCCATTGTTGTATCTTAAGCAATGCAAATCATTGGCCTGCGTACTGCATTAAAAAACGACAATGTAATTTAATATGTTCTTCCTGGACTACAGGTAGTTATGAAGGTTAGATAATGCAGAGGCTGTATTTGTCACCACCAACAAAAGAAATAATTTCAAAAACAAACAGCTCAGCTTACATTTCTTGTCACTCTTGTCACTCTGTAAGAAAGGAGGGTTCAATAAAACATGTTGAATACATTCAGCTAATACACATAAATCAGGTAAAAGTGTTTTAACATTTTATCACATTTGAACAAGAAGAATGTTCTGAAAAGGTGTAGTTGGTTACCTCGTCATCTGCGTCTAGGTCTGAATCAGACTCCTGAATAGGACACCGAGGAGAGAAATAAAGAAGGCATTCAGTCCGATCTGTTTTGGGACAGCATTATTCACATTCAGCCCAATCTGTTTTGGGACAGCATTATTCACATTGAGTCAGATCTGTTCTGGGACAGCATTATTCACACTGACCCAGATCTGTTTTGGGACAGCATTATTCACATTGAGCCAGATCTGTTTTGGGACAGCATTATTCACATTGAGTCAGATCTGTTTTGGGACAGCATTATTCACATTGAGCCAGATCTGTTTTGGGACAGCATTATTCACATTGAGTCAGATCTGTTTTGGGACAGCGTTATTCACATTGAGTCAGATCTGTTTTGGGACAGCATTATTCACACTGACCCAGATCTGTTTTGGGACAGCGTTATTCACACTGAGTCAGATCTGTTTTGGGGCAGCGTTATTCACATTGAGTCAGATCTGTTTTGGGACAGCATTATTCACACTGAGTCAGATCTGTTTTGGGACAGCGTTACTCACATTGAGCCAGATCTGTTTTGGGACAGCGTTATTCACATTGAGTCAGATCTGTTTTGGGACAGCGTTATTCACATTGAGTCAGATCTGTTTTGGGACAGCATTATTCACATTCCAGTCCACGTATGTTCAGCATTATCATTATTTAATGTTAATAGACATTGTGTTCAGTCCAGGTGTGTTCAGCATTATTTCATTTCATTACACATTGTGTTCAGTCCAGGTGTGTTCAGGTGTCTTACCTTGCAGTAGGTGGGCAGCGTGATGTTCAGGTTGCAGATTGCCTTGTGGGTAAGACTACGGTAGGTGCGGGGCTCCTTGGTGAAGGACAGTCTACCACACGGCTCCTGGGCGCAGTCACGAATCTGTCAATCAATCAATCAACCAATCAACCAATCACTGGAAACTCATGGAATCAGGTGAGCGTGGGAATATTAGCAAGGAAAGAGAAAAACATTCTGGTATCGACTTTTATTATACTGTATAATCAAACTCATTAAAATACATATTACATGACATACCAGTCTCTGATGTATTCTAAACTTATTAAAATACATACTAAATGATATACCAGACTCTGATGTATTCTAAAGTTATTAAAATACATACTAAATGATATACCAGACTCTGATGTATTCTAAAGTTATTAAAATATATACTAAATGATATACCAGTCTCTGATGTATTCTAAAGTTATTAAAATACATACTAAATGATATACCAGTCTCTGATGTATTCTAAAGTTATTAAAATACATACTAAATGATATACCAGACTCTGATGTATTCTAAAGTTATTAAAATACATACTAAATGATATACCAGACTCTGATGTATTCTAAAGTTATTAAAATACATACTAAATGATATACCAGACTCTGATGTATTCTAAAGTTATTAAAATACATACTAAATGATATAACAGTCTCTGATGTATTCTAAACTTATTAAAATACATATTACATGATATAACAGTCTCTGATGTATTCTAAACTTATTAAAATACATATTACATGATATACCAGTGTCCATGTTGTATTCTAAACTTCTTAAAATATATATTAAATGACACACCAGACTCTGATGTATTCTAAACTTATTAAAATAAATATAAAATTATATACCAGTGTCACACTCTCCCAGTGTAGAAGAAGTCAATTCAGAACTAAAACAAAGTGGACAACTACATCACACTTTCCCAGGGTAGAAGAAGTCCATTCAGAACTAAAACAAAGTGGACAACTACATCACACTTTCCCAGGGTAGAAGAAGTCCAGTAATAGCGTGTTACCTTGATGAAGAGTGCGAGACGGTTCTCTTTGAATGCGTAGAAGCTGAAGACGTGATGCTGTCCACTCTTGGTCAGAGGAACCAGGTTCCCAAAACAGTCAGCAAAGATAGGCTTCCCTTCCAATACCTGTAGTAGGGGCAGACAGACAGTAGAGAGTTACGGTCAAATCAGTCTGTAAAGATAAGCTGCCCCTCCAACACCTGTAGTACAGACAGACAGATAGACAGACAGACAGACAGACAGACAGACAGACAGACAGACAGACAGACAGACAGACAGACAGACAGACAAGAGCTAGGGTCGGACACCAATACTCCCCCCCTTCACCTCCACATCTCTGCTCTGGATCACCTTTGTGACTTTCTCTTGTTGTTCCAGGGTTTCTCACCCCTCACCCCCTCCTCCCTCTCCCCTCTCACCTCTACTCCCTCTCCCCCTCCCCCATTCTCCTCTCCTCCCTCCCCTCCTCTCACCTCTACGTCTCTACTCCGGGCCACCTCTGTGAAGTTCTCTTGCTGTTCCAGTGTCTTGTCCATCTTGTCGTCCGTCATGCAGAAGCAGCGTAGGCGGGCCCTCGATGGGGTCCAGCGTCTTGGCGAAGATGACGAACTTGGCCATGTAGGGGACACAGATGATCTCTCTGTACAGCTGGGTAGAGAAACTCACAGCCTCCTGGGTCTGACGACAGTCTATCAGCCAGAACCTACAGCGCACCGGAGGGGGGAGGGGGGTGGTCAATAGATCAACCAATCTGTCAGTCAGTCTATAAGCCAGAGCCTACAGGAGGCTAGATAATCAATCAACCTATCAAGGATGTAATAGATCAATCAATCATATCCAATGAAGAATCAATCATTCCATCGTTGATTAATCAGGAGGAGGATGTTTTCACTAGAATGTCAAGACAACAGACAGATGAAAACACACCCGTTTCACTGGAGCCATTACCTTGCTGACACGTTGGTGGTGAAGGACACACATTGGTTGATGAAGGTGAGGGGGGTGGAGCCAGTGATGTCCTCCCATTGGGCAGGAGTGGTTCCACCTAGAACAGACATCAGGATGGAACTCTCTGGTAAATATATTCAACATATTAATGTGGGTTGACTGAAACCAGGCTTTGATGAATATCGACGTCAACATGACTACTCAAAATCAATCATTCAGTCAGTTAGTTAATCAACCAACCAGCCAATCAACCAACCAATCAAACAACCAATCAATGGGCAAATCAATCAATCAATCAAACAGCCAATCAACCAATCAACAGTCATTTCCTACGTACCAGTGATACTGCAGAGCAGACGCAGAGTGGGCGTGTCTCCTCCAAACACGTTGGCTGTCCCGTCATTGGTCGAGCTCTTGGGGACAGGGATCGTCATGGTGATTGGCTTGTGGAACTTTCGCCTCCTGGGCTCCAAGGTAACGATGGGGCTAAACGTAGCCTTGTTACCCAGAATCCTCTTTACCAGGTCTACGCTGATTGGCTGGGCCTAGGAGGAAGTGGACAAAAGTTAGGAAGTAGAAACAACGAACTTGAAAGTGTTGTTGTCGTTACCAAATCAATTTTTATTGGGCCGAAGACCAGCTTGAAAAAGCTACACACGCACAGACCACCCCCCCCCCCTACCTGTAGTCCAACCCTGATCTTCTTAGTGAGAGCTCCCACTGGGAATACAGCCTGGACCTGAGGTACCAGAGTACTGCTCAACACCCCTCCCTCAGGACCAATCAGTTGGCTGTCCTGCTTGATGCGCGACACCACCGCAAAGTATTGTGGGAAGTCCCTGGTGACAATACGGCAAATCCTCTTCTTCTCCAGCTCCTCAGGAGAGTCCAGCTCTGGAGGACGAACCAATGGGAGGACCGGGGAAACAGGGTCAGATGATACACAAGGACCAATCAGATTGAGCAGTCGGACCTAAATGTTTCTTAATCTGTGGTGAAAGATTAAGGAAGAACGATTGGTAGCTTGGTACTAACATGGCAGTCTGATCCTGTCGCGTCCCTCCTCCCTCCCCACTCCCTCCGCCTTTCTCACCTGTCTCATCACCCCCTCCACTCCCTGTCCTCCCTCCCCTTCCCTTCTCCCTCCCCCATCCAGCTCTCCCCGTTCCACTCCTTCCCACTCATCCCCCCCGTCCCTCCCCCATCTCCCCTCACCCTCGTCCATGCCGTTCAGTATTTGGTTGAGTTCCTCCTCAGTGTGTTCACAGTGATGTTCCCTCCAGCTCTCCCCCATCTCACTCCTCAGAATCACCAGCTCCCGCTCCGTCCCCCGCAGGGCCGCGAAGTGAGGGATCTCCACAATCACCGGCCTGGAGGGTCAGAGGTCAGGGGTTAGAGGGTAAAGGTCGTGATGACAGGAGGACGC
Organism: Salmo trutta; assembly: GCF_901001165.1. NCBI lineage: Eukaryota > Metazoa > Chordata > Actinopteri > Salmoniformes > Salmonidae > Salmo > Salmo trutta. The sequence continues at coordinate 2,514,549 of NW_021823154.1, forward strand.
ATTCCATGGAAGAACACACAAAATCACAAGATCAGGGACAAAGAAATCCTGGAGAAATTCCTGGAGGAGATTCAAGCAAACAGAAGGATATGATATTTTGATGATGATGATGATGATGATGATGATGATGATGATGATGATGATGATGAGGAGGAGAAAGAGGAGGAGGAGGAAAGTCAGGAAAAATCACAACATTACAATATGGGGAGGAAAAAATCATGGGGTAATGGGATAGAACTGGAAATGATTCAAACTGTAATTCTCAACAACAACAACACTGTAACTCAAATGTGGAGAGGGCTGGGGAGAACATATGATGAGACCAGGGTATATATGATGAGACCAGGGTATATATGATGAGACCAGGGTATATATGATGAGATCAGGGTATATATGATGAGACCAGGGTATATATGATGTCCCATCTCTCTCTCCGTGGTCTCTCCTACCCCAGGAACTTGGTGCCAGGAGGCCCCAGCTGTAGTGTGTGAGTTAACCCAGGAACTCAGTGCCAGGAGGCCCCAGCTGTAGTGTGTGAGTTACCCCAGGAACTTGGTGCCATTAGGCCCCAGCTGTAGTGTGTGAGTTACCCCAGGAACTTGGTGCCAGGAGGCCCCAGCTGTAGTGTGTGAGTTACCCCAGGAACTTGGTGCCGGGAGGCCCCAGCTGTAGTGTGTGAGTTACCCCAGGAACTTGGTGCCAGGAGGCCCCAGCTGTAGTGTGTGAATTACCCCAGGAACTCAGTGCCAGGAGGCCCCAGCTGTAGTGTGTGAGTTACCCCAGGAACTTGGTGCCAGGAGGCTCCAGCTGTAGTGTGTGAGTTACCCCAGGAACTTGGTGCCAGGAGGCCCCAGCTGTAGTGTGTGAGTTACCCCAGGAACTTGGTGCCAGGAGGCCCCAGCTGAAGTATCCTGCTGACCAGACTCTCTCCCTCGTTGAGAGGGGGCGGGGCCGTGGGGAGGTGGAGCTTACTGATCCATTACGCAGCACGGGGGGGGAGAAGAGAACGTCAACACACACACACACACGCGGACGTACACACATTACACACACACACACGAACGAGCACACGTACACACAGACACACTCTCTCTCTTTCTCTCTCTCTCTCTCTCTCTCTCTCTCTCTCTCTCTCTCTCTCTCTCTCTCTCTCTCTCTCTCTCGTCCACACTCCCCCCCTCCCTCTCTCCGTCTTACCCGAGGAACTGTGCCCCGGTGGGGCCGACCTCAATGATGCGTCCTGCCAGCCCCTCTCCCTCCACCATGGGGGGGCATGGACGCCAGGCGGTGCCTCTTCACCAGGCGGCACGTCACCCGCGTCGGAGCGGAACACTTCCTGGGCGGCACGATGATGCGCAGCCCGTTGTGACGGCAACCACGCATGGCCCCGCCCCTGGCGTCCACCATGAAACTGACCAGGAAGCTGAGGGGAGAGGAGGAGAGGAGGGAGAGGGGTAAGGAGAGGGATAGGGAGAATGAGGGAGGGAAAGGGAGGGGAGGGGAGGGGAGGGGGAGTGAGGGGAGGGGAGGGAAGGGGAGATGGAGAGGGATTAGGGAAGGGGAGTACGGAAGGGGTGAGGAGAGGAGATGGAGAGGGATTAGGGAAGGGGAGAGATGGAGATGGAGTAGGGAGAGGGAGAGGGGTGTAAGGAAGGGGTGAGGAGAGGAGAGGGGAGAGGGAGTAGGGAAGGGGAGAGGAGATGGAGAGGGAGTAAGGAGAAAGGAAGGAACGGAAGGGGAGGGGTAGGGAAGGGGAGAGGAGAGGGAGGAAGGTAAATGGGGGAGAAGGGGGTGAGGAGAGGAGAGGAGAGCGAGGAGGGTAAATGGGGGAGAAGGGGTGAGGAGAGGACGAGGGAGGAGGGTAAATGGGGGAGAAGGGGTGAGGAGAGGGAGGAGGGTAAATGGGGGAGAAGGGGTTAAATGGTTGACCAGTGAAAGTGTGTTTCCACCACCATTTCTTTCATAATTTTACAGACATAAAAAGATCTCACCACGTGGAACGGAAAAAAATGATCTGTCGGCATTTCTACAACAATACCAAAACTTTCCACCGCAGATGTCGTGAGTTTCTTTTTATACGGTGTGACTTTACCTCGCATTAAAACTGTGGATGGAAACGTGGTTAGTGACGTTTGTGAAGTGAGACACAGACCGTTTATAAAGTCCGAGCACTATCATGTTCCTCAATTGATTCAGCCCCATTTCAGCAGTAGAACCTCCTAGGTTATCTGGACGCAGAGCGCGCTCAGGAAGCACCGACTTGGTAACCGCAGTCAAACAAAAGTCAAACGACCAAAGTTGCTGCATAACCTCCTTCAACGAATGACAGAACATCTCCGATATTTGGCAAAATCGAGTGAATGATTATACAGTTAGTAGATCGGCTCATAAATAACATGGAGATGAAGACTGGAAATAGTTTAAATATCGAGGTGTCTTAACAGGAAGCAACTCTGTTTAAAAAAATATCCATATCTACTCTCGTACCGTTTGTTGATCACACATTCTCTAGCGAAGCTCTCATATGGGCGGCAATACGAGACAGCACAGAGAAGCTCTCATATGGGCGGCAATACGAGACAGCACAGAGAAGCTCTCATATGGGCGGCAATACGAGACAGCACAGAGAAGAAGGGTGAATGTTATAATGGTATTTTGACATAGGCAAGCGATGTGCGTTGACAATGCAACCTATGGGATTACAGAATAAAATTAGGAATTTTCATGCGAGGCAGGAGTCAGGATTTTGGGGTTCAGTGGGATTGGGACTGAACAGGATTATAGCCTAGGTTACAGAGGACAGGAGGGGACTGAACAGGATTATAGCCTAGGTTACAGAGGGCAGGAGGAGACTGGACTGGATTATAGGCTAGGCTCCAGAGGACAGGAGGGGACTGGACAGGATTATAGCCTAGGTTCCAGAGGACAGGAGGGGACTGGACAGGATTATAGCCTAGGTTCCAGAGGACAGGATGGGGACTGGACAGGATTATAGCCTAGGTTCCAGAGGACAGGAGGGACCTGGACAGGATTATAGCCTAGGTTCCAGAGGACAGGATGGGACTGGACAGGATTATAGCCTAGGTTCCAGAGGACAGGAGGGGACTGGACAGGATTATAGCCTAGGTTCCAAGAGGACTGGAGGGGACTGGACAGGATTATAGCCTAGGTTCGAGAGACAGGAGGGGACTGGACAGGATTATAGCCTAGGTTCGAGAGGACAGGATGGGACTGGACAGGATTATAGCCTAGGTTCGAGAGGACAGGAGGGGACTGGACAGGATTATAGCCTAGGTTCCAGAGGACAGGATGGGACTGGACAGGATTATAGCCTAGGTTGCAGAGGACAGGATGGGACTGGACAGGATTATAGCCTAGGTTCAAGAGGACAGGAGGGGACTGGACAGGATTATAGACTAGGTCCAGAGGACTGGAGGGGACTGGACAGGATTATAGCCTAGGTTCCAGAGGACAGGAGGGGACTGGACAGGATTATAGCCTAGGTTCCAGCGGACAGGATGGGACTGGACAGGATTATAGCCTAGGTTCAAGAGGACAGGAGGGGACTGGACAGGATTTATAGCATAGGTTCCAGAGGACGGGATGGGACTGGACAGGATTATAGCCTAGGTTCCAGAGGACAGGATGGGACTGGACAGGATTATAGCCTAGGTTCCAGAGGACAGGATGGGACTGGACAGGATTATAGCCTAGGTTCCAGAGGACTGGAGGGGACTGGACAGGATTATAGCCTAGGTTCGAGAGGACAGGAGGGGACTGGACAGGATTATAGCCTAGGTTCCAGAGGACAGGAGGGGACTTGTTAGACAGGATTATAGCCTAGGTTCCAGAGGACAGGAGGGACTGGACAGGATTATAGCCTAGGTTCCAGAGGACAGGAGGGGACTGGACAGGATTATAGCCTAGGTTCCAGAGGACAGGAGGGGGACTGGACAGGATTATAGCCTAAGGTTCCAGGGACAGGAGGGGACTGGACAGGATTATAGCCTAGGTTCCAGAGGACAGGAGGGGACTGGACAGGATTATAGCTAGGTTCCCGAGACAGGATGGGACTGGCAGATATAGCTAGGTTCCAGGGACAGGATGGGACTGGACGGATTGTAGCCTAGGTTCCAGAGGACAGGAGATAGTACTGTCCCTCTTGCCTCTCTGAATTGTTAACAGACTTCATGTCTGTGACAGAGATGCCTATGTAGTGAACTGTGCACAGGCCTGTCTGAAGAGTTACAGCGACAGCTCAAAGAGGCACACGTTACTTCCCAGTTCATACTGTAGGGGTTTCCTGTTTCGTGCATTCGGGTCGCGTGTGCAGTCCTGCAGTGTCAATTATACGTGTGGTTTGAATTCATGGCGGCTCAGTGTGAAGTAAATACGCCAGGCTAAAGGCTTCCATGACAACCTGTTCGGATAATAGGCTGTTTTATTTGTTGCTAATATGCAGCTGTGCATGTTGGGTATTAAGTGGAATTGCATTAGTGCCACATTGGGGGGAAATGTTGTCATTTATTACTTTTTTTTAAATGTGAAGAGTGTTCCTGGGACAGTCCTGGCATCCCAGTTACCAATGTTAATCCCTACTCTGGGTTCATGCAGACAAGGCATCAGTGTTGGTGTCTGTGTTGGGTAGCAAACTGAAACAGGGACGGAACAAATGTTGTGTGACATCATTCTGAGATGACATGATGTGGTGACAGGTGAGGAGAGAACACTGTGTGACCCAGATCCATTCTATCCACTTCCATTCCATTCTACCCACTTCCATTTCTATTCTATTCACTTCCATTCTCACTTCCATTCCATTCTAACCCACTTCCATTCCATTCTATCCACTTCCATTCCAGTCTACCCTTCCATTCCATTCTATCCACTTCCATTCTACCCACTTCCATTCTATTCTACCCACTTCCATTCCATTCTATCCACTTCCATTCCATTCTATCCACCTTCCATTCCATTCTAACCACACCTTCCATTCTATCCACTTCCATTCTATTCTATCCACTTCCATTCCATTCTATCCACTTCACATTCCATTCTATCCACTTCCATTCCATTCTATCCACTTCCATTCCATTCTATCCACTTCCATTCCATTCTATTCACTTTCCATTCCATTCTATTCACTTCCATTCCATTCTATTCACTTCCATTCCATTCTACCACTTCCATTCCATTCTATCCACTTCCATTCCTTCTATCCACTTCCATTCCATTCTAATCCACTTCCATTCCATTCTCATCCACTTCCATTCCATTCTATCCACTTCCATTCCATTCTATCCACTTCCATTCCATTCTATTCACTTCCATTCCATTCTATTCACTATCCATTCCATTCTTTCACTTCCATTCCATTCTACTAACCCCACTTCCATTCCATTCTATCCACTTCCATTCCATTCTATCCACTTTCCATTCCATTCTAGTCCACTTCCATTCCATTCTATCCACTTCCATGCCATTCTATCCACTTCCATTCCATTCTATTCACTTCCTTCTATTCTACCCACTTCCTTCCCATTCGATCCACTTCCATTCCATTCTATCCACATTCCATTCCATTCTAATCCCACTTCCATTCCATTCTATTCACTTCCATTCTACCCACTTCCATTCCATTCTACCCACTTCCATTCCTTCTACCCACTTCCATTCCATTCTATTCACTTCCATTCTATCCACTTACATTCCATTCCATTCTATCCGACTTCCATTCCATTCTATCCACTTCCATTCCATTCTATTCACTTCCATTCTATCCACTTCCATTCCATTCTATCCACTTCCATTCCATTCTATCCACTTCCATTCCATTCTATTCACTTCCATTCCATTCTATCCACTTCCATTCCATTCTATCCACTTCCATTCCATTCTATCCACTTCCATTCCATTCTATCCACCTTCCATTCCATTCTAGCCCACTTCCATTCCATTCTATCCACTTCCATTCCATTCTATCACTTCCATTCCATTCTAGTTCACTTCCATTCCATTCTAAGTCCACCTTCCATTCCATTCTACCACTTCCATTCCATTCTATCCACTTCATTCCATTCTAGCCACATTCCAATTCCAGTCTATTCCACTTCCATTCCATTCTATCCACTTCCATTCCATTCTATCCACTTTCATTCATTCCATTCTATCCACTTCCATTCCATTCTATCCACTGTCCATTCCATTCTATCCACTTCCATTCCATTCTATCCACTTCCATTCCATTCTATTCCACTTCCATTCCATTCTATTCACTTACCATTCCATTCTACTCCACTTCCATTCCATTCTATCCACTTCCATTCCATTCTATTCCACTTCCATTCCATCTCATTCACTTCCATTCTATCCACTTCCATTCCATTCTATCCACTTCCATTCCATTCTATCCACTTCCATTCCCATTCTACACTTCCATCCATTCTATTCACTTCATTCCATTCTATTCACTTCCTTCCATTCTACACCCACTTCCATTCCAGTCTATCACTTCCATTCTATCCACTTCCATTCCATTCTATCAACTTCCATTCCATTCTATCCACTATCCAGTCCATTCTATCCACTTCCATTCCATTCTATTCACTTCCATTCCATTCTACCCACTTCCATTCCATTCTATCCATTTCCATTCTATTCTATCCACTTCCATTCCATTCTATTCACTTCCATTCCATTCTATCCACTTCCATTCCATTCTATCCACTTCCATTCCATTCTATCCACTTCCATTCCATTCTATCCACTTCCATTCTATCCACTTCCATTCCATTCTATTCACTTCCATTCCATTCTATTCACTTCTATTCCATTCTATCCACTTCCATTCTATCCACTTCCATTCCATTCTATTCTATCAAACTTCCATTCTATCCACTTTCCATTCTATTCTATCCACTTCCATTCCATTCTATCCATTCCATTCCATTCTATCCCACTTCCATTCCATTCTAGCCACTTCCATTCCATTCCATCCACTTCCATTCCATTCTATCCACTTCTATTCACTTCCATTCCATTCTATCCACTTCCCATTCCATTCTACCCACTTCCATTCTATTCTATCCACTTCCATTCTATCCACTTCCATTCCATTCTATCCACTTCCATTCCATTCTACCACTTCCATTCCATTCTATCCACTTCCATTCCATTCACTTCCATTCCATTCTATCCACTTCCATTCTATCTATCCACTTCCATTCCATCCACTTCCATTCCATTCTATCCACCTTCCATATCCACTTCCATTCCATTCTATTCACTTCATTCCATTCTATCCATCATTCCATTCCATTCTATCCACTTCCATTCCATTCTATCCACTTCCATTCCATTCTATCCACTTCCATTCATTCTATCCACTTCCATCCATTCTTCCTACTTCCATTCCATTATATCCACTTCCATTCCATTCTATTCACTTCCATTCCATTCTATTCACTTCCATTCCATTCTACCCATTCCATTCCATTCTATCCACTTCCATTCCATTCTATCACTTCCATTCCATTCTACCCACTTCCATTCCATTCTATCCACTTCCATTCCATTCTATCCACTTCCATTCCATTCTATCCACTTCCATTCCATTCTATCCACTTCCATTCCATTCTATCCACTTCCATTCCATTCTATCCACTTCCATTCCATTCTATCCACTTCCATTCCATTCTATTCACTTCCATTCCATTCTATTCACTTCCATTCCATTCTATTCACTTCCATTCCATTCTACCCCACTTCCATTCCATTCTATCCACTTCCATTCCATTCTATTCACTTCCATTCTATCCACTTCCATTCCATTCTATCCACTTCCATTCCATTCTATCCACTTCCATTCTATCCACTTCCATTCCATTCTATTCTATCCACTTCCATTCTATCCACTTCCATTCTATTCTATCCACTTCCATTCCATTCTATCCACTTCCATTCCATTCTATCCACTTCCATTCCATTCTATCCACTTCCATTCCATTCCATTCACTTCCATTCCATTCTATCCACTTCCATTCCATTCTATCCCCTTCCATTCCATTCTACCCACTTCCATTCTATTCTATCCACTTCCATTCTATCCACTTCCATTCCATTCTATCCACTTCCATTCCATTCTACCCACTTCCATTCCATTCTATCCACTTCCATTCCATTCACTTCCATTCCATTCTATCCACTTCCATTCCATTCTATCCACTTCCATTCTATTCTATCCACTTCCATTCCATCCACTTCCATTCCATTCTATCCACTTCCATTCCATTCTATTCACTTCCATTCCATTCTATCCACTTCCATTCCATCTATCCACTTCCATTCCATTCTATCCACTTCCATTCCATTCTATCCACTTCCATTCCATTCTATCCACTTCCATTCCATTCTATCCACTTCCATTCCATTATATCCACTTCCATTCCATTCTATTCACTTCCATTCCATTCTATTCACTTCCATTCCATTCTACCCACTTCCATTCCATTCTATCCACTTCCATTCCATTCTATCCACTCCATTCCATTCTACCCCACTTCCATTCCATTCTATCCACTTCCATTCCATTCTATTCCACTTCCATTCCATTCTATCCACTTCCATTCCATTCTATTCCACTTCCATTCCATTCTATCCACTTCCATTCCATTCTATCCACTTCCATTCCATTCTATCCACTTCCATTCCTTCTATTCACTTCCATTCCATTCTATTCACTTCCATTCCATTCTATTCACTTCCATTCCATTCTACCCACTTCCATTCCATTCTATCCACTTCCATTCCATTCTATCCACTTCCATTCCATTCTATCCACTTCCATTCCATTCTATTCACTTCCATTCTATCCACTTCCATTCCATTCTATCCACTTCCATTCCATTCTATCCACTTCCATTCCATTCTATCCACTTCCATTCCATTCTATTCACTTCCATTCCATTCTATTCACTTCCATTCCATTCTACCCACTTCCATTCCATTCTATCCACTTCCATTCCATTCTATCCACTTCCATTCCATTCTATTCACTTCCATTCCATTCTACCCACTTCCATTCTACCCACTTCCATTCTATTCACTTCCATTCCATTCTATCCATTTCCATTCTATTCTATCCACTTCCATTCCATTCTATCCACTTCCATTCTATTCTATCCACTTCTATTCTATTCTATCCACTTCCATTCCATTCTATTCACTTCCATTCCATTCTATTCACTTCTATTCCATTCTATCCACTTCCATTCTATCACTTCCATTCCATCCATCTATCCACTTCCATTCTATCCACTTCCATTCTATTCTATCCACTTCCATTCCATTCTATCCACTTCCATTCCATTCTATCCACTTCCATTCCATCTATCCACTTCCATTCCATTCCATTCACTTCCATTCCTTATCCACTTCCATTCCATTCTATCCACTTCCATTCCATTCTACCCACTTCCATTCTATTCTATCCACTTCCATTCTATCCACTTCATTCCATTCTATCCCACTTCCATTCCATTCTACCCACTTCCATTCCATTCTATCCACTTCCCTTCCATTCACTTCCATTCCATTCTATCCACTTCCATTCCATTCTATTCACTTCCATTCCATTCTATTCACTTCCATTCCATTCCATTCACTTCCATTCCATTCTATCCACTTCCATTCCATTCTATCCACTTCCATTCTATTCTATCCACTTCCATTCCATTCACTTCCATTCCATTCTATCCACTTCCTTTCCATTCTATTCACTTCCATTCCATTCTATTCACTTCCATTCCATTCCATCCACTTCCATTCCATTCTATCCACTTCCATTCCATTCTACCCACTTCCATTCCATTCTATCCACTTCCATTCCATTCTATCGACTTCCATTCCATTCTATTCACTTCCATTCCATTCTATCGACTTCCATTCCATTCTATTCACTTCCATTCCATTCTACCCACTTCCATTCCATTCTATCCACTTCCATTCCATTCTATCCACTTCCATTCCATTCTATCCACTTCCATTCCATTCTATCGACTTCCATTCCATTCTATTCACTTCCATTCCATTCTATCGACTTCCATTCCATTCTATTCACTTCCATTCCATTCTATCGACTTCCATTCCATTCTA